>NC_061087.1:40317043-40362043 GCF_015104395.2 Macrobrachium nipponense | reverse complement strand
AAAGTTACTTTTGATGATGTTAATCTATTGAGTGGGCAGCAAATGAAGAGAAATCTCTTACAAATCTTGAATAGTAAGATATACCAAGGAGGGTCTTTAACTTTTTTGTTAGAAGGAATAGGAAATTGCTTTATACTTAGGATATTGGCTTCTTTCGGGGCGATAAGACCGTTGCCAATGCGATGGCCTAAATAAGTTACTTCCGCTCTGCCAAATGTGCTCTTTACTAAATTAATGTTTATCTTGGCTTTGCGGAACCATTCGAGTAGTTGCCTTAGAAGATGTAGATGTTCATCCCAATTCTCACTGACAATGATCACATCATCCAGGTACACGTAGGTGTTAGGTAAGCCTGTGATAATTTTACTCATCATTCTCTAAAAGGTAGCAAAAGAATTAGTAAGTCCGAAAGGTAACACTGTATAAGAAAATAAACCAAATGGGATGGTAAAGGCAGAAATTTCTTTTGCCTTTTCAGTTAATGGAACTTGATAGTAACCTTTCATCAAATCTATTTGTGTTAGGATTTTTGCCTTCCCTATGTTGTCCAAGATATCATTAATTCGAGGTAGAGGAAATGAGTCTTTAATGGTGACTTTGTTTAATTTGCGGTAATCTGAGCAATAGCCGTAGTTGACCATTGGCTTTGGGTACTAAAATGTACGTTGAAGCCCAAGGTGACATACTGGGTTCGGCTAAATTATTATCTAATAAGTATTGAACCTCCTTTCTTTGAGATTCCAGTCTTCTACCAACTACTCTATAATATGGCTGCCCTATGGGTGTAGTTCCTGGCTCTAAAATTATATCATGCTTAATTGTGTCACTGACTTTTAATTGATCCGAACAAACGTCTGAATACTCCAGCAGTAACTTAGTTTAAAGTTTACGATGATTAGGTGGGATTTTTGCAAGATAACTTGGCAAGGATTCTAATACTTGGCTGTTGAGAAGATCCTTCCATGATACAAGATTATCCTCTGAAGGAGTTTCTTTATCTACCTCCTGGTTTTTGAACTGAACTGTGATATCAACAGAAACCGTTTGAGAAGAGATGTGACTTACCACATTAGCAGGTGCACGATATGGTTTTATAAGATTAACATGTACCATTTGAGTAGGACGTCGTCGGTCAGGTGTGGAGATTATATAGTTTAATTTGGAAGGTCTACTGGCGATGGTATAGGGTCCCATAAATTTCTCTTAAGGGTGCACCTGGTATAGGATGATAAACCAGAACCTGGTCGCCAATGTTGAATTCTTGCAGCTTTTTTTTCCTGTTGTAAAGGTTGGACATTTTCTCCTGAAAAATCAAAAGATTTTCATTAGCAAAATTATACATGGAAAGGAACTTTTCTTTCAGTTCTTTCATATAAGCTAACAGGGTGGTAGTTATCCTCCTTGTTATGAATGAAATTTTCTTTCACCATACTTAGCGTTGTTCGTGGTTTCCTGCCAAACATAAGTTCGAAGAGTGATACACCAGTCGAACCATTAGGTAGCATATACATGAGGAGGTCTAAATTTTCATCCCATGATTGGGCAGTCTCCTCCATGTATTTACGTAGAAGATTTTTATGGTCTGGTGTAACCCTTTCAAGAGCTCCATTGTCTATGGATGATATGCAGAAGCATAGATATTGTGAATATTAAACTCTTGCATACTTTGTTTGAATAGCTTACTGGTAAAATTAGTACCTCTGTCACATTGGAGAATCTTAGGAAATCCAAAGGTTGTGAACACTTTAACAAGCTGACCAATGATGGTTTTGGCATTAATGTTCTTAATAGGCATGGCAATGGGATATCTAGTAGTAGGACACAAGATAGTTAGCAGTACTCGTTACCTTTCCGAGTTTTAGGCATAGGTCTACACAGTCAATAATTATTTTCTAAAAGGTTGTTTTGGTACCGAGATGGGCTGCAAAGGTGCACGAATAATACTCTCGTTGGGCCTACCTGTGACCTGGCATTGATGACAGGACATTATGTACTCCTTAATATCTTCCTTTATACCTGGCCAGAAGAAGTCCTGTAAAACTCGTGATAGGTTTTATTAACTCCTAGATGGGATTCAGAGGTGTGAGCCAAATCTAGAAGTGCTGATACAAGGGTTGCTGGTAAGACAAGCTGGTGACAGTCATAACACGTGGAAGTTACTGGTGCTTTGGAAGATCTAAAATGCCTGAAGAGTAAGCCGTGATCAGTATGAAAATAAGGAGTCTTGGGGTTATCAGATGGATTTTCTACTCTTTTCCAGTATGTCGTAAGGCTAGGATCATTACTCTGCAACTGCTGAAACTTTACTTTGCTTAAATTTACTCATTCCAAAGCCTTCTCTACTTTAGATGTTTCAAGAGTTTTATTTTTCTTTGGAACTTTTGATACAGATTGAACAATTTCATTTTCATTTACTTTAAGTTCTTGTTTCAGAATGACATCTGGATCTGTTACTACTAAATTCAAAGCATTGGCCCCTGCAAGGTCATTACCTATCAGTACCTGTAAATTTGATAGGATGTGGCAAAGGTTTATATACACAGCAACAAAGAAGCTTTACCTGTGTAGTAGGGACACTGAAGTGTTACCTCAGCCAAGGGTAGAGTCTTGGTCGGTGTCAAGTCCGTTACAGCAACATTCTTGCTTCATTGTCAGCTCCTGTGGTGGTAGGTTGATAATAGTTTGAGACTATCCTGTATCCCGAAGACAAACGACAGGTTTCCCATTTACTGAACCTTGGCATGTGTAAGGTTTGAAGGAATCTAAATCCGGAGTAGGGACGGTCACATGCATCATTTTCTTGGAATCCTGTATTTTACCAGGCTTATGTTCTTTGACTTCAGACTTTCTACACTGAGGATCTGGGCACTTTTCAATGAGATGTCCTGCCTGCTTGCAGTAAGTACAAAATCTGTCTGAAAAAAGGGTAGTTTTATAATGGGCAGGTTTATATGATTTATTGCACAGAAAATAGTCATCTGCCAGACTAGCTGCTTTCATGAGATCCGTTTCCTCCTTATCTAAAATATAGTTAGCAATGTTAAATGGCACTTTTCTAAGAAACTCTTCCATGATTACCAGACTTTTAAGTGACTCAAATTCTTTAATTCCAGCTTTGTCAATCCACTTTTGAAATTGTCTAACTTTAGTATCACAAAATTCCACAAATGTCTGGGTTTGAGATTTTTGTGAATTGCGGAAACTTTGACGATATCCTGCTAAGGATCTGATTATCCTTAACAGTAATCATTTGCGAGGAAACATAAGCTGCCTTACCTTTGAAACAGTTTCTAATGCGCATTACCCAGTGTTCTGCTGGTCACTCGAGTGAGATAGCTGTATCCTCGAAAGTGTCGAAGAATACTTCGGGTTCTTTTTCATCAAATGTAGGAATGAGCTTTTTTGCTTTGTTGAAGTCGAACTTTTCAGGAAGATTGCGTTCTTCTTCCTTGGTTTTAGGTTGTATATTAGCAGTTTCTCTTGTTTTCGACAATTCTATTTCCGCTAATTTCTTTTGGAGTTCTACTTCCTGTAATGCAGCTTCTCGTCTTCTTGCTTCCTCTTCCTGAGCTAATCTTAGTTTTCTTTCATCTTTTCTTATTTGCCTTTCTTCTTCTTCTCGTGCATTGAGTATCTTCATTTTCTCCAATTCCAATTGTAGATTCATCTTTGTTACTTCTGGATCTTTACTGGTAGCAACCGCTCCGGTCAGGTAACGTAGTTCTTCTACTTCTTCGTCGCTCTCTTTAACTACATTCTTTGCAATTAGAAATTGGAGGATGTCGCTTATGAATCTAGCTTTGACATAGGAGGACTCTGAAGGTATTTGCCATTTCTGGGTGATAGTCAAGAGTTCCGCTTTCTTTGCAAGATGTAATCTTGGTAGTTCATCTTTAGGGTTAAGCAAGAATTGCTCTAAATTGAACATGTTTAGCAAAGAATTAAGTCCGGATGGCACACAAAATCGTGAAACTTATTTAAAAATAAGCTAGTTACCTTAACAAAAATAATTGCTATTTAATAAGTCTTAAGCAACTGCTGATAATAACTAAGTTAAATTTCGAAGGACTGAATTATAATTTAAACCAGCTGAGAGCATTACTGATAATTCAAAAGTCAAAATAAAAATTTAACGACTTATCAATATTGACAAGTGATAAAGAGATTCCCGCAATTAAGAGGAATAAGATTGCGATATCTGTCCGAAGATGTTAATGCGCACAAAAAGAACCAAAATCAAGTAATGAGATGACCAATGGAATGGTCTTAACTAAGGAATGAACTAGTTCAATGATTATGATTTAAGAAGATTCAGGTTAGCTCATTGACACGGTATCCGGATTAACACAAGTGTTTGTCAGAAGAAGTCTAATGGCTTGGGAAGAATCTTAAAAGGGTGGTTCATGAAAAGGGGTGGGCACTATCGATAGTGAATTAACACTGGTCCCAGTCGATTAACATTAAGCTACCAACTATACCTCCAAATCATCGATACCGGAAATGAATGGAGAGAATCACTTACTATTCATAACAGTGCAACTTACTATTGTACCCGTCTGGATCTGGTGTGAAAAATTTAATACTTAAGCTTATTTACTGCAACAGACACTTATCTCATAAATCACACGAATCACATAAATCAAATGATACACATGAACTATTTGACTTAGATCACTGAATAACAAGAATCACAAGTCACATGAAACACATGAAATCACATGAGTCGCATGAAACAAGAAGTCACATGAAGAATTACAATCACATGAATAAATATGAATCCAGGTCAGGCCCCCAAATATTGTCACCACTGCAAGTATATTCTTTACCAGGTGGTATGGTAGCGATGTAATGGCCTTGTTATAATACAAGTCAGCGGGCAATAATAAAAAATTTACCACCAAAACAAAATATGTCTGTTGTAGTTTATCACTGAATTATGTTCACTTTAAACTTGACTTTACTTAGCACTTAATATACCACTTAATAAATAATCTAATAACCCAAAACACCAAGATCCAGGCACAAGAATAAGGAAACACTCGAGAAACATTTTACTTTAATAAAAAAACTATAATGCACCCACTAATATATAATAATAATCACTTTTGCACCACAATCAAGCACAATATAAAATAGCGAGCAGATGTTGACTGTATGAACAGCTGTGATTCTCTCATCTGTTACATTCTTTTCAGAACAAATGTAAACTTTTTAAAGTACTGGACTAGAGAATGTCCAAGGAGCATTTAAACAGGAACAGAAAGTGCTTAAATACGAATAGAACAATTTATAAGAATGTTTTTACAGAAAATACAAAACTGTATTTTTAATAATTCCTTTTTATTTACAAAATATTTAATGTGACAGCTCGTTCACAATATATATTTATATATATATATATATATATATATATAATATCTATATAATATATATATATATATATATAATTATATATATTTATATATATATATATATATATATAATATATATAATAATATATATAATAAATATATACATTATATATGTATGTTATATATGTATATATATAATATAATATATAATATATATATATATATAATATATATATATGGTATAATATATATCATATATATGTAAAATATATATATATATATATACTGCTATATATATCTATATCTATTAGATATATTTATATGTATATATATGTATATATATTTATATATTATTATATATATATATATATATATATATATATATGTCCACAATTTCTATAAAAATAAGCAATAGACATCTCTCCTAGGAAAGTTGATCTTCCCACTACAAAGACATGGTTTTTGCCACCAGCACAGTCTGCATTGGTTCTGAGCTAGGGGGGAATTCCCCCTAAGGGGAATTTCAGAGTTTCAGAGGAGGGGGGGAGAATAGTGATCACTAATTGGCAGGCTCAATCTAGCTCTAGGACCACACAAAATGTACTATGTATCGGTCTGCACTAATGAGAGGTCACGCTGAGCCTTCTCTCCACTAGCTTGTTGAGGCAGACTATTTTGGAAAGGAGGTGGGAATGACATTCTGACACATGGGAAAAGGGTGCAAGGGCCAAAAAAAGGTAGAGAACCACACTCTACACAGTTAACACTGCTGCCCGAATTTTTGAGAACTTGTAATCGCTTACTGGGAATTATGTTGTTCTCTTCACGCCTTCACTGTGAGGTTGTGTGCCAGGGCACCTAATCAGTGCATTTATAGTGTATCTAGTTCACGCACTGAACCCTTGAATTCAAAGTCCATGAGTCTTTGAAGTAGTTATGCTCTACATGAAAGACTTCACCAGCATAATTACTTTTTCCCTGCTCAAGATATTTCTTTAATTCTTCATGAATCTCGTAACTTCACCAGCCACACAGTTACCAAGCAAAAATTTAACCAGTACAGCATTCTTACCTTCAATCAGCTAAATTATCATTATTCAGAAGATGAACCGTATTCATATGGAACAAGCCCACATGGGCCATTGGCTAGAAATTCAAGTGTCCAAAAGAATTTGGTATTCTTTAGGAAGGAGTAAGATGAGGTGAAGGGAAATACAGAGAGGAGATCTCATTTATTAAAAATGAAGAGAATAAACTAATAAATAGATACAAATATCTTAAAAGTGCAAGGAAAATAGACTTTGGGTAGTAATGTATTGCATCAACTCTTAAATTGTCGAAGTTCCAATTGCACTATCGCTTCAGGGAGTCTTTTCACAGCCCAAATGGTGTGGGAAATAAGGACCTCTGGAAGTAAGAAGTTCGACAGTGAGACACATTTACTGCATATTGGTGCTCCTGTTCAGTAAATCTGGTTGATCTCGGTAGGAAAAGGAGATCAGGGACAAATTGAAAATGTAAAAGATCTCTGTTAAAAGACGATTTATTAAAAATCGACAAACAAGAGACCGTCTGTCGAACTGACTTCAATTTTAAATCATAGCGCATGTCTCGAAAAAGGTAGGATCCCCTTTTTAATGACAAACCTTCCACAAAGTCGCAAGAAAATTAGTGCACAGTTTTTCGTGATAAAAAACTCCACCTTAAGGCCTTAACTTTCCCTCCAATTTTCCCCCAGTGGCGGCAGAAATGCGATGGTTCTAAATTTTGCAAATGTTTTTTTTTTAATTGAGTTATTATTTCACTTGATTTTCTGCATCACAAACAGTTATTAGTATTAGTTGTTTGTCGAGTTAGTCGCATGGTGGAAAAGTTGAAATCGAACTATAGAAAATTACTAGTTGGCAGTGCTATAAAAGCGGGAACCCAAGCTTGATTGCTCTCTCCACTAAAGACCTTAGCTTGAGATAAGACATGAGAGTAAGTCGGGTCTGAGGGCCATCCATCTGAATGTCAGTTTCCACCAAGCGACCATAATTGTGAGTACTTATAGAGAAATATTCAATACTTAGCTAGGGCATTTTTTTAACATGTTATTTGATTATCAGTGATCTCTGTGCAGAGGAGATTTGCTTGTTATTGTCAATGATGAACTAGATTTCAAGTGATAAATTTCGTGTTACCTGTACGACCACAAGGTCACCTTTTTTCTTTCAGTCCTGATACCATAGTGGCCAAAGCTGCCTGAATTATGTAAATATTTAGATATAAGTGTAGTAATGAGAGTATGTATATTTTTCTAATAAAAGTTGTAAATTAACTTCAGAGTTCTTTCGTCCTTGTGTATGGACTAGTGACTTTCCTTGTTGGTAAATCTATTGCCCCCTAACATCGGGCCAAAGAACCCGTCCCTAACAGTCAACGAAGAAACTTCGCAACTTTTTTTTTTTGGTACTTTGAACGACGGATAGATTTAAGTAGCCAGTCCCTGAGCAACGACGAACGAGTTATGGTGTTTAATGTACTTTTGTTAGGGCACCCATAGTTACCTTTGTACCTCCAGCTGATCGAGGGGGTGGAAATTGAGATTCACCGCAGACCAGGCAGGTTAATAGCTAGCCTAGCATCTGAAACGTTGCCCTTCTGGCATAGGCGATATCACCTCATTGTCATATATCTAGGGGACAACGATTTGTCCCACGAATCTGCAGTAGAAGTCTGGGGTAGGCTGAATGCCTTCCTAGACAGAATGAGACAAATAACTGTAAAAGTAAGCATGTGCAACGTGGAAGAGAGGGAATACACAGAAGCAAATTGTTTTGGTATTGTCCCCAACGAAGATAGCACTAGAGTAAGAGCCCTTAACACTCAGGTTAGAAGGTATTGCACTAGACAGAGACGTCACGGAGTGTGTCATTTACCGATGAACCCTGTAAGCTATAGACAGGGAAGAACATCTGATCGAGCTCATTTCAACACACATGTGCGAAGCGCATTTAGTAACCGTATCATGAGACTGTTCGTAGCAAGAAAGCCCGTCAGAGAGACCAGGAGAACTAAGTATAGCCTAAGTAATAATGAACTAACATAACATAACGTAAAGTAAGAAAGCGACGCCATTTCCTATGTCCCATTTGCCAGTTTGAGAACTGGAACTAGTCTTTCCAAATGATGTAGTTATTAATTGTATCTTCCCGTAACCACAGAATAAAAGCTGCTTTAACAACACAAGTTGACTCTCTCGTGGTCCTCCTGATCGCCTCGCTGACGCGGGCACAAGGAAGCCTTATGGACTCACATAACGTTCCCATATATCAAAATTTGCTAGATCCTATCCAAGCTGATGAGCAGCAGCAGCTCAAGGAACTGTACTTGAAGAGTGCATTCAAGTCCAAACCCACACTGGAAAGCAAGATACTAAAAACACTGGATGAAGCCAGTCAAACGGTCCTCCTCTTCATCAATAGAATCAGTACATTAGCCAGCATAGCGCAGGCCAAAAACACGTCTACCTAAACTTAAAGAACTTCCTTCGTCCACGTTCAATGGAGAAAAAAGCGAGTTCACCGCTTTCAAGGAACTAATCGATGGTTCTGTGCATCAGCACACCGATTTGGACAACATGGCCAAATTCACCTATTTGTTAGTGTCTTTAGTAGGAGAGCTGCTCAAGGTAGTTCAGGCCTTGAATGTAACTGCAGCCAACTATGGGGTGGCACGTGATTTGTTAGAGAAATACTACGGTAACCAGCATCTGACACTGGTCATTCGTCATCGGCGGTTATCAAATATCTTTGTCCCTAAGTACCTTGACCTTAATAATTTCCGTACCAAGCTTACGGTACTAATTGAACAAATTAAACGTCTTACTGGTTCGCGATGGATCAAGGTTTGTTAATCAGTCTCATTAACCAAAAATTTTCACAAGGTCAGGTACATCAGAAAGTCATAGAATATCTGCGCAAATGTGATTTTTCCTTGGATGAACTCTTTGAAGCATTAGATTTTTTCATACGCTCTATGGAAGACAACTTGTTACAGCAAGACAAAAGTGTTTCACCGACAGCACGTACAATGGCGCTGGAAACCAACGCCCCTCGGACAGCGACATGTCCATTTTGCAATAATAATCATTCAGCTTACAATTATTTAAAGTATCCGAATGTTGCATCCAGGAAATGCCAACTTATTTTGAACAAGAAATGTTTTAATTGTTTTGCTTCTGGCCACTCGAGTAAACAGTGCAGTATGTAGCAAGCGTAACTGCAAATTGTGTGATGGACGTCATCACAGTTTGATCTGCGAGAGAGAGAGTAATCACTATCAACCATTCCAATTCCTCATTCTCTGCCAGACCATCTCATGTTGGCTCACAACCCGTTAAAAGTCACTCATCTCACAATACTGTAAACAATCAACTCCCGCCTAACATAAAGAAAGAAAAGCCTTGTGTTAATGCTAAAGTCGTTAAAAATCAACCTTCTAATGAATTACCAGCCACCTTGTTGCCCACTGCTACTGCAATGATATAGTCGTGATCAACCATACAAAACGTGTATGTTTCTTGACACCAGTAGTCAGAGAAGCTTTATTTCAAGTTAGTTGGCTAAGAAATAGAAGTTACCTGTGGTAAAACACGTTGTCTTAAACATTGCACCCTTTGGTTCCCAAATTGTAAAGAGAGAATTTGACATTGTTTCTTGCCGTGTTCATATGGGACCGAGAGTAAAGTTAGTTGTTCATGACAATGTTAATACCCCCATTCACAACAGGGGTTTGTGCAACGTAAAGAGTCATCAGCAGAACAAGGGATGTGTGATGGAAGATGACAATATAAGAAATAACACTCTTAGGAACATCAATCTGTTCGTGGGAGCAGACTGCTTTAACCTTTGTTCTGGGTATGGATAAAGTAGACCTAGTGAGAGTGTTCGTCACTCACAATGGTATTGCGTCATATAGAAGCGTGCCTCAGTGGGTCCTGGACAGGTTGTGTGTCTCAACTGTTCGAACATTGCACTTGTGAGTGTGTTGTCTCATTGAAAGTGACGTCAATGTTGACATGTGGTGGAAACTAGACACACTCGGAATTGCGCCGAACAAACAATTCTCTACTTCCGAACAAACTGCCATGCTGAAGGTTCAACAGAATATCACTACAACCGAGAATGGATACCAAGTCAACTTACCATTCCATGGATCCACGAACCCATAACAACTATCGAAATGCTCTTGCCCAATTATATGCTCTTGAGAGACATTTCAGTAAAAATCCTGAATATCATGACAACTATGAAAACAGCTTTCAGATGTATCTTGCAGCTGGCTTCATTAAGGAAGTCGAAAATCCGAAAATTGAAGGCTACTATTTACCCTACTTTGGAGTAAAGAAGCAGAGCCTAACAACACTGTTACGCATAGTATTCAACACTTCGTCCAAAGTTAATGGTGAACTCTCATTAAATGACTGTCTATTTCCGGGTCCTACTCTAGCCATAATGTTGTATGATTTGCTGATCAAATTCCACAGTCACCCTTATGCATTACTATCATACATCTCGAAATACACTCATTTCTTGTGGCGACGAAAGCCTTTACCAGTGGCCACGTACGCCTTTCAAGTCGTGGTATTTGGTGTCACCACTAATCCCTATATACTGCAACAAGTGCTTAGGACTCACCTCCAAGAGAAAGGGAGGGAAGAATTAATGAAGTCTTTTTATGTAAATAACTATATTCAAACTTTTGAGTCTTATAACCAGCTAGAAGATGCATATGTTGAAACCAAATCATTGTTAGATGAGGCCCACATGCCTTTAACTGGGTGGGCCAGTAACTGTCAGGGATTTAACGAGAGACTAGACTGTAATGAACCTAATGAAAATGCAAACTTCTGTCATCTTTAATAGCCAATTTTGATCCCTTAGGATTGATTAGTTAAGTTAGTCCCATATTTGTCAGGGGAAAACTTTTCTTAAAGGAACTTTGGGAGGAAGGGATAGGTTAGGATGATGTTCTGTTTCAGGAATGAGAAAGGGAAGCCCATGACATATCAACTGAATTTGTAGATGTTCATTCCTTAGAGTTTCCAAGGGGAATTATGTTGGGAATCGTTGAGCTACACGTATTCACTGATGCTTCTAGTTAGGCTTACGGAGCCGTTGCATATGTCAGGCAACACGAAATTCAAACGAACATTCTAACTTCGAAGGTGAGAGTCACGCCAAAAAAGCAATCTAAATTAACCATACCAAAACTTGAGTTGTTAGCCTTATTGTTGGGATTTCGTTTATGCAGACATCACAAGAGTTTATTCAACTTCTCTCAAATTGTTACATGGACCAGTAGCAAAATAGCTATAGCCTGGGTACAGAGTAGGGAAGGAAACAAAAACACTTTCATCTCTAATCGCGTTGGGGAGATCAATTTCATCCTACAGGAACGTGCTGTAGAACTACGCTATGTTCCCACCAAAGAGAACCCAGCAGATATACTCTCCAGAGGTGCCAGTTTGAAGGAACTGAAGTCTAGCCACATGTGGAACAAGGAACCCGCATTTCTCCATCAACAGGGAAGAACTGAAGCCTCCCAACGAACAACAAGCCATGGCTGTTGCACCCCTCCTAGAGTTGAGGGACGAAGAGACTCCGCCTGGAGAGATATGGAATCTAAGGGGGAGTAATGTTTGTTTCATGAAGTTTAAGAAAATTATGAAATATGTCTTAAAGTTTGGGAACTGCAAGGCAGATCCATTCTCTAAATTAGTATACTTAGAACAGAGACATTCTTATCCTACAGTATGTGACAAACTTGGAAATGATGTCCAAGTGCCCACGCACTTAACTAATTTTATCCAACAGTTAAAATTAGTGATGAAAGATGACATTGTTTATACAGAGAGTAGATTATGTAACATAACTGATTGTAAAACCCAGTTGATGTTGCCTCCTAAAGGCATGTTAGCTAGGTTATATTTAGAATTCCTCCGTACCACTCACATGCATTGTGGTGTCAACATATTAATCACGCTTTATCGACAGGAATGCTGGAGTCCTGGACTGAGGGCCATCGCCAAGAGAGTGGTAGGGGGATGTAGGGCCTGCATTCTCGCCTTCAGGTTTCTTCTTCGTCGGCCACCACCTCCCCCCTCCCGTTCGACAGAACTTGCCAGCTACGCCCTTTCGATAAGGTCAGTGTGAACCTCACCAGCCCCATCCAGATCGAAGGGGGATTGGGATACATCCTCATCATAACATGTTTAGCCAGCCATGCAGTGTATCTGGACTACAGCAACAGGCTGGACGCCGACACCTTCGTATTGTTGCTGGAATGATTTGCAGCTACCCATGGAGCCCCTTCTACAGTGTACAGTGACAATGACATGACCTTCAGAGTAGTGAGTACCTTCCTGCAGGAGGTTTACGATGAAGACGCAACCCCACGATTTCTTCGAAAAGCCAGAATTCGATGGAAGTTCCATATTCCCAGATCTCCCTGGAAGGGAGGTTTTTTCGAGAGGTTTGTGGGGGTGGTAAAGAGGACCCTTGCAACCACCCTTCGCCGTAACGTCTTCAGGGAAGAGGACCTTCAGACCTTAGTGAAGGAGGCCGAAGCTATCATCAACAACCGTCCACTAATGTACGCTGGGGACACACGGGAAGACGAAGTTCTCACCCCATCGCATCTCATTCTATGGAGGAGATATGGAGTTCCATTTGACAACGTCTGTGTGTGTGTGTGTGTGTGAGAGAGAGAGAGAGAGAGAGAGAGAGGGGGGGGGGGTTAATTGGTGGTTGGATGGTTAACGACTGAATTGGCTGTTGGTGAGTGCTGGGTTATCTGCTGGTGCTGTTAGAGATTAGAGTTCTGTTTTTTGAGTCAGTCTTGGCTTAGAGCCTGTGACAGTCAGTAGTGTCGGGAGCAGTTGGGTGAAGGCCTTGTTAGTCAGCCGAGTTGTGTGTTTTTGTTTGTTGTTAAGTTAGTATTGTTTGCTTAGAGTTGTTGTGCCAGTGCTGTTGTCTTTGTTGTTGTTGTTGGGGGGGGCTGTTGTGGTTCCTTGATGTGGTTGTGAGTTGTTGAGGGTTGTTGTTGTTGGGGTCTGTTGTGATTCCTTGATGTTGTTAGTGGGTGTGTGTGTTGCCCTTTTGTGTTGTTGGTTTTTTGTGTTGTTGGTGATTGTTTGTGCAGTGTTGTTGAGTTGTGGTTGTGTCCCTTGGTTGTTGTTGTTGTTGGGTTGTGGGTTGTGGTTCTTGGTTTTTGTTTTGTTATTGCTGGTATCTTAGTGACCTCGACTGGCAGACAGCACAGCATAGCCCGGAGTATCTGGAGTGGTTGGTAAGTACATGTGTTTTGTGGTTTTTTGTTTTTGTGTAGGTATAGGTCAATTGTCCTGCGTGTATTCTGTAATGTAAAGAGGAAAGTGTGACTGAGGGTGGATTTGGCAGCTAGAGTGATTAAATTTATGTGGTGGGGGGTTGGGCAGTTTGCCCAGCAGTTTTTAAAGCTTGTGATCCTGCCACATTATTTTTTGGCGCCCAGGCAGGGACTGTTGGTGCGACAGCTACAGGACGATTGGGGTAGTGAGTTGTGTGATTGGTGGAGAAAGTGAGGATGGAAGGGTTGAAGGAGATAGAGAGGCTGAAGGAAGACTTATGGTTGGCGAGGGAAGCTAAGGAAAGATTGGAAGTGGAGAATGAGAGGTTGAGGGTAGAGTGTGAGGAGCTGAAGAGTGAGTTAGAGGAAATGAGAGGAATGCTAAGGAGAGTGAGAGTGGAAATGAAAGAAAAGGTGAAAGGAGCGGAAGAGAGAATGGTTGAGAAAATGGACGAAAAATTCGGGGTAATGATGAATGCAGTCCAAGAGATGATGCAGGAAATGATGAAGGGATTCATTGGAGAGGGAGCTGTAGGAGGTAGCCCTACTGGGTCTTGTGACGGGCTAGGAGTGGTAAAGAAAGTGAAAGAGTGAGTGGATGAGAGTACAAGTGACGAAGGTGATTTTGGTTGTGTTAGGTAAGGGAAAGAAGGAGAAGACACAGGATAAGGATAAACCTGAGGACAAGAATAAGAAGGAGGCTGAGGAAAAGAAGAAGACTAAGGAAAAGAAGGTTAGTAAGGGTGACGGACAGGATGAGACTAGGACTGAATACATTGGGGAAAGGGCTGAGAGTGATTTAGATAGTGGTGAGTGGAAACAGGTAGGTAGGAAGAAGAAGGGTAAGAAGAGCGTAGTCTGGAGTATGGGCGTGAGTATGGAAGTGGATTCGCTGTATTCAGAAGAGGGAAAGAAGGGTCAGAATGAAATTAGCAAAAGTGAGAGTGAAAGTGAGCAGGAAGTACAAAAGGCTGTGTATATGAGAGAGGAACCCCAATGTGCACAATACAAGGAATATGATAGTAGGGACATAGGGGACTTTTTTAAAGAATATGAGAAGTATTGTGAGGCTAAGTATGGGGATAACAAGAGAGTTTGGGCGAGAGAGTTAGGTAGCTTTTTGATGGGATTTTGTCGAGTATGTATGGGGTAATAATGAGTGTAGGGAATGTGCCATATGAGAGTGTGAAAGCCAGGATTATAGAACAGGCAAAGAGGATAAAGAGTAGTGTTAGATATAGGAGAAAGCAAGATTTTGAAGAGGCAACAATGAATGTTGGTGAGTCGTTGTCAATGTATGTCTGTAGGTTAGAAACATTAGCCAGGAAAAAGTTTGGGGACGAAGGGATAAATGAGTGTAAGGAGTTAGTGCGAAAGTTGTTGGCGACTGTACCAGAGAGCATATACAAGTTTATAAATCTGAAACGTAAGGAGAAAATGCAATGGATGAATGAAAGGTTGACGTGGAACGACATTTTGGAAATAGTAGAAGAATACGAGCTAGATAGGTGTATGAAAGAGAGTAGAAGTGTTAGTGTTAGGACTGAAGTAGCTGAGGTTGTACCAGAGTTTAAAAGCTATAGGGAGGCAGTTTTGGAAGGGCTGAGGCAAATGGTAGAGCGAGTGGTAGATAGGAGTGTTAGAGCATGTAACGTGAGTGTAGTTAGCCCTAAAAGAGATAGGAGTGCGAGTGTTGGAAGAGTAAGGTCAGTTAGTTGTGAGCGAGAGCAGCAGTGTTATAGATGTGGTAAACCAGGACACAGGAAGAATGAATGTCGGTGGGCGTTAGGAGCGTGCTTCGGGTGTGGGCAAACAGGGCATTTAGTGAGTGAGTGTAAGAAAGATAGGGATATTAAATGTTATAGGTGTGGACTGGCAGGGCACATAGCTAGTGGATGTCGGGGTACCCGTATGAACGTGGTTTGCGGCAACTGTGGGAAGAACGGGCACTATGCTAGGATGTGTAAAGAACAGCGTGCGAAGTGTGTTGAATGTGGAATGGAAGGTCACGTGGCGAGTGTGTGTAGGCAAAAGAGGATGAGTCAGGCTGGGAATTTGGGAAACTAGGTGTTAAGGGGATTCAGTTGGGTGGGTCCTCTAGTATGCGACATTATGTTCGGGACAATGCAATGAGAGAGTGGTTTGGGAAGGAAAAATGTGAGCCAAGCATCAGTGAGCAAATGGGTCTGGGAGATCGGCAGTTAGTGTTGGTTGTGTATGGAAGAAAGTGGAAGAAGGTAAGGAAAGGGACTGGAAGGGAGAAACGTGAGCTGAATGATAGAGGGGTTGGTGTTAGGGTAAAAATGGTGGATAAGGCGTGCAATACATATGACTTTGAGGGAAGGAACGATACTTGTAGTGTGTGTGGGTTTGAATTGTCAGGGTTTAGTGAAGTTTCACCAGGAAGGGAATCAGGTGGTAAGGATGTAGTTGGCAGTATGAATGAGTCTCCTCAGGAGTTTGGCAGGAGTGTAAATGAGGTAAGTGATTTGGTGGCAGAGTTGCAAGAGATGTTGGGACAAGAGTTGGATGGGGTAGCTGAGATAGTGAATGGGATCTGGGAGGATGGTAATGAGGGAGATGATAATGGGAGTCTGACTGGAAGTGGTCTGGGGGAAGTTGGTGGCGGTGTAACTGAGAGTGTGTATGAGGGCCCTCAAACAAGATCCAGGCATTTTTTCAGAAATTTCAAGCAAATTCTGGTAGAGTGCGCCGCCAGTAAGGACTTGGAGAAAGAGGTGATGAAGCAGCTCAGCAGTGGGAACAGGAAAGCAAAAGTCAACGTGGCCCTCATGATGAATAACTTGCTCGATATATTTATATTCTTTTTTTCATCTTTTCATTAATTTTTGGGGGGAACATTTTTGTAAATTTCATGGTAATAAGTTATATAAGTGTCCTTGTTTATGTATTGTTTTCTGGATGAATCATCTGTTGACCACGTGTGTATCCTCCAAGGTGTGGCGGCTTAAAATTCGCTTATCCTGCCCTCAGGCGTTTCCTCGTTTCTGTAGAGTGAAATCGACCTTATTGCTAATCTTGTAATGTCAGTTTGGATATTAATCCTACTTTGACTATGTTTTTCCTCTGTAAGATCAGCTGTGCCTGAGTAAAGGGTCGCACTAGACCGAAAGTGCTTGGCTATATCGCTTTTTCATTTTTTTTCCTTCGTGGCAAAAACCTTTATTTATACATAGCATCACGTCTTATATACTTTGTGATCAAGTTATTCATCATGAGGGCCACGTTGACTTTTGCTTTCCTGTTCCCACTGCTGAGCTGCTTCGTCACTTCTTTCTCCAAGTCCTTACTGGCGGTGCACTCTACCAGAATTTGCTTGAAATTCCTGAAAAAATGCCTGGCGGAACAAGTGTTACCTAAATCATTGCTACCACGCCGCATAAGAAGATACGATCAACATCCTTCTAACGAATTTTCTTCAACGATGTTAAAACGTCACATTGCTGCCGCAAAAATGGAGGAAAAGGAGAAATTTAAAGAACTGGGAAAAGCCCGACGTAATTTCAACTACTCGATTCCCGCTGATTGGAAACACGCATTAAGGCAAGAATATATGGAAAACTTCATAGAACTACAGACACTTTGATTAGAAAACTGGACATAAAATAAAAAGAACATTATCGACAACAGTGATTGGACCAATAATGCTAAAAGTGATTGTGTGGTGAATTTATCAAGCAAACAAATAAGTGATCATGCAGTGCGTGCATTAGGCTTTGGGTTGTCTTTCTTCATTTGTAACAAACCCTCAGCTTTATCAATAGCGACATCTCTATATAAATTTGAAAAATACTATGACCTACCACAAAATCATTTAGACATTATCAAAGGCATGACATATAGTGCTACGCATGCCTATCATAAAAATAACTTCCCTGCTCGCTACAGAAAAAGTTTAAAAGAATTGAAGAATGATAATAGCTTCCACATTACTAAGGCTGATAAATCCAATAGTTTAGTAGTTCTGGACAAAACTGACTACATATCACGCATGCATACTTTACTAGAAGATGAAATAACTTACAAAAAACTCGTAAAAAATCCGTTGGACCAAGTAATAAAAAAACTTTAACATCAATATCAAACAAATTCTTAAAGATAACAAAGAACTTTTGTGTAAGTTAACTGTAAAGTGTCCCTCATTACCTTATTTATACGGCCTAGTCAAAACTCATAAGGAAAACAAACCTATGCGCCCAATTATTAGTACTGTAGGATCAATTGCTTATAAACTATCTAAATATCTTACTAAATTGTTATCCCCGCTACTAGGAACTGTATCTAATTCACACAACCGGAATTCTCTTGATCATGTGGAAAAATTAAATAACATTGTACTAAACCCTAGTGATATCTTTGTCAGTTTTGATGTATGTTCCTTGTTTGCAAAAGTCCCTATTGACTATGTGCTAGAATATTTAAGTAATGAATTTGTATTGCATTAATTGCCTATGTCCGTTAGTCACATAATTTCATTGATTAAGTTATGTATTTGTGATTGCAGATTTATTTTTAATAGAGAATATTACCAACAAATATTTGGTATGGCCATGGGTAACCCTTTATCACCTCTCCTTTCAAACTTATATGGAATTTTTTGAAAGACAACACCTCCCAAATATCACATTTGTCCCCTTAAAATGGTACAGATATGTAGATGACATCTTAGTAGTCTTACCTGTTGGTATCGATGTAAATGATTTATTGTCTAAATTGAATAATTTAGTGCCATCCATAAAATTTACTTTTGAAATTGAAAATAACAATGTCATCCCTTTCTTAGATGTATTAATACGTAGGGAATCTTTCCAATGTAAATTCAGTATTTATAGAAAACTCACAAATGATTTAACATATGTACATTTTTATTCTGGCCACCATCTTAATATTAACATTTCAATTTTTTCTTCTATGTTCCTATGCGCTTTGCATATCACGAGTCCACAATATCTGGACCAAGAAATAGAATACATAAAAAAGATAGGCAACAACCTCTGCTACCCACCTCATATAATTGATTTATGTTATCAAAAAGCTCACAAAAAGTTTTATAGTGTTGCTAGTAATGAAAAAGAAATGCCTAAAAATGTACTTAGCTTGCCTTACTTTCGTGGATTTGAAACTATAAAATCAATATTTAAATCGTTTAATGTTAATGTAGCGTTCTCTTATAACAATACCATTAAAGATATGCTAATTAAGAATAGTCCCGAAACAAATAACAACCTCATTTACAAAATTCCTTGTAAGGATTGCCCATCTTTTTACATTGGACAGTTAAGTAAAAATTTATGTGTGCGTATTAAGCAGCATATGTATTCAGTTAGAACACCCCAGACTTCAAATGCACTGTTTATCCATCTGAGTGAAAAATCTCATTGTATTAATTGGGGTAATACCTCTGTAATTGCTAGATCTAATGATTATGTTTCAAGAAATTTAGTGGAATCAGCAATTATACAAATCGCTAATAAAAACAACCTAAATCTTAGTCTGGGATTGTACCATTTGGACCCGTATATTTGTAAAATGTTTATGAAGGACTTTAAAATAAATGAACTACTAATAAATTAATCCCACATGTATATAGTTACTATTTCTCTCTCTCTCTCTCTCTATCTCTCTCTCTCTCTCTCTCTTGCTCGATATATTTATATTCTTTATCTCGTCTTTTCATTAATTTGGGGGAACATTTTTGTAAATTTCATGGTAATAAGTTGTATATGCCTCCTTGTTTTTTTTTATGTATTGTTTTCTTGATGAATCATCTGTATCCTCCAAGGTGTGGCGGCTTAAAATTCGCTTATCCTGCCCTCAGGCGTTTCCTCATTTCTGTAGAGTGAAATCGACCTTATTGCTAATCTTGTAATGTCAGTTTGGATATTAAGCCTACTCTGATTATGTTTTTCCTCTGTAAGATCAGTTGTGCCTGAGTAAAGGGTCGCACTAGACCGATGCTTGGCTATCTTGCTTTTTCCTTTTTTTCCTTTGTGGCAAAAACTTTTATATATATATGTATGTATATATATATATATATATATATATATATATATATATATATATATATATATATATACATACATATATATATATATATATATATATATATATATATATATATATATATATATATATGTACATATATACATATATTGTGACGAAGTGCCAAGTATCTGGTTACTACACTTACCAATCATTAATTGTTACCTCACAACAGCCAGACACCTGAACCTTCATCACAGGTACTAAACGACTGAATGCTCTAAACGCAACAGTGATCCCTTAAACAACTTACCGGTATTGCAGAAAATCAGACTTAAGTTCATCAAAACAGGTGTGAGGTAATCTCGTAAGTAATTAAATTAATCAAAGGCCATCACTCCATCAACAACTTTAAAAGTCTAAGTATTTCCCTGATTTCAGATGTCTAAGTACTTCCCTGGTTCTAACTCATTTCAAGTAAATTGAGGGAAAACAGCTCACTTACCACTCTATGTTTCTATCTAATATATATGCATGTACTGGTGAAAAAGAAAACATTTATAAAAATTTTAAATTCAAAAATTTATTATTAAACTCAAAATTATAAGTGAAATTCACAATATCAGGGAAATGTATTGTTACTTTAAAACAAAGCAAGTTTAATTAATTCTTGAATTAATTAAGTAAAATTAAATCAAAATTAATTTATCCCAAAATTCAAGAAAATTAATTCAATCAAAATTCAGAAGTGTTACGCAATAATTTAGATCTGGAAATTAATTCACAAATGCTAAACAACAGTGAAACTTGAAAAGAATTCTAAGTAAATGCAAATTAATTCACAAGTGTTAAATTCAATTAAATGTGCAATGATTAATTAATGAAAACAACTAAGTTAATTAAATTGTGAATGCAAATGAAAAGACAGAAAAATGTGGAAAATACCAAAATTGTAAAAAACACCAATCACACAGAATATAAAATAAAAACACTCTTCAATAAGAAAAAATTAATAAAATTACAGAAAATCACTTCAAATGAAACAAACAAAACACAAAAATTTGCAATGTGTAAAATTTTAAATCTTTTCACTCAAACCATTGTAACTATTAGTTTAAATTTTTACCAAACCACTGTAACTATTAGTTGCAACTAATAAATTATAGAAACACTTTACCTTGGTACCAATTTTCTTTCTGCTGCAGCTTGTTTCACAATTTCACCACAATTCACAATATTTCTCAAAAGAAAAGGGTGCCGTTACACACTTGTACAATGTTTGTTCAGATTCCACAAAAAGCACTAAATAACTCTAAAAAATATCAAAACTGAAATCTACAAGTTATGAGTGAGCAATTTATGTTACGTTAATATCAATTATGGTGAAGGAGAGAGAGAGAGAGGAGATCTGAACGGCAGGAATTCAAAGTCTGTAATAAAATCTTTTGCTCTCGGAAACTGGACAGTGGAGATGGCACAAAACATTTTGGGCATGCGAAAGATGATGCAATCTTTCTGGAAGCTTCTAATATGACGTAACTTCGCAGAAAAATCGTGAAATCTTCACGTGCTATTCGGCAAAGACGTACACGTATCAAACGAGTCATGTACGTATTATGCTCAACAAAGACTTACTTGATCGAAACAGAAGTCCCTATCAGACGTGATGACAGGATTCCAAAACACAACAGAGACCTCGAGATCTCTTTAATCAAACGTGTTGACAGATTATGGTAACAATTCTAGCTTCGAATGGACAAAGTTAATCTCTCTATCTTTCTTTTCATACTACGTTATATATTCTTTTACATATGTTATGCGAAATCTGGACACACATTTTAAGACATCTTATAACTCTAAGCTAGCTAAGGAATCTGAAAAATGTTGCAAAACTCTATTCTAACATTTCATACAGTCTAGGAGAAGATATATGCTTTTTGAAAGTAGCAATATATATATATATATATATATATATATATATATATATATATATATATATATAGTCGACCTTGTCTGTCCAACCCTACCCTGTGTAGCTGATGCTTGGCCTTTATGATCTTGTCATCAGCCCTCAACATCTGGGTAATGAATCTGTGATAAAATCGCAACAGCGTAAGAGATATAAATGTAATTTACTTGAACTTGTGATGTTAAGAAAATTTGGTCTATGCAAATATTGCTGGATGAAAGCTGCCTGCCATGAAGAGTGCTTGAGTTTGTGCAGCCTTCAAGGTCTATTGGGTTTAATGCTATTTGGCAACTGTGAGGTATCGTTGAGTTGTTGAACAATCGTTTGCCCATGGTTGGTTGATGCCTCCTTACTTGCTCTTGTTTTTCTGTGAGGCAAGTTTACGTCTGTCATCGTAACTTTAAGTTTGACAGTCGGGTTTAGTATGGCAGCAAGTCAGGTCCTCAGCAGCATAGAGTATGGAGGCGTTTGCAGCGGGTATACCTTACCTGTTGGCTTTGGTAGCAGAAGGATGGTTAGATGATCAAACCATGGTCATCTGTGGGACGGACTTGTTCCAGTTTGGCAGCAGACGATTCAGCCATAATTGCCTATGTGATGGATGTGTTGTTCCAGTTGGCAGTTGGTTGCTGCTTCTGCGTTTTGCGGAGATATTGTGTCTGTGTCCATTCTCTTTTGTGACACCTGGGTCTGTTTGGTTATCTCTATAGAGATTGTTTACAGTTTTTATGTACTGTGTAATGCTACCTGGATTTCCGCTATTTTGGTGCTGTGTGAGTGTTTATTTTTGCTACTGATTTATTATTGTATAATTGGTATGCTGCCTGTTTAGTATTCATACTGCCTGTTTGCTTATTTATGATGTATGTTGGTTATTTATGCTGCTTGTTATTTATTCAATGGTTTATGCTGCGTGACTTGGTTTTGATATAGCTATAGTGTTTTTTTTAATTTGTGGTAAATTTTGTCTCCAGTTTAAGTATATTTACTGTTTTAAAATTCAGTATTTTGACTTTACGAGTTTTTGGTTAATTAACTCAGTTTATCTATATTTATATTTTTGAATTCTTTGGACTGACTGTTTGATTACGTTAATATTATGTAAATTGCTTTACTTACTAAACCCGGACTTAATTGTATAAATGTAAAATTAAATTTTGTAAATAAACTAATATTAAGGCAATTTTTGTTGTTTGTTTGTCCCAACTGCTGTCAGTCATTCCAGTCCCAGTTCTTTTTTTCGTTTAAGATCCTGCAGGACCGAGTGTGGTCCATAACACAACTTATAAAGCATTTCCATTAGCCTCGGTCCATCATCTTCCAGTGGTCATGGTGATGGTGGACGTGGTTGGAAGGAAAGTTAGTTTCTGTTACGACTACCAATTGCCTGTTTCCTGTGCCACACTGTATTCTTTAAACCTTGATTTTACATGTGATTTACGAGAGGACAAATGCATCTTACTGGACGTAGGTCTATTAGGCTTATAAACTCCAGAATTCCACAGGACGCAAAAATGATGGATGGATGTTGGAGTTTTGCAGCAGGCGGAAGTGGGCTAGAGATGGTTCGAAAACAAGCCGGAAAAGACAGGCACATTCACGTGGAGAGGCGTTAAAATCAAAGCAAAATTTTAATATGCTAGTGTTTGAGGAGCAAAATTTGTAACTCTAAGTGAGTGAATGAAAAGGGAAAAAATGAGACATGAGCGAAGATGTCTCATCAGTGAAAATTATCAATTAAGACATTGAATCCCCTATTATGTAACCTATTTACTCCTTTTGAATTAGAATAATTGATATTGTAGTAGCGCGGTGCACCTCACGTGGTGTATGTACTATTTCAAGGTCCTGTGCCTTAGCTGCAACCTCTCTCTCTCTCTATCTCATTTACTGTACCTCCGTTCACATTCTCTTTCTTCCATCTGACGTTCCATGCTCTAAAGATTGTTTCCAAGTGCAACTGCTAATAAGTGAAAACCGTCCATATGGTGTGCGTTCATAGTCTGGTAATTAAGTAATGATATGAGAAATGCAACCTACGGTGAATGAGTTATATTATTATTAATTATCGTCTTTCCACTTTGGTTGCTTGCAACAAAATGAACGAGCCACTTTTGTCACTACAAAATTTATTATAAAATGGAAAACCAAAGACCTCAATATACTGTTAATTGGACATTTGTCTTAGTTTTACATAGACTTTATATGAAATTACTTTTTTTGGATCACCTGAAGAAAAGTGACCCCAACACACGCTGGGGTCGCTTTTCTTCAGGTGGAAAATATCAGGGTCGCTTTTCTTAAGGTGAGGAATTAATAGGGGTTACAGTAAGGCCGTGGCGGCACGGCGATTCGCGCCTTATCCGCATATTTAAAGATTCTTGGCAAGCTCGGTATATTCTGGCAAGAGGTAATGTTGCGCTGCGCGTGCTAGCCACAGGGGTTACAGTAGGTTTGATTATATTTGTACTAAATTGCAAGACAATATGCTTTTAATTAACTATTGATTGTTTGTCTAAATTTGTGTTTTTAACAAATGTTTAATAAAGTAGTTTTTAATGAAAATATATCTATATTTTTCTTCTTTTTTTCTATAATATTATGAGATAAAGTGGGTCACCTGAAGATTGGAGACACCAACAAGCAGGGGTCGTTTATCTTCAGGTGGAAAATATTGGGGTCGCTTTTCTTCAGGAGGAAAATATTGGGGTCGATTTTCTTCAGGAGAGATATTAGGGGTCGCTAATCTTCAGGTGATCCCTTTTTTTAATGAAAATGTTGTCAAGAAGTTGCTCATTTATTGGACACCCTCTCCCATCCTGTGAGAGACGCAGCATTAAAAAAAAAAAAGATACATATACAGGACCCCCAAAAAGGTTACGTGGTTGGTTATAATTTGGGAGAACGAGGTAGGCAAATTGTGGAACAACCCAGTTACGGCATAAACTCGACGCTCCGGAAAAGTCCGTCCCAACGGAACGACGAAACCAGCGCCATCTGTTGCTTTGAAAACGAGAATAAGTTGTTGTTGTTTACCTTTAGCACACTGACTCTGACTGTCTTCTGTGACGGTGACCCCACAACCCCACAACGATGAATCCACTAGGAAATGCTCAGGTTAGACTTTTGTATCATCGTAGCGACGGTTATCATTGCAATTCCGCTACGGTTCTACCTGTGGCTGTGATATTAGCTATTCGTATGGTTATCTGGTAAATGAGGCAGAACCCAACCTATCGCTTTCAGTGCTTTCCTCTTAGGTCAGATGTCGGTAATCCCACAGTTAGGGGTCTAAATTCACTCCATTACGTAAGGTCAAGATCAGCACAGAGATTTATCAAATATTGGTATTTTTATATAAGCATTCGGCATGACCGAATCGTTCGTCCCCGCGAATACGAAAGCCACCAGGAATTGGGGGGCGTCAAATGTAGCTAGCCTACCTAGGTAGCTAGCTATTTCGCCGTGTTTCGTGCGAGCCCCAACCGATTTTGAAAGTTTTCATTAGTCATTGATATGGAGCGTCATAGTTACCTATAGCTACTTACACAGATTCATAAAAAGCAGTTTTTAGGTATTGTTTGTGTGCCTATGTTGCATTTTGGGGTAGATCTAGGGTACTTATCCGCGGCAGCCTAGACTATGGCAGTTGCGGTTTTTCTATTCAGTTTTACCTACTGAACAAGAATTTTAAGTAATAGGGTAAAAAACCGCATGGTACAGGGGTGGACCATGTACGATCAATGTGTACAACCCCAAAAAAAGTACATTATAACACGTCCTGACATCGGAGATGGGCATCAGACCCGACTTCTTGTTGGTGAGAAACGGAGCTAAAGACCTCTACTCTGGTGTCAGGACGTGTTATAATGTACTTTTCTTGGGGTTGTACACATTGATCGTACATGGTCCACCCCTGTACCATGCGGTTTTTTACCCTATTTATTCGTACGACAGTAATTAATCCCGCAGGGGCCAGTACTAAACACGGCGAAATAGTACATTGGACGCCCAAATCCCAAGTGGATGTCGTATCCGCGGTTGCATTCCTTGCAGTCCGTGCGGACTGCTTCTGTAGAAATACCTTAATGACATAGGAGAAACATCCGAGTGGACTAGCTGATCCAGTTTTGGTCGTGTGTAGATCCACCCTTCGAAAAAGTGCTTTAACACTTCCTGATACCGGAGATGGGCACCAGTCATGTGTCATTGGTGGTGAGAGCAACAGCTCGAGACCTCTACTCTCCTTTTGAAGTACATAAATATTTTCTCCAAATTTAGAAATTAAGGCCATATTTTAAGATTAAACAGAGGTTAATGAAAGTCTAGCCATGTATAGTGCAAACATACCTCCATGACACTTTCAAAATTTTTACTCAAAACGGCAAAAATGTAGAAGATTGACGCCCTCTCGATGTTTGCAGGGTCACTTGTGTCCATAAACTTTCCATTCCATGTGCTAAATCTGCACACCACTTGTACCCATAGACGCTGGGGCACTTTCTTCATAACAATCGTAAACATTGACACCATCCATCTGGCATCCAAGGAAACTCACGATTTTTCAGTAGAAAGAAGAAGTATGCAGTAGATAATAATTTAAATAAATATTTAAGCATCAGTAGGATAAACAACTGCATGGACTGGCCCAACACACCGACGTCACGGCATGCCACCCTCCGAAAAAGTACTTATAACACGTCCTGACACTGGAGATAGGCATCAGTCACGACTTCTTGTTGGTGAGACACGGAGCTAAAGACCTCTACTCTCCTTTCGAAGTAAGTATTTTCTCCAAAGTTAGAAATTAAGGCCAAATTTAAAGCTTTCAACAGAGGGTAGTGAAAAGGGTGGCCAACGCAGTGCAAATCTCACCAAAACGCTTTCGAAATTTTTACTTACGCTTAAATATTTTAGAAGATTGACGCCATCTCGATGTTTGCTGGGTTGCTTGTGTCAACAAACTTCCCATTTCCTATGATAAATCCGCACACCACGTGAACCCATAGATGCTGGGGCACTTTCATCACAACAATCGGAACACAGTCCCTAACCACAACGTTTTTGAGGAAACTACTGTTTTGGTAGAAGACGACGATGAAGCGTGCACTAGATAATTATTTAAATAAATAGTAAAACATCTATAGTATTTTACATATTTATGATGATTAATTTGAAAATATTCGATATTGAAAAAGTAACTCGATTCTGACTCAAATTTAAGTAATTATTTTTCGGAATTAGAATGTTCTTTTAAGTCCTGTATTATGACGTCACGACATCTTGACTTTTGTACCTATGTAAATGAATTGCTATACTCAACTTTCTTGCAGAACAGTTTACCAGTTATTCATGCAGATTGGTATCAGCTGTTCATGTAATTGTTATAATCGTAATGTGCATATATATCTTTATTTTTGTTCATGGCCACTTACCTGACAGATATATATATAGCTGTATTTTCTGACGTCCGACAGAAGAAATTTCAAAACTCGCGGCACACGCAGTGGGCGGCCAGGTGGTAGTACCCATTCCCGCCGCTGGGAGGCGGATATCAGGAACCATTCCCATTTTCTATCATATTTTTTCTGTCGCCGGTCGGTAAACATCTGTTTACAGACCTCTGCTCAGGATTTTTTGGAATTTGACTCGTTTCTAAGTATCTGATTGATTTTGTTGGTATTGAATTGGATTGTTGAATTGGCATGCGCGATAGTGGACCGTTTTTTGATTTTGGATTGACTTTTCTCTATAAGATATGTCTGGATCAAGTGGTGTGAGTTTCAGAGTGTGTGTGAGTGCTGATTGTAAGGTGAGGCTACCGAAAGCATCGTAGACCCCCACACAGTATGTATGAGTTGTAGGGGGCTTCATTGTTTGATTGATCATCGGTGCAAGGAATGTGAGAGATTGACTGATGATGAATGGAGAGCATATGAGTCCTATCGCCTTAAATTGGAGCGCGATAGGATCAGGAGGTCTTCCTCAAGGAGTTCTTCCAAAGGTAAGACTAACGTTTCTCCTGCACTAACACCTGTAGTGTTACAACCCCTAAACCTGTGTTGCCTTCGGGCTCTGATTCTGTGTCGGGAGGAGCGGATGCTCTCTCTATGATTTTGGAGTCCCTTCGCACTCTGGAGACAAAGTGAAAGCCTTGGAAACTGGCTCGGTGCAAGTGTGTGATCGTGCCCCCACCGTGTTGTGGAGGGGGCGTCAGATCGGCCCCATAATGCTTCTAGGCCTAGACCTCTATCAGACTCCCAAGACCCAGGGAGGAGGTATGTCGAAAGCCGCAAGAGGGTTACGGGGGCTTCCCACCGATCTGGCGTCCCTTCGGCAGACCATGTAGCAAAGACCCAGGCTGCCAAGGACCGTGCACGCACGCGTCTTGAAGGATTGCTTTTCGTCCTCCGAAGCGTCCTCCCCGCGCAAGGGGTGGAGCGCTCGGAGAGACTCTCGTCCGTTAAAGAGGACGTTTCTTGCGGAGGACGCTTCACGTCCTCTTTCGCCGCTTTCGTCGGAAGACGCTTATGATGTCTTTCCTCCTCAGAAGAGAGGTAGGATCTCCTCCGATGAGGACGCTAGGTTGCGCGCACAGGCGCGTACACCTGAGAAACAGGTAGCTGTTCCTTTGAGAAGGAAGGAGGCGTCCCCTCGCCCCTCGTCTTCTCACAGGACCAGTCCTGCTTCCTCGTCTCATTCTTCTCCAACGAAGAACATTCTTTTGTCCCTTCAGGACCAGCTATCCTCGCTTATGGCTCAGAGACTTGCCCAGCAGCAGTCGAGCCTAAGCGGAGGAAGGACCTTAGACTGCCTGTAAAGAGGACTAAGCAGTCTCCGTTGCCTTCGCCTCCTGCGTCTCGTTCGCCGATCGCTTCTCCTTCAGCGATTCGCCGATCTCGTTCGTCTTATAGAAGGACGTTACGACAGGACGTTTTTGAAGACGCTTTGTGCAAGGACGCTCGGCAGGACGTTCGGCAAGATGCTTGTCGGGACGCTCGCGCTAGGCAGGACGTTCGTCAGGACGCTCGGCCAGGACGTTCGTCAGGACGACTTGGCAGGACGCTAGGCAGGACGTTCGTCAGGACGCTCGGCAGGACGTTCGTCAGGAACGCTTGGCAGGACGCTAGGCAGGACGTTCGTCAGGACGCTCGCCAGGACGCTACACAGGACGAATCGGCAGGCCGCTCTCCAGGACGCTAGACAGGACGCTTGGCAGGAAGTTCGCCAGGACGTCCAGGCCTCCTTTCAAGACGCTTTCGGGGATTCTGAACAAGAATTCTTACCCCCAGACACTTTGTTACGCGCTCAGGCACGTTATGCCAGCGAAGAGAGGTAAAGACGCTTCTCGGGTAGGTGGGACTGCCGCGGAAGACGCTCGTCCGCCTCAGGACGCTCTTCCATCAGCGAGCAGTAAGCGTCGAAAGAAGACAGCAGTGATAAGGCTGCAGCTTGCAAGGAGAGGGGTCCTTTGATCTTGCTAAGAACCGCCAATAGGACGCCTTCGCCTGGACAGACGTTCTCCTCTTCCTTTGAGAGAAGAAGGAGAACTGGGTAGTTCGGCTGAATCGGGTGAAGATGAACCTGCTACAGCCCCTTCTACCTCGGATTACAAAGTCCTAGTCAGACTCTTGCGTTCTTCTTTTGAGGACAAATTTCAGCCCGCAGCTCCCAAGTCTCCTCCTTCACAGTTTTCTTCATCGAAAACGGGGAACAAATCCCGGAGTTCGTAGAGATGAAGACTTCTCTATCGACGAAAACGTGCTTTCAAGAAGCTCCAGGACTGGATGATAAGAAGGAGAGACCAAGGCAAGACGACCTTCGCCTTGCCTCCTACTAGACTTAGTGGTAAAGGAGGCATTTGGTATAAGACCAAGGACGAAGTGGAGTTCGTATCCCTTCGTCGGCTCAAGGAGATTTCTCCAGCCTTGTAGACTTACAGAGGAGGTCACTTTTACCCTCTGCCAAGGTAACTTGGACCGCGTCGGAGACAGACCATCATCTGAAAGGTCTGCTTAGGAGCTGGAAGTCTTCAACTTCCTTGATTGGTGTTTGGGAGTTCTGGATTTACAAGCGAGAAGCCCAGAATCTCTTAGTCTGGGGGAGCTGTCCAGCGTGTTAGCATGTATGGACAAAGCCGTCAGGGATGGTTCGGAAGAGCTAGTATCTCACTTTGGGACAGCTTTGTTAAAAAAGAGAGCTTTGCTGTGCAACTTCACAGCTCGGTCAGTGACGCCAGCTCAGAAAGCGGACTTGTTGTTTTCGCTCTCTTTCGAACCATCTCTTCCCCCAGACTTTGGTAAAGGACCTGACGAACAGCCATACAAGAAAGGCTACTCAGGATCTTTTTGGCCAGTCTACAAGACGGTCGGCCGGACCTTCAACATCTTCGGCTGCAGTTCGTCCACCAAAAAGAAGAAAGTAAAGCCCTTTCGTGGGTCTCCCCCCTCGAGAGCAGCTCCTCGAGGGAGAGGGTTTTCACGAGGAAGAGCTTCTTTTAAACAAAGCCTTCCAAGTGAAAAGCATGTCCTTCAGACACCAGTCGGAGCCAGACTGAAGTATTTTGCGGAGCGTGGAGAGAGAGAGACACGGACTCTTGGTCCCTCAAGATCGTGGAGCAGGGGTACAAGATCCCCTTTTTAGATCTTCCTCCTCTTTCTACGACTCCCAGAGACTTTCTCCATCCTACCAAGGAGAAAAGAAGAAAGTCTTGTTCGATCTCCTTCAACAGATGATCGACAAAAGAGCGGTGGAACAAGTCGCGGACCTGCGGTCGCCAGGTTTCTACAACAGAATCTTCCTAGTACCAAAGCAGTCGTCAGGTTGGCGTCCAGTTCTAGATGTAAGCAGGCTCAATCTTTTCGTGGAAAAGATAAAATTCACGATGGAGACGCCTCTTATGTTCTGGGAGCCTTGAGACCGGGCGACTGGATGGTATCCTTGGACTTGCAGGACGCGTACTTCCACATCCCGATCCACCCTCTTTCAAGAAAATATCTAAGATTTGTCTTGAACAACAAAGTTTGGCAGTTCAGAGCGATGTGCTTCGGACTGACCACGGCTCCGATGGTGTTCACAGTAGTGATGAAGAACGTAGCGAGATGGCTACACTCTTCGGGAATAAGAGTTTCCCTATAACCTCGACGACTGGCTTGATCAGGGCGTCGTCGAGAGAGAAGTGTCTGAAGGACTTGCAGTTCACTTTAGCCTTAGCGAAGTCCCTGGGACTTCTGGTCAACCTCGAAAAGTCGCATCTGACCCAACACAGTCCATCGTGTATCTGGGGATTCAGATGGATTCAGTGGCTTTTCGAGCGTTTCCGTCCCAGGAACGTCAGCAGCTAGGCTTAGGAAAGATCTCAGCCTTTCTAAGGAAGGAGACTTGCTCGGCGAGGGAATGGATAGATCTGCTGGGGACCATTTCCTCGCTGGAAAGGTTTGTTTCCTTGGGAAGACTGCACATCAGGCCTCTCCAATTCTTCTTGCAGACGAGTGGAAGGCAAAAGACGATCTCGATGCAGTATTGAGGATATCGATTTCGATCAAGAACCACCTAAGATGGTGGTTGGACCCTCAGAAGCTGCGAGAGGGTGTGTCCCTAAGTCTTTTGAGCCCCGACCTAGTGTTGTTTTCAGACGCTTCCATCACAGGATGGGGAGCAACACTAGAAGGGAAGGAAGTGTCAGGCTCCTGGAGAGGGGAACAGGTAGCCTGGCATATAAATGTAAAAGAACTGGCAGCAGTATTTCTGTCCCTGCAGTTCTTCGAGAAGAGTTTGGAGAACAAGATTGTTCAGATAAACTCGGACAATACCACAGCACTCGCTTATTTAAAAAACCAGGGAGGTACACACTCCAGGGCGTTGTACTCCCCTAGCGAGAGAGATTCTGCTGTGGGCAAAAAGGAAAGATAAACGATCCTGACGAGATTCATTGCAGGTGTGCAAAACGTCAGGGCAGACCTTCTCAGTCGTCGGACCAAGTCCTTCCGACGGAATGGACCTTGCACGAGGACGTTTGTCGAGACCTATGGACGCTGTGGGGACGTCCACTGGTCGACTTATTCGCAACGTCAAGGAACAAGAGACTTCCTCTTTACTGCTCCCCGGTCCTGGATCCAGAGGCAATCGCGGTGGACGCGTTGCTGTGGAATTGGACGGGCCTGGACCTTTATGCCTTCCCACCATTCAAGATTCTGGGGGAAGTCATGAGGAAGTTTGCGGCCTCGGAAGGGACAAGGCTAACCTGATCGCTCCGATGTGGCCAGCAAGAGAATGGTTCACAGAGGTCATGTCTTTCCTTGTAGACTTTCCAAGGACATTGCCCTGGAGGAAAGATCTACTCAAACAGCCGCACTTCGAAAGGTTCACACAAAAACCTCTCCGCTCTGAGTCTGACTGCGTTCAGACTATCGAAAAGTTGGCCAGAGCGAGAGGTTTTCGAAGGCAGCTGCGAGAGCAATCGCACATGCGAGACGTGCTTCCACAAGAGCTGTTTACCAGTCGAAGTGGGCTTCCTTCAGGGCATGGTGTAAAAAGGAAGGAGTTTCCTCTTCCTCGACCTCTGTGAACCAGATAGCTGATTTTCTGCTATTTCTCAGAAATGTTTCAGAAAATTACGTCCCTACCATCAAGGGATATAAAAGCATGTCAGCGGTTTTTAGGCACAGAGGCCTAGACCTGTCTGACAACAAGGATATTCATGACCTTTTTGAAGTCTTTCGAGCCTCGAGGTTCCCGCAAATGACCACCTTCATGGAATCTGGATGTAGTCCTGAAATTCCTTATGTCAAACACTTCGAACCGCTTCAGACAGCGTCTCTTCGGAATCTGACAAGGAAGGCTCTTTTTCCTAACTTCTCTTGCGACGGCTAAGAGAGTTAGTGAAATTCAAGCGTTTAGCAAGTTAATGGGCTTCAAGGGGACAATGCTGTCTGCTCATTGAACCCATCTTTCTTGGCGAAGAATGAAAATCCTTCGAACCCTTGGCCGAAGACTTTTGAAATCAAAGGTATGTCAAGTCTGGTGGGCCAAGAACCAGAGAGAGTCCTTTGCCCGGTAAGGGCTCTCAAGTTCTACGTGCATAGAACTAAAGAGGTTAGAGGTCCCTCAGGTAACCTCTGGTGCTCTGTGAAGATGGCCACGAGTTTACCATTTATCAAAGAATGCAGTGGCTTTCTTTCTAAGGGACACCATTCGGGAGGCTCATTCATCTTTCCAGAAGACTGATTTGAGCCTCTTCCGAGTAAAAGCGTCACGAAGTACGAGCCGTCGCTACCTCTCTTGCCTTCCAAAAGAACATGTCAATCAAGGACATCCTCGATTGTACCTTTTGGAGGAGCAACTCCGTCTTCGCCTCACATTACCTAAGGGATGTGAGAACGATCTATGACGATTGCAATGCACTGGGGCCATACGTTTTCTGCGGACACAGTATTGGGGTCCCGGAAGTAGCTCTTTCCCTATTCCTTAGTTAGGTTAAGTTAGGTTGTGTGTTTTTAGGTTGTGGTGAGTCTTATGTGAAGATCTCCCATCCGTTAGCTAGTTTTAGGGGTTTGTGTATAGTTGGTCAGGTGGTGGTCAGTTGCTTCGTTGCCCTCATTTGTATGGCTCGATGATCTTGTCACGCTGAGGTCTCGCACCCGTTGACAGATCATCCAGAGCGCACCAGCACTACAGGTCTCCACCTGGCTGGCAACTCTGTAATTAAGCAAAAGCAGCCTTACGTGACAGTAATCACATAGTCTACTTTGCAAACAGGTAAGGAACCAAGATGTATATCATCTACTTAATGTTAGTTTCCCAAAAATCCTATTCTGTCTTTTCCCACCATCCAAAGGTGTGATTCAGCTATATATATATCTGTCAGGTAAGTGGCATGAACAAAAGTTATTGTGTTATTATACAATTAAGTTTGTTCATACTTACCTGGCAGATATATATAATTAAAGTGCCCGCCCTCCTCCCCTCAGGAGACAGAGGCATTAATAAAAAAATATGAATAGAAAATGGGAATGGTTCCTGATATCCGCCTCCCAGCGGCGGGAATGGGTACTACACCACCTGGCCGCCCACTGCGTGTGCCGCGAGTTTTGAAATTTCTGTCGGACGTCAGAAAATACAGCTATATATATATCTGCCAGGTAAGTATGAACAAACTTAATTGTATAATAACAATAACATATTTACTTTTTGGACATATGAAGATGTTTTACTGCCGGATTACCGCCGTAGTGTGACACAATCGCTTTCGCTCTTTGGGCCTCTTGTCTGTTTTCGCACCATAAGAAATTAATGGGGCCAAATTTGCAATGACCAGGAGTCGTTAAAAGAGGAAAGTTAGCATTGAGGGGCATATGTTTTGATTGAGAAAAATACAATTTGTTCATGAAACTTACCTGTCAGATATATATATAGCTGTATTTTCTGAAGTCCGACAGAAATTCAAAAACTTCCGGCACACACCAGTGGTCGGCCAGGTGGTTAGTACCCATTCCGCCGCTGGGAGGCGGTATCAGGAACCAGTCCCATTTTCTATTCATAATTTTTCTGTCGCCGGTGCTGGAAACACCTGTTTTCAGTACCTCCGTCTTAGGATTTTGGAAACTTCATGGCCGCTAAATATCCTAATTGTCTTTTGATTTATTGACTTGGATTTGTGGCTAGGCATACGCTATCTTAAATTGTTTTGAATATGATTCATTTTTGTATATCTGAATCTAGTTAGGCTAGTTTCAGAGGGTGTTGTCTGCTAAGATAGGGTGTGGCTACCGAAAGCTTCGTAGTTCCGCACTCGATATGCACGAGGGCTATGTGTCTTGCTTCTTTGTTGAGATTTGTCATGTAAGGAGTGTGAGACTTTGTCTAATTCCATAAGGAAGACGTATGATTCATATGTACGCAATTAATCAGTAAACAAAGTCAGGGTAGGCTAACCTACCTGTAGACTATTTTGCCTAACCCTGTAGTATGGCCACGGGCTATAAATATGTCTCGTGAGGTAATGCCCTTTACGTTATAGATTCCATCTGTATCTTGGAATCTAAGGTGCTCGCTCTCCTATCATTGTGGTGAAAAGTGCTACTTCTGTAGTTGTTACTCCTAACCCTGTAATGTTGCCTTCGGGGCCCTAAACAGTTTCTGTAGAGGGTATGACCTTTCTCTGATACTCTATCGATTCGTAACTTAGAATCGAAAGTGCTGGCTTTGGAGAGCAAAAGTGAAGTGGCTAAGTGCAGTGACAGTGCCCCTTGTGTAGTGGAGGGTGCGTCAGATCGGCCTTATTTCGCCTCTAGGCCGGGACCTCTGCTTGACTCCCAGGACAGGGAGAGAGCATGTCGAAAGCCGAAGGAGGGTTACGAGGAACTCCCACCGATCTGACGTGCCTTCGGCCAGACCTGAAGTTACTTCCCAAGGGCTGCCAAAGTTGCTGTGCACGAATCCTGAAGGATTGCTTCTCGTCCTCCGAAGCGTCCTCCCTGCGCAGGGTTTGGAGCTTTCGGAAGGACTCGCGCCCTCTAAATAGAAGCTTTATAGAAGAGGACGTTTCACGTCCTCTCTCTCTCTCTCGTCATGCGTTGCAGTGAGAAGTAAGAAGGCGCGAACGTCGCCTGAACTCGTGTACGTCTTTCCACCGAGAAAAGGGAAAGCAAGTCATATTAGCAGGACGCTTTTGAGCGCGGACGTCCTAGCTTTGTTGCTGTGAGAATAAGAAGGCGTTCCCTCGCCCCGCGTATTCTCACACGATCAACCCTTCACCTGAGACTGCTTCGTGCAGTCGGTTTTTTCTCTCCGAGATGTCTAATGCTCTTCCCTGAAGGCAGTTTCGCTTGCATTGACGCCCTGTCAGGAGCGTGACGCTTTTCTGCACGTTTTTTTTTTGACGCTCGGCTTGGACGGGACGTTCGGATGGACGCCAGGCGCGCGGGTGCACGCCAAGCGCGCACCAGTAGACGCCGAGGCCGAGCGCACGCCAGTGGATACCGAGCGCGAGCGGCGCGCCGAGAGTGCTCGCTGCTCGCCATTGGACGCCGAGCGCGCGCCGAGAGCTCGCTGCTCGCCAATGGACGCCGAGCGTGCTCGCTGCTAGTCAGTGGACGCCGAGCGCGCACGCCATGGTGTGTCGCCTGGCTGAACGTTTCTGTTGAAGTCTTCAAGCTGATTTGGGCCTAAAGATTTTTTTACCTAACTTCGGTGATCCCTTCTACATCGCCTGCGAAGATGTGAAGTAAGCAGTGCTTCGGAGGAAGCTTAAAGTGAAAAGGCAACTTCGTTTTCGAAACCCAGCAAGACCACGGGTTTCGTGAATTATAGAGGTCTTTGTCAGTAATATTGCTTTTCGTAAAGTCCAGGATTGGATGGAGTTATGGAAAGCTCAAGGAAAGATCTCTTTTGCTCTACCGCAGTCAAGACTTTGTCGGTAAGGCAGCTATGGGTTATGTAAAGCTCGACGTCCTGCGCGTCAGGACTCTCGGCAACGTTCAGTAGGATTCTTGCAAAGGCACTCATCAAAAGGAGGAAAGCGCAAGACAGGACTTCCTTTGCCATACTGCCAATAAATTTTGATACGGGAGAGGAAGCTGGTTGGAGAGTTTCTTCCTCTTCCCAGGATAATTTTGCAAGCTTTTTAGCCCATCTGAAACGGGCTTTTCAGATGATAGATTTTGTTAGTTCCTAGTCGGGGACTTACGCTGCCGAATTGAACATCGTCGTTCTACCTGTCGTAAGCCGTCTCTTAAACAGGATTCTTGCCCCTTCCTCGTTTGAGACGGGAATCGGAAATAAAAATGCGACTCCGGATTCTTTGGCAATTCAGTGGAATTTCATTGAAATTTTGTACAAGTTTTGTTCAGTAAGAATCCCCCATTGACAATATCTCTTTGTCCCCGTAAATGGGTTAGTTCTCATTGACAAACTTCTCATTAACTTTATATTGCGTAAGCGGATAAGCTCTTATTGACAAGATTCGGAAGAGCCTCTCATTCATCATTCGCAGACTCGTACAAGAATAGACTTGTAGACTACGTCAATGAACGCTTATGTCCAATAACATAAGAAGCTTGAGCTGTCCGCTTCAATTCTCTTGAGTTTTGTTTATGAAACTTGCCTGTCAGATATGTATGTAGCTGTATTTCCGAATTCAGCTATAGTATATATATCTGCCAGGTAAGTATGAAAAAACTTTATTGCAATATAATATCATATTTTGCCTTGCGTTATTTTACTACTGGTTGGCTCAAGTCATATACGCTTGCTGTAGTTACCTCTTCGGATGGCAACCGAGAGGTCTATTGTCTATTAATTTAAGGACATTTAATCGTTACTCCCTGCAGCCTTCCAGGAGTTTCCGATTTATCTTTTACCGTTGTATGGTAGTGTTATGACGACACAAAACGCATCTATATATTTAGCGTTTTCTGTTTCGCTTAAATATACCAGCTTGAGAGTCTCTTTATGCTAAAAAATTACGGACCTATTTCTTCGTAGAATAGGGTAGCTGGCAACCCAGGCATAAAGTTAAGAGACGACGATCGTAAGCTGCTGCTGTCACTGTCCTCTCCGCCAGTCCAAACGAGGCAGTACCAGCTCGTTCGCTGTCATGCGCTGTAGGTTACGTCTCTCTCTCTCCTGCGGGATTGACTGACTAACCGTATCTCTGTGCTGGCAGTTACGTCTCTCTCTCTCCTGCGGGATTGACTGACTAACTGTATCTCTGCCCTACAATCACGGACTTTAGCCTAAGATTGAGGGGATTTCTTACATGAATGAATAACATTGCATTCGTTTTGCTTACTATGTTCTCAGAGATATCGCTTACTCCTTTCGGTGCTCGTTACCGCACGGTATAGGACTACGAGTCTACCGCAACATTTCACTATTATATGCTCTCCTGCTTAGGCAAAGCGCAGCCTTTTTAGGGAAGTAAACATACTGTGTGAGGGAATGGATGAGCTTGCTGGGGACCATTTCCTTCCTAAAGAAGTTTGTTTCCCTGAATAGACTGCAATTCAGAACCTCTACAGTTTTTCCTGACCGGGAAACTGAAATTTTATTAAAGATCTAGGAATGATTCTGAACATCTCTCGGTGCGTTAAGTATCACTTGAGGTGATAGAAAGAAGGTGCGGACATCTGGAGAGGGTTTCAGATGTCCTGGATCATAATCTGAAAAGAAGTGGAAGCAATTCTGTCGTCCCTCCAGTCCTGGAAACGAGTTTTTGGAACCAGTGGTCCATATCAACTCTGATCTTCCACAGCTCTCTCATATCTTAGGAAGTATCTTCTCTCGGTCCCTGTTCGGGTTTACGAGAAAGAGCCTATTATAACAACAGACGTAGAATGTAACGATCCTCTAGAGGTTCGTTACAGGATTGCAAAAGTCCGTACGAATCGTCTCGATCGACGGCAGCAACTACTGACTTCCGAGTGGAATCTTTCTTTAGAAGTATGTTGAGAGTTATGGAGAACTTTAGGGACGTCCTTTCATACACTCTTCGCTATGATATTGAACAGGGATGGATGTTTAGTCTTTTTTCCCCTTTTTCAAACGCTTAGGAAATGTAATAAGTGATTTATATCCATCACAGGGAGCGACAATGACGCTAATCGCCCCATGTTGGCCTTCAAGATCCTAGATTCACAGAGGTCACGTCCTTCCAAGGACCTTTTCCGAGAGAGTCGGTCTACTTTAACACGAAAGGTACCTATAACCTCTCCGCTCTGAGTCTGACTACGTTCAGACTATCGAGATGTTGACAGCATAAGATTGCCGTCTTCCCTTTCCATTTGAAGAATGGGATAAGCTGGCAGTCACAACTATTAAAGAATACGCAAATATGTTGTTGACGGCCTTTCGGGCTCAGAGATTTGCTTCTGTCAAACAACAAAGCCCTTCACGATCTTGAGTTCTGTGGAATCTCGAAACTCGCTCACCATCTACTTTTTGTCTCACCTTGTTTTCTCGGAGTCAGACACTCGTGCGAGATCAGGAGACACATAGTAGCCCTGAGTTTCTTGTTGACGAAGTCGGTTGAGTTTACACACCCCGATGATCGTTTAACATGAGACCAGGTTGGACTGTCAGCATTCGTCCTTCGGGACTGAATCGCCTTTTTGCTCCTCGCTCCTTTCTCCTGGCACCAGAAGCTCGAGTCAGGAGTGGCTCAGGAGTTGATTCACTAACGACGTTGGGTTGCGTTCATACCACAAGGTTTGCTTAGCTTGAATCGCCCAGGCAGTCCAGACACTCATCCTTCAGCGAAGAATAGTGCCTTATGGTCTTCAGGGTACAGCCTTGCTGTCCTTGATGCGTCTGACTGGTCAACTGGTCGGTCACCTGACTTTAGTTCAGACTGACGGTGACTGTGCATGTCCCAGATCGAAGCTTTCAATATGGAACTTAGACATAGTCTGAAGTTCTTGATGTCAAAGCATTCGAACATCTCCTACCTGTTAACTTCTTGCACGTGATCAGGAAGGCCCTTTTCTAACCACCCTAGATACGACAAAGAGGGTTAGTGAGGTTTTCAGCCATCGTCAGAAGTTTTGGCATTAGAGAACACAAGGGGTGCGTTCTCTAAGCCTTCCGTTGTGGCCTAAGAATGGAAAAAACCCGTCTTGTTCTTGGGCCAGGAGCTTGGAATCAAGGATGGCACAAGTTATTGGGCAGGAGCCAGAGAGAGTCCTGTGCCCTGTCAGGTCTCTCAAGTTTTATCTACATAAAACTCAAGAAAGTCGAAGTCGTACGGACAATCTGCAGTGTTCCGAAAAGACCAGACTTGCCCATATCGAAGAACACCCTGGCTTTATTGTTAAGGAGTTCTTTCAAAAAAAAAAAAAAAGCTCCTTCATTGTGTTGGCACAAAGATTTGAAATCTTTTGATTTGAATGCTCACGAGGTGAGGGCGCGGCCTCGGAAGCATTTCAACAGAGCATGGCACTCAGCAACATCCTGAGTACCATGTTTTAGCGAAGCAACTCTGTGTTCAATTCACACTAGCGACCGATCCCGTGCGAGATGTGAAGAATGACATATGAGATTCTGCTGCTCGCTAGGGCCATACGCTGTTCCTGTCAGACACAATCTTGGGGGCAAGTAGTACCACTCATCCTATCCTGTAGAAAATGGTTAGGAAGAGCTCTTAATTTAGTAGTTGAGTCGCCGACAACGGTGACTTCTTAACTCTTAAGCCTTAGTTAACACACCTTAACTTGGCTAGGTTGGTCAGGTGGTGATATATATTTTATGATATATATATTTAATTTCTTTACTTCTTAGCTCATGGTTATGGTCAATATGGTCTAGTCACGTCGTGGTCTCGCCCCTGTTGACAGATCATCTGGAGTGCACAGCTATATAGGTCTCACCTCGATGGCAACTCTAGTAGCACAAGCAGACCCTTACGTGGCAAAATAACCACGAAGCCAGCAATGCTAACAGGTGGAACCAAGATGTAAATCATCTGCATGCATTTGTTTTCCCAAATCCTTCTATTCTGGTCCCTTCCCACCTCCAACGGTGGGATTCAGCTATAGATATATCTGACAGGTAGTTTCAGAACAAAAATGATATTGTTAGATACAATAAAGTTTGCATACTTACTGGCAGATATATATAATTAAGTACCCACCCACCTCCCCTCAGGACAGTGGAAAATAAAAATTATGAATAGAAAATGGGACTGGTCCTGATACCCGCCTCCCAGCGGCGGGAATGGGGTACTAACCACCTGGCCGACCACTGTGTGTGCCGGAAGTTTTTGAATTTCTGTCGGACTTCAGAAAATACAGCTATATATATATCTGCCAGGTAAGTATGAACAAACTTTATTGTATCATAAACAATATCATATTTATACAATAGCTAGCTTGTAAAATATACTTGATTACAAAAAACTTGATTGACAACTAAGCAGCATACCTACTACCTATGGGTTTCAGAAACAGTGCAAGCACGTTTTTTGGCAATATTTCTCTAACGAACACTTGTATCAGAATGAGATTTTGCTATAGTGTATTACACCCAGTGCCGTAATTTATATACATATAAGGGTATCGTGAATCACTAACCGTAAAGAATAACGACACTTGTCCTTGTACCAAGAGACAAAAACTCCATTATCCAGAAATGGATACGAACACGCTTAAAAAGCTCTACCTACCCTCTCCCCCCACCTCCACCGCCACCCCTGTCCTTCTGCCTTCCTTCACCTTCCTTTCTCTCTCTCTCCCTTTCTCTCTCCCTCTCTCTGTTGCCAATTGGTATGTGTTCACCCTCCAAACTGGGTATGAGACTTACACAAAATGTGGAAATTGGTGAAATTAGCCTATGTATTGAAAGTATATATACATAAATATTAAACCAATTTTATCATTATAGCATTACTATTTACAACTAGAATTCATGGAAACAGGTTTATGATAAATGCATCCGGCGTATGTGTGAAGCTTCCCACTAATGGTGGCACATGATGGAGTTTTGCCCATTCTTAGCATGCAAAAAAACATTAAAGGTTACATTTATTTCTGGCATACAGTTATTAAAAAAATAAAAATACTAATGTAGACTTAAATCAATGAAAAGTGTTAGCAAAAAAAATAATAATAATCCACTAATTGTCATCTGCTCCGCGATGGTTTTCGGCAGCCAGATGTACGACAAGGTTAGAAACATTAGATTGTATCTACTTTAGAAATATCTGTAATTTTTGGGGGTAATTTGGTTGCAAAAAAGGGATAATAGACATGAATTAAATAAACATTTTGAAATAACAAAGTAAAGTTAAACTAAATAATGAGTAAAGTAAACAATTAAGGGAATAAAGCTTTGCACATCATAAACAGTGTCGTCTGCTGCTGCTTGTAACTGTGTTTGTTGAGTGAGCGCTTAGGAACCAGGAACAGCAACATGGTTCAAGTGCAATGTGGAGTGAATTAAGACCAAAATGTGTATAATTACAATCAAATAAGCACCGTGGAGTTTCAGTTGTGATGGCAGTAAGGATAAAACCACCGATTACAAGGTAAAAATGAATTCAGTTCAAACCATGACCCCGGGAAAAACAAGTTTCATACTTTCAATAATATAGGCAACAAAATGTTGTTTGTTCCGCGGCAGCTGGAATGGTCGTAAGCTTCGAACAAGGGACTTCGGTAGTTAAATGCTTGTCCTCCGACAGTGCGCGCACCACGCAACTGGGAGGTGAAGAACCACTTTGCTTTCGGCCGCGTTGGTAGGTGGATGTGTTCTACATATCTCTCTGCCCACTTCTTTGTCGCATGTTTTGTTTATTCTCAAACTTGGTTTGTTCGTGTGTGTGAGAAATACTGTAAGTACGTGTACTTTGTATTTTGTTCATGAAACTTACCTGTCAGATATATATATAGCTGTATTTTTCCGAATCCGACAGAAATTTAAACACTTACGACACACGCAGTGGGAGTCAGGTGGTTAGTACCCATTCCCGCCGCTGGGAGGCGGGTATCAGGAATCATTCCCATTTTCTATTCATAATTTTTCTGTCGCCGGTGCTGAAAACACCTGTTTGCAGCACCTCCGTCCAGATTTTGGAAACTTACTAGCTACTTGAGTATCCCTTTTGGTTTTTCTTTGGTATCTGAATTGGATCGGTGGCTTGGCACACGTTGACTTTGGATTGATTTGAATTTGGTATTGATTTTTCTTTGATCAAGATGTCAGGGTCTAGTTCTGCTAGCGCTAGATTTTGTTCTGTGTCCGAATGTAGAGGTAGGCTACTGAAAGCTTCAGTAGACCCACATTCTGTTTGTAAAGTTTGCAGGGGGAATGAATGTACGTTTGAAAGTCGTTGTAAGGAGTGCGAAAGATTAACAGAGTCGAATGGAAGGCGTATGAAACCTATCTTAAGAAACTTGAGCGAGATAGGTTAAGGAGGTCTTCCTCCAGGAGTGTTTCAGGTAGGCAAGATTTTAATTATTCTCCTGCTAACCCTCCTTCTGTAGATTATGCTCCTACCCCTGTAGTGTTGCCTCCGGCCCCTGAAACCGTGTCGTAGAAGGTAATACTTTATCGCTAATTCTTGAATCGATTCGTAACTTGTGTAGTGCGTCAGATCGGCCTCATTCCGCCTCTAGACCTAGACCTCTGCTTGACTCCCAGATTACGGGGAGAGAGCATGTCGAAAGTCGAAGGAGGGTTACGAGGAACCCCCACCGATCTGGCGTGCCTTCGGCAGCTTCTGACGAACCTACCCAGACTGCCAAGGAGCGTGCGCGTGCACGTCTTCTCAAGGAGTGCTTTTCTTCTTCTGAAGCTTCCTCCCCGCGCAAGGGGTGGAGCTCTCATACCGCATCACGTCCGCTGAAAAGGACGGCTCGCGTTCGGGACGCTTCACGTCCAAGTTGTTCTCCGGAACTTTGCTCGTCGCCTGATATTGCGTTTGCTGCTTTTCCTCCGCAGAAGAAGCGTAAGGATTATTCGGAGGCGGAGTCTTTCCTAGATGTTTCTTTCGAGCGCCGCAGTCGCTCTAAGGTGCGTGAAGTGGCGGTTCCTGGGAGTAGGAAGAAGGCGTCCCCTCGCCACTCGCCTGCTACAGGATCAGCCCCTCCCCACCCGAAAAGGAGGCTTCACCTACAAGCAAGATTCTCCAGTCTCAGCAGCAACTTCGAGATGTTTTTTCTTCGAGAGAGACTGTTCCACGTCGCCGTAAGAAGGATGACAATCTTCCTGTGAAGAGGTCGAGGCGTTCTCCCTCTCCCTCTCCTCGCTCGTCTCTCTCTCCGTTTGAGTCTCCCTCTAGAGTTCGTTCTGCTCCCCAGCAACTTTCTAGAGGAGCAGAAATTCGTTTCTCGCTCTCGTGAAGCGGTTGTTTCCGCTGCTACGAAACTTGTTGATAAGAAGCGCGTTTCTTTAGATGCCGAGCGCGCTTCTGTGAAAGTCAAGCGCGCTTTAGTGGACGCCGAGCGTGATTCGGTGCAAGGTAAGCGAGCGCCAGTGGACGCTCAGCGCGTTTTAGTGGACGCTCGGCGCGCACCAGTGGACGCTCAGCGCGCGCCAGTGGACGCCAGGTGTACACCGTTTTGCGGTCGAGCGCGCTTCAGTCGGCGCCAGTAGATTGGCTTCGAACGCCAAGCGCGCGCCTACGGACGTCAGTTTTCCACCTCCGCAAGCGCAAGCGGAAGCGGGAACTCTTCCTGTTCGCCGCTCTTTCTCTTTTGAGAAAGCTCGTGACTCTTCTTTACTTCCTCCGACTTCTCCAGTGTCTGAAGAGGAAATTAGTGACGCTTTCGTCGAAGTGGACGAAGAACAGCAGTTGGCTCCAGTTTCGACGGACTACAAGGTTTGTTCACGAATCTTACCTGCCAGATATATATATAGCTGTATTCTCCGACGTCCGACAGAATTTCAAAACTCCCGCACACGCAGTGGTCGGCCAGTGGTAGTACCCATTCCCCCGCCGCTGGGAGGCGGGCGTAAGGAACCATTCCCATTTTCTGTCAGATATTTTCTGTCGCCGGTGCAGACAACAAGTGTTTCTGCACCTCCGTCATTGGATTTTGGAACTCTTTGGTCACTTGAGTATCCCGATTGATTTTTGGTTATTTGATTAGGATCGGTGGTTAGGCTACGATAATTGTGGATTGTTTTTATTTTGGCTTTGATTTTTCCTTAAACTTACGATGTCTGGATCTAGTTCGGACTAGGCCAGAGTATGTTGTGTGGAAAGAATGCAAGGTTAGGCTACCGAAAACTTCGGTAGACCTCATACAGTGTGCGCGGAATGTAGGAAACATGTTTGTATGTTTGATGAGCGCTGCAACGAGTGTGAAAATATGTCTGATTCTGCGTGGAAGGCTTATGAATCATAGGTACGTAAACTAGAACGTGATAGTGTAAGGAGGTCTTCCTCCAGGCGTGTAACACAAGTTACCCGTCCAGTAGAATTTATCCCTCCAAAGACCTGTGGATGCCTTCGGGCCCTACAATAGTGTCTTTGGAGGGTAATACCCTATCTGTGATTCTTAAATCTTTGCGTAGCCTGGAATCATGTTTTGCATTGGAAAAGTTATAGTAGTGTAGTGAAGTATAGTGATAATGCCATGAGTCTTCATTCTATCGCGTAAGCGTATAATTTCTCATTGACAAAACACTACCGCGTGATGGCTCTCCCTACCTCGGTGAGGCAGAATGTAGTAGGGAGGTAGCTGTCCAAGTGTCTAAAATACTCTACGTTTGTTCATAAAACTTACCAGTCAGATATATGTATATATATATCTGCCGGGTAAAGGTGAACAAGCGAGTTGTATCATAGTAATATTATTTTTGCCCTTA
>NC_061087.1:40194543-40314543 GCF_015104395.2 Macrobrachium nipponense | reverse complement strand
GTGCTCGGTGAGGGAATGGATGAGTCTAACTGGGGACCATTTCCTCGCTGGAGAAGTTTGTTTCCTTGGGGAGACTGCACCTCAGACCGTTACAATTTTTTTTCTCAAGTACAATTGGAAAGAAAACAAGAATCTACACATGATCTTGGAAATTTCAGGAGAGGGTAAAACATACTTGAAAATGTTGGTCAGATCCAGTGTAGCTGTCGGAGGGCGTCTCTCAAGCTTCAGAGCCCCGACCTAGTGTTGTTCTCCGACGCGTCCACCACGGGATGGGGAGCATCATTAGGGGGAAAGAAGTGGCAGGCACCTGGAGAGGGAACAGGTGTCCTGGCACATAACCTAAAGGAAATGGCAGCCATCTTTTTAGCTCTCCAGTTTTTCCAAGAAAAAGTCTCTCGTCGAATAGTCCAAGTCAACTCAGCAACACCACAGCTCTGGCGTACTTGAAGAAGTAGGGAGGAACACAGTCTCAGTCCCTTTTTGCTCTGGCAAAGGAGATCTGCTGTGGGCAAGGGCACTGGACGTCATGATCCTTACGAAGTTTGTAGCATGAGTACGTAGAGATTGGTCTGGGCAGATCTCTTCAGCAGACGAGGTCAACTTCTGCCAACCGAGTAGACTCTGCATCAGGAGGCATGCCAAGAGCTGTGGGGGTTATGGGGACGTCCGCTCGTGGATATCTTTGCGAACGTCCAGAACGAAGAGGCTTCCACTGTACTGCTACCCAGTACTCGACCCAGCTGCAGTGACGATAGACACACTTCTCTGGGACTGGACGGGGATGGACCTGTACGCCTTTCCCCGTTCAAGATCTTTAGGGGAAGTCATGAGAAAGTTTGCGGTGTCGGAAGGGACGAGAATGACTTTGTTCGCCCGTTCGCTGCGAGAGAGTGGTTCACAGAGGTCATGGCCTTTGCAGTAGACTTCCCGAGGAAGCTTTCCAGTAAAGACAGATCTACTCATACAGCCCCACTTCGAGAGGTACCTCAGAAGCCTCTTCGCTCTGAGTCTGACTGCATTCAGACTATCCAAAAGTTGGCCAGAGCGAGAGGCTTTTATACGTCACATGGCGAAAGCTATCGCCAGTGCAAGAAGAGCGTTTTCCAACGCAGTGTACAATCGAAGTGGATAGTCTTCAGGAGTTGGTGCAAGAAGAACGGCATTTTCCTCCACCTCGACCTGTGAGCCAGATTGCTGACTTCCTTTTCTGAGAAGGGATCTAAAACTTGCAGTCTCTACAATCAAGGGTTATAAGAGTGTGCTTTTAGTTGTCTTTAGGCACAGAGGCCTGGACTTGGCGGACAACAGAGACCTTCACGATCTCTTGAGATCTTTCGAAACGATGAAGGCTTCAACAACCCAAGTTTGCCGTCTTGGAACTTGGATGTAGTTCTGAAGTTCCTCATGTCCAGTCCATTCGAACCTATGCATGAAGTGCGAGCTTTTATGAATTCTTCTTGGTTCCATAACAATATGTCATAAAGGACATATGAGCTGTCACTTACGGGAGATGCAATTCTGTGTTGACCTCCCGTTACACGAAGGATGTCAATTCAAAACCTACAAGAGATCCTTTTCTCTTGGTTGTTCGTGTCTGCGGATACGTTGCTGGGATAGGGAGCCGGACACTGTCCTTAACTAGTGAGTTAATTTTTTAGTTTAAACGCTTTTTAAAATTAAGCGCAACCCTCGTGTTAGGATCAGGTGATCGGGATCGGTGTTGTGCTCCTTAATTATGCTAATAGGCATAGGTATATGGTCCTATGAGTGGATTAGCACCCACTGACAAATGCCAGTTAGGCTTTTGCCGAGTAAGTGGATAAGACCCCATCGGCAAACCCACAAGAACTCTTACCCATAGGTCACATCCTCGCTGAGGCTCTTGAGACGAAGCAGACTCCTAAGCAATAGCTAGGAAGTCAACCCTCTGTCTGAAGATAGGAACCAAGGTTTATAAGAGGTCCTTCTTATACTTGTGGTGTTTGGTCAGGAAGCCAAGGTTACCAGTGTCAAAGTGCTTTGTGGCTTTTTTCTTGAGGGGCACCATCAAGGAAGTGCATTCATCCTGTCAAGACAGATAATGATAGTGAAAAGTGTTGAAGGTGAATGCGCATGGACTGAGGGCTATTCTACGTCGGTAGCCTTCCAAAAGAACATGGCACTCAATGACATCTTGAATGCCACATTTTGGTGTAGTAATTCAGTGTTTGCCTCTCACTACCTTCGGGAGGTGAGGACTTACATACGAGAACTGCTACTCTTTGGGCCCATATGTCGCAGCAGACAATATATTGGGGACAGAGAGTAGCACTCTTCCTATCTTTTAGAAAATAATATGTTAGTGGACTTTTTAATTTTATTTCTTTTTTTTATTTTTTTATTTTTTATTATGTTTATGTAGGTGTTTAGTTTTTGTGGTCTTGGGTAGGCCGCCTTAGGCGGACTTCCCTCCATTAGCCTTGGTTTTACGAAGTTTAACCAGATAGGCTAGGTCAGGTGGTAATGTTTTTGCTTCGCCCTCATAGTAGGGTAAAATGTTTTTGTCACAGTGTGGTCACGCCACATTGACAAATCATCTGGAGCGCACCAGCTTACATAGGTCACGTCCTTGCTGGCATCCGGCACTCCAGTTGAAGCATTAACAGCATTCGGTGTCTAAACAACACCTATATGATCTGTCACATTGTGGTCACGCTCCCCGTGACAGTTCATTAGAGCGCACCAGCTACACAGGTCACGTCCTTGCTGGCACCTCTAGGAATGCAGTACCGAAATTGGAGGTCTATAATATAGGATCTAGTTGCATTGTGGTCACGCCCCCGTTGACAGATCCTCTAGAACTCAACAGCTTCACAGGTCACTACCTAGCTGGAGTCTCTAGTAAAGCAGGAAGCAGACTTGGGTGACGGTACTCACGAAGTCAGCTATGCTAAAAGTTAAGGAACCAAAATATCAATCATATATATGCAATTGTTTCCCAAAATCAATCTGTCTCCCCCTTCCTCCAAAGGTGGGATTCAGCTATATATATATCTGCAGGTAGATTCGTGAACAAAATGATATTGTTATGATACAATAAAGTTTGTTCATACTTACCTGGCAGATATATATAATCAAAGTGCCCACCCACCCTCCCCTCAGGAGACAGTGGCACTAGAAAAATCTGACAGAAAATGGGAATGGTTCCTTACGCCCGCCTCCCAGCGGCGGGAATGGGTACTACCACCTGGCCGACCACTGCGTGTGCCGGGAGTTTTGAAATTCTGTCGGACTTCGGAGAATACAGCATATATATATCTGCCAGGTAAGTATGAACAAACTTTATTGTATCATAACAATATCATTTTTGACTCGTTTGCTACAGTCAGTCTTTGCAGACACTTTCCAACCTGAAGCTCCACGTACTCCTCCCTCTCAGTTTTCGTCATCCAAAGCTACTAAGATCTCGGGCTTTGTGAAATGAAGAAGTCGCTTTCTACGAAGCAAGCTTTTCGAAAGGTCCATGATTGGATGGAAAAGAGGAAAGCTTCAGGCAAGACTTCTTTCGCTTTACCACCTCAAGACTTTGTGGCAAAGCTGGTATGTGGTATGAGATGGGAGAAAACGCTGAGTTAAGCTTCCAGCCTCAGCTCAAGGAGACTTTGGTAGTATTGTGGATGCCGCCAGAAGATCTTTTCTGTCTTCCTCTAAGGTCTCTTGACGCATAGTGAGTTAGACTTTCACCTTAAAGGCCCTCTTCAGGACACTAGAGGTCTTTAATTTTCTTGACTGGTGCCTTGGAGTATTGGATGCCAGGTCCAGGAGTTCTGATTCCATCAGTCTGGAGGAGCTGTCCAGTGTATTGTCTTGCATGGACAAGGCCGTCAGGGATGGTTCTGGGGAATTGGCTGCTCATTTCAGCACGGGACTGCTTAAGAAAAGAGCACTTTTTTGCAATTTTACTGCAAAGTCGGTCTCACCAGCGCAAAAAGCGGATCTTCTTTTCGCTCCTTTCTCAGAACTCTCTTCCCCCAGTCTATGGTAAAGGACATAGCTGCCAGTCTCCAGGAGAAAGCAACCCAAGACCTTCTCTGGCACAGTCTTCTAGGAAGCCTACTACTACTCTTCGTCTTCTGGGTCCTCTGCTTTGAAGAAATCGAAGCCCTTTCGATCCGCTTCTTCCTCGAAGCCAGCCCCTCGAGGAAGAGGCTCTTTCAGAGGCAAGACTCCCGCTCCTTCCAAGAGCAAGAAGTGAGAGGGAAGTCCTTCAGCCACCGGTAGGAGCCAGGCTTCTACATTTTGCGAAAGCTTGGGAAGAGAGAGGTGCCGACGCTTGGTCTCTGGACATCGTCAAGAAGGGGTACAGAATTCCTTTCCTGATGTTACCCCCGCTGTCTTCGACACCAAGGATTTGTCTCCTTCGTATCAGGAGAAAAGCAGGAAAGTGGCTTCACGATCTACTAGATCAATGATCGAGAAGCAGGCAGTGGAACAGTCTTCGACCGGAGTTCTCTGGGGTTTTTACAACCGTCTGTTCCTAGTGCCGAAGCAGTCAGGGGGGTGGCGCCCCGTTCTGGATGTCAGCAGTCTAAATCGCTTCGTTACCAAGCAGAAGTTCAAGATGGAGACACCTCAATCCGTGCTTGCAGCCTTAAGACCGGGGGATTGGATGGTCTCTTTAGACCTTCAGGACGCATACTTTCACGTCCCCATCCATCCCCGATCAAGGAAATACCTGCGGTTTGTCCTGAAAGGGAAGATTTTCCAATTCAGGGCACTCTGCTCGGTCTCAGCACGGCGCCGATGGTGTTCACCGTTCTTATGAAGAACGTTGCGAGGTGGCTCCATCTTGCGGAAATAAGGATCTCTCTCTACCTAGACGACTGGCTTATTCGAGCCTCATCGCAAGACCGGTGTCTGAAGGACCTTCACACGACTCTGTCGTTAGCGAGGTCCCTGGGACTTCTGGTGAATCTCGAAAAGGTCGCATCTGACTCCTTCTCAATCCTTAGTCTATCTGGGGATTCAGATGGACTCAGTGGCTTTTCGGGCTTTTCCGTCCCAGGGGCGACAACTTCAATGCCTGGACAAAGTGTCGGCCTTTCTAGGGAAGGAAACATGCTCGGTGAGGGAATGGATGAGTCGCTGGGGACCATTTCCTCACTGGAGAAGTTTGTTTCTCTGGGAAGGTTGCACCTCCGACCACTTCAGTTCTTCCTCTCAAGCAATTGGTCACCGCAAACAGGATCTAGAAGAGGTCTTGTTTTTTGACGGAAGAAGTGAAAAGCACCTCAAATGGTGGTTGGATCCAAAGAAGCTTGCGGAAGGACTTTTGCTCAAGCTTCGGAACCCCGACCTAGTGTTGTTCTCCAACGCGTCCTCCACGGGTTGGGGAGCAACACTGGGAGGGAGAGAAGTGTCAGGCACCTGGAGAGGGGAACAGGTGTCCTGGCACATCAATCTAAAAGAACTTTCAGCGGTTTACCTTGCTCTAAGGTTCTTCCAAGAGGAAGTCTCCAACAAAGTGGTTCAGATAAACTCGGACAACACCACAGCCTTGGCATACCTCAGGAAACAGGGGGGAACTCACTCTCCTTCTCTGTTCGCCATCGCGAGGAATATCCTGATTTGGGCGAAGTCGCAAAACGTCACGATTCTGACAAGATTTGTGTCAGGCGTGGAAAAACGTGCGAGCGGACCTTCTCAGTCGGCAAGGACAGCTTCTGCCGACGGAATGGACCCTTCATCAGGAAGTATGCCAGGCGCTATGGAAGCTGTGGGGACGTCCTCATGTGGACGTTTTCGCAACTTCCCGAACGAAGAGACTTCCGCTGTATGCTCCCCAGTTCTGGACCCGGGAGCAGTGGCCAGTAGACGTCCTACTGTGGAATTGGTCGGGACTAGACATTTACGCTTTTCCCCCATTCAAAATCCTCGGGGAAGTAATGAGGAAGTTCGCTGCATCAGAAGGAGCGAGAATGACCCTCATCGCCCCCTTTCTGGCCAGCCGGTCGACTGGTTCACGGAGGTGATGTCCTTCCTAGTAGACTTTCCAAGGACTCTGCCCCTAAGGAAAGATCTACTCAGACAGCCCCACTTCGAGAGGTTACCACAAAAAACCTCCCCGCTCTGAGGCTGACTGCGTCAGACTATCAAGAAGTTGGCCAGAGCGAGGGGTTTTTCAAGACCTGTGGCAACGGCGATTGCCACCGCAAGGGAGGCCCTCCTCAATCGCAGTTTACCAATCAAAGTGGGCTGTCTTTAGAAGTTGGTGCAGAAGGAAGGGCATTTCCTCCACCTCAACCTCTGTAGCCAGATAGCAGATTTCCTTCTTCACCTTAGGAAAGAAGCGAAACTAGCCGTTCCCACGATTAAAGGCTACAGAAGCGTGCTTTCTGTGGTCTTCAGACATAGAGGACTCACTTAGCAAATGATAGACACATTCATGATCTCATTAGATCATTTGAGACTGTGAAAGTTCTCCAAGCCTAAAGTACCATCGTGGAACTTAGACGTGGTACTGAAGTTTCTCATGTCGAGTCAATTTGAACCGCTCCATTTAGCCTCGCTTAGGAATCTTACTAAGAAGACCATTTTCCTAACCGCTCTGGCGACGGCGAAGAGGGTTAGCGAATTCAAGTCATAAGCAAGCATATTGGTTCAAGGATCATAGTGCAGTTTGTTCCTTAAGTCCTACGTTCTTAGCAAAGAACGAGAACCCTTCCAACCCTTGGCCGAGGACGTTCGAGATCAAAGGGTTGTCGGAGCTAGTGGGGACCTGAAGCTGAGAGAGTCCTGTGTCCTGTCAGGGCTCTCAAGTTTTATTTGCAGAGAACCAGAGCATGCAGAGGTTCTTCGGAGAAACTTGTGGTGCTCTGTGAAAAAAACCAGATCTTCCGATGTCGAAGAATGCACTGCGTTCTTCTTAAGAAGTACGGTTAAGGAAGCCCATGAAAAGTGTAGTGAAAGTGACATGGAGCTTCTGAAAGTGAAAGCCCACGAGTTGAGGGCTATTGCTACTTCGGTGGCTTTTCACAAAAATATGGGCAATCAAAGATATTTTGGGCGCCACTTATTGGCGAAGCAATTCGGTGTTCGCTTCACACTACCTGCGGAGGTGAAAGCAACATACGAAAATTGTTACTCGTCGGACCATACGTCGCTGCAGACACGTTTTGGGGGCAGGAGGTAGCGCTCATCCTATCCTTTAATGGTTTAGGGGAGTTTTTAACTTGTGTTATGGTTGTGGGGTTGACCGCCTGCGGCGGATCTCCCTTCCATTAGCTTAGTCTATGTGGGATACTTTTGGTAGGCTACGCCAGGTGGTTTGGTTTTTACTTCGTTGCCCTCATTTGTATGGTCAATGGTCTAGTCACGTCGTGGTCTCGCCCCTGTTGACAGATCATCTGGAGTGCATCCAGCTTTATATGGTCTCTACCTTGCTGGCAACTCTAGTAGCACAACAGCGACTTATGCGGCAGTAACCACGAAGTCAGCTATGCTAACAGGTAAGGAATCAAGATATCAATTATCTGCATATATATGTTTCCTAAAATCTTCTATTCTGTCTACTCCCACCACCAAAGGTGGGATTCAGCTATATATATATCTGACAAGGTAAGTTTCATGAACAAAATGATATTGTAATGATACAATTAAGTTTGTTCATACTTACCTGGCAGATATATATAATCAAGTACCCACCCACCTCCCCTCAGGAGACCGTGGAAATAAAAATTATGAATAGAAAATGGGAATGATTCCTGATACCCGCCTCCCAGCGGCGGGAATGGGTACTAACCACCTGACTCCCACTGCGTGTGTCGTAAGTGTTTAAATTTCTGTCGGATTCGGAAAAATACAGCTATATATATCTGCCAGGTAAGTATGAACAAACTTAATTGTATCATTACAATATCATTTTTCATCAATTATCATTATGGATCCTCATGAATTGGAACTGTCCCCGCGCCCCCCCCCCCCATCCCCCCCCCCCCACTAGCCGCAGAGTTTGCCCTGGTGTGGAGGCCCGTAAGTGCGGGGCCTTCAGCTCCTTTCCCGAAGTAGATCCCCATGTATTATGTGCTCGGTGCCGGGGGCGTGAATGCTCTCGGGCCGAGCCCTGTGAAGTGTGTAATTCCTTGTCGCAGGGGAAGTGGGTGCTCTATGAGGGTAGGAGGAAGCGACGTAAGCCTGCCAAGGAGTCCTCGGAAACCTCTCCGGCGACTCCCTTGGTCACAAACACGTCATCTTCCTTCCTGCCGCCATCGCAGCTCCCTCTTATGGCTCCTTCTCCTTCGGGGGGATTTCTCGTTCCTTCCCTTCGCCTGACCCGTCGAGCGTAGAGGAGGGCGCGAGATACCCCGACGTACAGTTGTATTCGAGGTCTTCCGTTTGCTCGGGGTGGGGCTCCCCCCCCCCCCCTGTGCGAGGGGTAACCCCCCCTACTAACCCGACTTTTGCTTCCTCAGGTGCTCCTGCTGCGGGCGACGACCTCGGCCAGGTATGGTTCTCGCTGGGTCTCCAGGGCACACCGAGCGTTCGGGGGCTGCAGCATCATCTGGCGGGTGCTGCTCCGGTCACCCATGGACCGGTGACCACCACCACCGTCTCGACCCCAGGGTATGCCGCCCCTCCTCAGCATGTGGCTTCGATGACTCCTTCGGCTGCTGTGCAGGCTCCGATTGCTGGCTTTCCGAAGAGGGGCGTGCCTCCTCCACCCGGGTTCGTCGCTCTCTCCCCAGCCCCCGACTTTCGGTGCCCTAAAAGTTCGCCCCTGGATCTGCCACCGGTACCCAGGATGTTGCTGGCCGCTGCCCCGTCTCCTGCCGTACCTGCCGTGCCTGAGCCAGTCCCTGCCGACGTTGTTGCTGCCCCAGTCGCGGGTCCTTCCGGACAGGTGCAGCCAGGCCGTGTTGCTTCGGCAATAGCCCCAATTCCGTCCTGGATGGAGGACCTGACGTCTGTCCTGAGGGAGCTGACGAAGAAGAGGAAGGTGTCGTCGTCGTCTTCTTCGTCGTCGCTTGCTGCCGCCTCTTCCCCTTTGACTTCCGAGGCTTCCAAGCCGAAGAAGGCTGCCTCCTCCTCCCCTAAAAAGTCTCCTTCATGAACTTCTAAGGGCCCGTCTCACTCCGTGGGGTGGGGGGTTCTTCCGCTGGTCCTCCTGCTCCTTCGGGAGCGGGGCCCATCTCTTCTTCTGCAAGGAAGAAGAAGACGGGGACCAGAGGGGTACCGGCTAACACTGGTACTTCCTCGCCTGGTGCTAGAGGTTCTACTGCTACACCAGTTTCCGGCTCGACCTCTCGTTCGCGAGAGGTACCGAGTGTATGGTCTCCTGTGGCTCAGGTTTCCAAGTTCGCTCGGCGCCAGGACCGAGGCACGGAGCGGAAGACTGGCGAGAGTCGCTCAAGTGACTCTCGCCAGGCCAGCTATCGCTCTCGTAGCGAGCCGCAGCTACCAGGGTTGACGTGACGGTCCCAGACCGGCCACAGGCTGAGGCTAGGAAGAGGTCCCCTCGATCGCAGGTCCAGCTGTTCGACGCGCCGTGAGGACAGGCACCGCTCCCACCTGCGACAGTGGTCTCTGCAGGTCTCCTGACCGCTGCTTCCATCGGGACCGGGCGGGTAGGGAGACCAGCAGCAGCTCCTGTGACGCACGGGACCAAGGGGGGAGCGTCAGGTCTTCCTCTCCAGTTCCTTCAACTTCCTCGGGCTACACCAGGAAGGGTGAGGCGACACAGAGCGATCGTGAGGGGCGCGCTCCTCACGGTCCCGCCACGACGCCCTGCAAGCCAGGCACGGTCTTAGGACCAACCAGGTCGTACGCGCAAGTGGCAGGAAGGAGACCAGGAGGGGTCTGTTGCTGTTCCTCCTTCTGAAGGAGGAGGGTCTCGAGAGACGTTCTTGCTGGAGGGGCTTGACGGTCCAACTCCTCAAGACGCAGTCACTCCAGAGATCCAAAGGTCGTTTGCAGAGGTTATTGCGCTGATTCGTCAGCACAACGACCTCGGGGAAGGATCGCCGCTCCCACCTTCTGAGCCCACGTCCCGGCTCGAGTCGTTTTGGGGTCCCAAGAAGGAACCCAGGACGACGGTGGGTCTGCCGCGATCAGAGCTGGCCGACTCGGTGCTGGGCCAGGTGGACTCGCTTGTCTCCAGACAAGAGGGTTCGCTACGGTCCGGTAGGTCGTCCAAGCTACTTCCCCCGCCTCTATTGTGACAGAGGAGGTTCTAGGTGCTTTCAGAGGATCCGATGCCACCCAAACAGGTTAACCCGGAGCTAGCTAGGCTAACTCCGGGGGTGTCTCTGCAGCAGCTCCTGTCGGAGAACTTGTGGTTCTCGCAGCAAAGTGGCACTTGCACTGGAATCCACCGCCATGGCGGCTTTCCAGGCAGTCCCCTGGTTGGACCTGTGGTCCCTCACAGTGTCCAAGGTCGCGGCCACCTCGGGAAATATCACTCATGAAGGTGACCCGGCTTTCGGGAGGCTATGCCAGTCTGGAGGTAGAGCCATCTCCTGCCTCGCCCACCAGACGGCAAACCTGTGGGCCAACCTGGTACTTTGGCGTAGGGACGCAGTCCTCACCCGTGTGTCCAGGGCAGCTGGGCTTGAGGCGGCATTGGATCTTCGCAATGGACTAGTGCGGAGTTCCTCCTCTCTCTTCACAGGAGAGATGGTGGATGTTGCGGTGGAACGACGGCACACTGATGACAGTGACTGTCTGGTACACCAGGCAGTCTCGAAGGCTTCTGGGCAGCCTTGATCAACTGCGGCCAAGCCCAAGAGCTTGGTTAGCGCTTCCTCGGCTGCTAAGACAATCGCATCGTCGAAGCCCCGGTGAAAGACTCTGCCTTCGACTTCTGCCAGGGGCGGTCGCAATCAGCCCTCCTCCCGGCCCTCCTCTCCACGAGGAGGAGCCGGGAAGAAGTTGAAGAGAGGCGGGAAACGCTAGGGACGGCGTTCCCCCTCACCTGCTGCTGGAAGTGGGTGGTTGCCTGGCGAGCCATTGGGCAACATGGCAGCGCTACGGAGCGGAGATCTGGATAGTAGACGTCCTTCGGGAGGGGTATCTACTACCCTTCGAGTCTCGGCCACCCCTGGTAATGAGAGAGAGGAGAGGGTGGAGGGACCAGTGATGTAGATAAAGGATAGAGAAGTGAAGAGAACTTCAAGTATGTAAAATGAAGAATAGTAAAGCACCAGGTCCATAGTAGTTCCAGATTGAAATGGGACTGGGCAGAGAGTCTAATGGTGTATGTATATAAGCAGAAGGGAGATGTCATAAATTGTGGTAACTACAGGGGAATTAAACTAACAGAGCACGGGTTGAAAGTTTTAGAAAGGATACTGGATAAGAGATTAAGAGAGATTGGGAAACAGCAGTGTGGGTTCATGAGAGGAAGAGTGAAGGTGGATACCATCTTCATGGTAAGACAGCTACAGGAAAAGAGGCTAGAGGGAAATCTGGAGCTTTATTGTGCATTTATAGACCTAGAGAAAGCATACAGTAGAATCCCAAGAGAAGTGATGTTTTGGTGTTGGAGGAAGAGGAAAATCCCAGAAAAGTTGGTTAGGCTGGTCAAGATGATTTATCAAAGAACAAGCACAAAACTTTCAAGTTAGTGTTGCATTACACCAGGGGTCAGCATTAAGCCCATTTTTGTTGGTGCTGGTCATGTATGTGTTGAGTGAAGAGATCAGGAATGAAGTGTTGTGAGAGTTGTTGTACGCCAATGATCTGGTGATTACTGCTGAAGATAAGGAGACTTAACAGAGAATGGGTAGAATGGCAGGAGTCTTTAGAGAGAGGATGGCATAAAGGTGTATGTGAATAAAACAGAGGTTGTGGTGACCAGTAGGTTATCGGCAGACTCAGTTAATGGCGATCCAGTTGTTCATGAAACTTACCTGACAGATATATATATAGCTGTATTTTCTGAAGTCCGACAGAATTTAAAAATTCGCGGCACACGCAGTGGGCGGCCAGGTGGTAGTACCCATTACCCGCCGCTGGGAGGCGGATATCAGGAACTATTCCCATTTTCTATTCATATTTTTTCTGTCGCCGGTCGGTAAACAACTGTTTACAGACCTCCGCCTAGGATTTTGAAAAACTTCATTAGCCACTTAAGTATCCTAATTATTCTTTCGATTATTAACTTGGATTTGTGGCTAGGCATACGCTATCGTAAATTTTTCATTGCATTTGATGTCTGAAGCTAGTTAGCCTAGTTTTCAGACTTTGTTGTCTGCACGGTAAGGTGAGGCTACCGGAACTTTCGGTAGACACTCGCTTAGTATATATGACGTTTACATGTTTTCTTTGCATAAGGTAATTAGTGTAATATGTGACTGATTACGGAAGAAGGAGGATTCATTTACGCATTTTAGAGCGTGTTAGAATCAGGAGTTTTTCCTCCACAGTAAAACAGAAGTTAGAAATAATGAACCTTCTAACCTCCTGTAGATTTTATTTTGCCTAACCCTGTGGTATGCTTACGGGCCTAGAAGAATTGGTCTGCTAGAGGATTACAATCAAGTAATCTTAGACTAAAGTGCTCGCTCTCCAATCAGTGTTGTGAAGTGTAGTGCCCCTTGTGTTGTGGAGGGGGCGTCAGATCGGCCCCATAATGCCTCTAGGCCATGGACCTCTGTCGGACTACCCATGACTCAGGGAGAGGGCATGTCGAAAGCCGCAAGAGGGTTACGGGGGCTCCCCACCGATCTGGCGTCCCTTCGGCAGAACCTGTTGACGCTTCCCAGGCCTGCTAAAGATCGGTGGCACGTGCACGAATCTTGAAGGATTGCTTCTCGTCCTCCGAGGCGTCCTCCCCACACAGGGGTTGGAGTTCTCGGAAGGACTCGCGCCCCCTAAAGAAGCTTGAGAGAAGAGGACGCTTCACGTCCTCTCTCTCGTCACGAGAGGATGAAAGAGTAAAGAGACCACATTTTCCCTTTAGAAGAATGCACTGGCTCTTTTTCTAAGGGACACATAAGGAGGCTCATTCATTCTTTTTTGTGCCAGAAGAGTGATCTGAGCCCCTGCGAGTGAACGCTCATGTATATATCATTTTTTTTATACATTATTAAGGAGGCTCATTCATCTTTCCAGAAGAGTGATTGAGACATCCTTGCGATGTGAGCCGCTCATGTATACATCATTTATACATTATTAAAAAAAAAAAAAAAAGAGGCTCATTCATCTTGCCAGAAGAGTGATTTGAGCCTCCTGCGAGTGAACGCTCATGTATACATCATTTATACATTATTAAAGAGGCTCATTCATCTGCCAGAAGAGTGATTTGGAGCCTCCTGCGAGTGAACGCTCATGTATATGAACGCTCATGTATATATCACTTATACATTATTAAGGAGGTTCATTCATCTTGCCAGAAGAGTGATTTGAGCCTCCTGCGAGTGAACGCTCATGAAGTTAGAGCTGTTTCAACCTCGCTAGCATTCCAAAAGAAATTTGGTAATCAAGGACATATTCGTCTCCTCTCCTCATGGCGATCCGTATACGTTATGTAACGTTCGCTTTTACTTCGAAAAAGCAAGCTGATAAGTTTGACGGCCGGCAAGCTGCTTTGCACAGTCAAACAACTTATGTCTCTGGTCGGTCATAGAAGGCAATTTAGACGTGAGGAAGCTTTTGGAGGTGCTCGACGTCCTATAAGTAGAGACATTCTCCAGGACGCTCGGCAAGCTCCTTGCGGAAGACGAAAGCCATACGTCTTCCTTTAGTGTTCACACTCTTCAGGACATCCGTGCGGCTCTCCATGGAGACTCGCATGAGGACGTCCCTTAAAAAATATTCAATGTCATACGCAAAACGCGGTTCGTCCATACATTGAGATGTTGTCAAGGTCGCTCGTCCAGGACGCCTCTTGGCGGGCCTTGCATGCATCAAGGCGCTCAACGAGTTCCTCTCTGAAACTTCGTTCAGAAGACTTGGTGTTCTCTGCTCAGACACGCTCGTAGCTAAGCAGGACGTTTTTTGAGGACGCTCAGCAGGACGCTTTTGAGGACGCTCAGCAGGACGCTTTCCAGCACGCTTTTGAGGACGCTCAGCAGGACGCTTTCCAGCACGCTTTTGAGGACGCTCAGCAGGACGCTTTTGTGGACATTCGCCAGGACGCTTCGGTGGAAGCTCGGCAGGACGCTTTGCGAAAGAAAAGACTTGTTGAAGGCGTCTTATTTGCTGTTGAGGACATTTCTTTACAGAAATTTTTAAAAGGATTCGGAGTTAGCGGAGAGACATACCCGAATTTTTTTCTTCGATCTCCTTTTTCCTCTTCATCGATTTCTTTGAGAATCGGGAAGATTATATACTTGGATTCCTGGGTGACTTTTCGGTCATGTTAAAGGGGTTTTTTGGGTTTTCCCCTATTAGCAAAGTGCTAATAGTTTTGTCAAGTCAGGACGTTTTTCCCCATTGTCATTTAAGTGGGGACCCCTCATAAATGGGGTGTAGTTCTCATTGACATAGATTTTAACGTTTTATCGTTTAAGCGGATAAACTCATTAACAAATTTCGGAAGAGCTCTCATTCATTTTCAGAGGCTCATCCGGGGTTAAGAGAAAGACTTGTAGACTATCCAGGAAGTCTTTTTGTCCAATATCATAAGAACATTGAACGGTCTTTTTCGATCCTCGGTTCTCTCTTGATGATCTCTATTCGAATATTACTCCCTTTTCTTGGAAAAGAGTCTTGGCAAAGAGTCAAGGAGTTCTTTTAAAAGTCTCGTTCATTAGAACAAGTGGACAGTCGTTTTGTTTTCCTTTCTTTCTCTTCCTTCCTCGTCGAGGAAAGATGTAGTAGAGCAATTCGATGTTCAAATTACTACAATACTTACGTAGTATATCTTTGCGTCATTTTGCTAACGCCATGGTCCAAGTCATATTACGCATATCGTATTTACCTCTGCGGATAGAAGCCGAAAGAACTGTTGTTCTAATGTATTTATTTGACACTCCCTTCAACCTTCCAAGAGTTTCGGAAATAAGAAAACAACTCTTCAGGTATTGTTACACAACACCAACTCAGCTTCTGTATTTAGCGAATTCCTGTTTCGTTTAAATCAGGCTGCTTTGAGAGTTTCCTTTTGCTCGATAATATCATACCTATTCCCTTCGTAAAGGAGTAGCTGGCAACTCAGGCAGATAGTATTCCTGTTTCACCATTGAAGCTTTTCTTTGAGGAAGACTTCTTTCCTTCACTCTTTTTGATAGAGATCGAAGGTGGTCGATCTCCAATCCTTATTTTGTTTTCTCGAAGGAAAGAATTTAGGATGGAGATCGTTGTTCGAAAATACTATAAATATACTACGTATATTAACCTCGCGACATGATTCTTTACTAAGCAGTTGAATTGTCCGAGGGGTAGGCGCATATCCTAGTTATTTCTACGGATTGCGACTTAGACGAGAAGTATTCTAATTGAACTGCAACACCAACTCAGCTTCTGTATTTAGCGAATTTTCTTTCGTTTAAATATGCCTGCTTGAGAGTTCCCTTTTGCTCGATAATTTCATACCTATCCCTTTCGTAAAAGGAGTAGCTGGCAACTCAGGCACATAGTGCGAGACGATGATCAAGGCTGCTGTTACTGTGATCTACGCAGTACCGGCTAGTTCGGTGTCATGCGCGGTTGGTTACGTCTCTCTCCCTTGCGGGAATGGCTTAATAAACCGTCTCTCTGCCCTACAATCATGGATTTTAGCCTCGGGTTGAGGAAATTTCTAGTAATCTTGAATGATCATACCTGCCGTTTACTTAGAAAATTTCAACAAGATATCTCTTATACTTGTTAGGTGCGGGTTTACCGCACGGTACATTCTGTAGAATCTACCGCGGCATAGCACTATAATAATGCTCTCCTGCTTATGCAAAGCGCAGCCTTATTTAGGGAAGGAAGCAGGCTGAGTGAGGGAATGGATGATTTGCTGGGGACCATTTCCTCGCTGGAGAAGCTTGTTTTCCCTGAATAAACAGCAATTCAGACCTCTACAAATTTTCCTCATGAAGAAATTGGAATAACATCAAAGATCTTGTAATTCTAATTTTCTCTCAACGGCTTGAGGATCACCTCAGGTGATAGCGAGAGGGTGCCAGACATCCGAACAGAGAACAGATGTTCTGGCACATTGTCTGAAAGAATTGGAAGCCAAATTGGTCGGCTCTCCAGTTCCTCGAAGGGTGAGGTTGGATCGAGTGGCCCAAATCATCTCGGATAATTTCTCAGCTCTCTCATAGCTCGAGAAGAGAGAATTGGTTATGGGCTTGGGCACGGAACGTAACGATCCTCAAGAGGTTCGTTAAACTAGTGCACGTCCGTGGGGGTCTTCTCGATCGAAGGCAACAACTACTGACGTCTGAGTAATCCTCACTTAAAAGTATGTCGAAGTGAGGAGAGACTGAGGGCGTCCTTTCGTTAAGTTTTTCGTAATATTGAAGACGAAGGAGCTTTCCTCTTAAGTTGTTCCCTTATTCATGATCCTAGAGGATTAGCTTTAGTCGCCACATGTTGGCCTCTAAGAGGTTGGATTCACAGAGGTCAGGTAATTCAGAGCAAAGACCCTTCCCGAGAGAATCGGTGTAATATAACATCGTCCACTTAGTGAAGTATCTAATATCTCTCCTCTCTGAGTCTGAAGGCGTTCAGACTATCGAGAAGCGATAAGATCTTCAAGATTAATGGCAGTCTCTTGGCCAAGGCAAAGCAGTGCTGCCTATTTTCAGTTTTCAATCGGAGGGGGCTGTTTCTGGAGATAGTGAAGGGAAATGACTGTTCCTCCACCTCGACCTCTGTGAATTCGTTATGGTTCTATCTTTCCGTATGAAGTATGAGATAAGATAGAAGTCCTAACTATTGTAGAATATGCAAATATGTTGTTGACGGACCCCCCCCTCTAGGCTCAGAGATTCGGTTCTGTCAAACAACAAAGCTTCACGATCTTGAGGTCTGTGGAGATCTTGAAATTCTCTGGATCAAAGGTTCCGGCATGGAACTTAGACGTAGTCTGAGTTTCTGATGCCAAAGCATTTCGAACCTATCCTTTCTGCGAACTTAATTACACGTGACCAGAAAGGCTAATATTCTAACCGCTCTAGCCACGGCAAGGAGGGTTAGTGAGGTTTTAGCCATCATCAGAGGTTTTGGCTTTAAAGGACATAATGCGGTCTGTCCTCTAAGCCTTCCGTTCTTGATAAGAACGAAAACCTGTCTAACCCTTGACCCGCAAGGCTTGGAGACCAAGGGTATGGCACAAATTATTGGGCAAGGGCATTAGAGAGTCCTGTGCCCTGTAGGGTCTCTCAAGTTTTATCTTGATAAAAAAAAAAAAAACTATAGAAAGTCAAGGTCAACGGACAATCTGCGGTGTTCCGTAAAAAGACCAAACTGGTTCATGTCCAAGAACACCCTGGCATTATAGCCAAGGAGTTCTTTTAAGAGGTCTCATTCATTATGTTTGCATAAAGATTTGAGATTTTTTCTTAATATCAATGCTCCAAGAGGTGAGGGCGCGGCCTCGGAAGCATTTTCAACAGAGCATGACACTCAGTAACATCCTGAGTGTCACGCTTTAGCGAAGCAACTCTGGGTTCGCTTCACACTCCCGACAATCTGCGGTGTTCCGTAAAAAGACCAGACTGGTTCATGTCCAAGAACACCCTGGCATTATAGCCAAGGAGTTCTTTTAAGAGGTCTCATTCATTATGTTTGCATAAAGATTTGAGATTTTTTCTTAATATGAATGCTCAAGAGGTGAGGGCGCGCCTCGGAAGCATTTTCAACAGAGCATGACACTCAGTAACATCCTGAGTGCCACGCTTTAGCGAAGCAAACTCTGTGTTCGCTTCACACTCCCGACGGGATGTGAAGACGACATTTCAGATCCGTAAGTCGCTAGGACCATACATATCCGTAGATATATTATTGGGTGCAGGAAGCAACACGAATCCTATCCTATAGAAAAGGGGATAGGTGGTGCTTTTAACTTTAGAAGGGTTGGTCGCTTGAGGCGCGTTCCTTTTCTTTAGCCTAGAAGGTATGGAACTAACTTTGATAGGTTAGGTCAGGTGGTGGTTTTAGCTTCGGTGCCCTCAGAAGTATGGTCATATGGTCCTAGTCACATTGTGGTCACGCCCCCGTGTTGACAGATCATCTAGAGCGCACCAGCATTACAGGTCTCTACCTCGCTGGCAACTCTAGTAACGCAGAAGCAGACTTTGGTGACAGTAATCACGAATTCGGCTATGCTAACAGGTCAGGAACCAAGATGTATATCATCTACTTAATTTAGTTTCCCAAAAATCCTATTCTGTCTCTTCCCACCATCCGAAGGTGGGATTCAGCTATATATATATCTGTCAGGTAAGTTTCATGAACAAAATGTTATGTTATAATACAATTAAGTTTGTTCATACTTACCTGGCAGATATATACTATAATTAAAGTGCCCCACCCACCTCCCTCAGGAGACAGTGGCACTGATAAAATATGAATAGAAAATGGGAATAGTTCCTGATATCCGCCTCCCAGCGGCGGGAATGGGTACTACCACCTGGCCGCCCACTGCGTGTGGCCGCGAATTTTTAAATTCTGTCGGACTTCAGAAAATACAGCTATATATATATCTGCCAGGTAAGTATGAACAAACTTAATTGTATTATAACAATAACATTTTTATGGCGCTTGTCTAATGCCACGAAATCAGCAATAACATGCTGAGCTCCTTTTATTGGCGCCATAAGTTGCCAATAGTTATGGGGCCATAATACAGGCAGTCCCCGGGTTACGATGGTCTCGGCTTATGACGTTCCGAGGTTACGATGCTTTTCAATTATATTCATCAGACGTTATTTCCAGGTTACGACACATGTTCCAGGGTTACGACGCCTACAACACTCATCTGGCAGATGAAATATGACACCAAAAATGCAAAATAATCAATATTGAAGGTTTTTTGATGAAAATGCCATAAGAAATGCCAGTTTGTTCCGATACGTAATACAAACCCTCGGTCCTTTAACAATAGGAAGGTAACTAGCGGCAGCTGGGACGGTCGTAAAGCTTCGAACAAGGGGAGAACGGTAGTTAACTTGCTTGTCCGATCGTGCGCGCGCCCGCGCCGCCGAGAGGTGAAGAACCACTTTTGCTTCGGCCGCGGGTGTGAAGGACGTGTTCGTCAATCGCTCTCTGCCCGTTTCATCGTCGTATGCTTTGTTTATATTGTGTTTTCTACTAATGGTTTGTTTGATCTTGAAAATGAACTGTAAGTACACTGTTTTCATTTTCATTACTTAATTATGAATCAACATGGAGCTATCGCCGTAGAGGCGGCGATTTCCGCTCTTTTCATGAAATTGAATTGAATTATGTCTCGGTGCCGAGGGCGGGCGCACTCGCGCCGAGTCATGTATTTTGGGCGAAAGTGTGTAATTGAAAGATGTAAGTACTCTTTTTCATTATATTTTTGCCCTGTGCGTTATTCGTTGCCGAGAGCTTGATTGCGCTCGGCACGAGCCTCTTATTTTGTATGAATAGAATGCAATGAAAGTGGATTCGCAATGCAGTTTTCTTTTCATTTTCATTTATTAATTGCATCAAATTTAATTTTGGATCAATTTCCGCTCTTACCCGGGAATTAATCCTTACGATTTATTGCTGTGAAAGTGAAAAATCGCAAGTGCAGTATTGTTCATTTTCATATATATTTATGATAGCATCATATTATTATGGATCAAGTTTCCGCTCTTACCCGGGAATTGATCTTTCCCCCTTTAAGTTCTATGAAGTGAATCGCAAGTGCAGTATTCTGTTTCATTTTCATATTACTTTTCATCTGCTGTGCGGGGGGGAGTCAGTGAAAGCGAAGGTCTGCCAGGAAGTCGTCGGAAAGCTCTCCTGCGACTCCCTTGGTATCCGATTCTTCATCTTCTTTCCTGCCCCCCCCGCTCAGCTTCCTCGTATTTTGTATTTGGGGTCTTCCTTCCCTTCGGGGTGGGGCATGTCTCCCCCCCGTGCGTGAGGGAACCCCTCTTACTAATCTGTCTGTGCTAACCGCCAGGTGCTACATCCGTGGGAGACGACCTTGGACAGGTAATGGGCCACTGCGGCTGCAGGGCGTGCCTAGCATCCACGATCTGCTGCAGCGTCTAGCGAGGTCTGGGGCGGTGACCTTGGAGCGGTCTCCCCACTACAATCTTCACGGCCGCTTATGCTGCTTCCCCCCCGCTGGTCTACACTCCCCATGCTGTGTCGGTGACGCCGTCTGCCGCTTCTAGGGCCGGTCGCCGCCGTACCGAGGAGGGGTATGCCGCCGCCTGTGTTTTCTTCGTGTTGCCCTGCCCAGACTTCCGCTGTTTTCCAGCAGCTCGCCCCTGGACCGGCCGCCAGTACCAGGTTCCCGCTAGCTGCCGATGATTCTACGAGGCGATGGCTGGGCCTGCCGTACCTGTCGCTGATGTGGTTCCGCTACTGGCTTTGGGCTGTCCCTTCTGTGTTTACCGCTGCCGCTGTTTCCTGGCCGCTCCTGAGCTGGTTGCTGTTCCTGTCGCTCCTGGTTCCTGCGCCTGTCCATGCTGGTCCTGCCCATGGTGTGTCTTCCCCAGTCCGCCCAGGTCCTTCCGGACAGGTGCAGTCGGGCCGTGTTGCTTCGGCAATAGGCCCGACTCCGGCTGGATGGAGGACCTGACGACTGTCCTGCGTGAGCTGACGAAGAAGAGGAAGGTTGTCATCTTCGTCTTCGTCTGCTGCTGCCTCTTCCCCTTCGACTTCTAAGGCCCATAAGCCGAAGAAGAAGAAGAAGGCTGCCTCCCCCCCCCCCCCCCCCCTTAGAAGTCTCCTTCGGGAACTTCTAAGGGCCCGTCCCACCTCGGTGGGACTGGGGGGTCCTTCTGCTGGTCCTCCTGCTCCTTCGGGAGCGGGGCCCGTCTCACCCCTTCCGTAAGGAAGAGATAGACGGGGACCAGAGGAGTATCGGTTAGCTCTGGTACTATCCTCGCCTGGTGCTAGCGGCGATGCCGCTACGCCAGGTTCCGGCTCGGTCTCTCTGTTTCGCTTGGGAGATCCCGAGTGTACGCTCTCCCTCGGGAAGACCGTGCAGCCAAAGTTTCGGCGCTAGAGTTCGCTCGGCGCCCCAAGACCACGGCACGGAGCAGAAGGCTGGCGAGAACCGCTCAGGTGACTCTCCGCCAGGCCAGCGGCCGCTCTCGCAGCGACCAGCTGGTAACCGGGGTTTTCCCCATAAGAAGACTCCTTCGGGAACTTCGAAGGGCTCGTCACCACTCCGGTGGTGACGGGTGGGGGGGTTTCTTCTGCTGGTCCTCCTGTTTCATTCGGGAATTCGGGAACTGGGGCCCGCTCTCTTCTGAGAAGAAGAAGAAGACGGGGACCAATGGGTGTGCTGGCTACCGCTGGTACACCCTCGCCTGGTCTTGGGCAGCTCTGCTGCTAAGCCATGGTACCGGCTCGGTTTCTCGTCCGCGAGAAGTTCCGAGTGTACGGTCTCCTTCGGGTGACCGTGCCAAGCCAAAGTTTAAGACGCCTGAGTTCGCTCAGCGTCATGACCGAGGCACGGAGCAGAAGACTGTCGAGAGCCGCTCAGGTGACTCTCGCCAGGCCAGCGGTCCGCTCTCGTAGCGACCAGCCGGTAACGCAAATCGGGTGGACGTGACGGTCTCTGACCGGCCACAGGTTGAGGCTGGGAAGAGGTCCCCCAGGTCCCTCGACCGACGGTACCAGCCTCGGCTGGTACCAGCGTTTTGTTTTAACGTGCCGCGAGGACGCTCAATCGGGTCTCGGGAGCCGCGAAAGCGAGCTCTGCAGGTCACACCTGACCGCCGCTCCCACAGGGCCTTGGGCGGATTACGGTAACCAGCAGCAGCTCTCTGACGCACGGGACCGGGGTCGACGTGCTCAGTCGAGCCCCCGCCTGCAGGTGAGCGGGCACGGCCAGGCCGGCAGATCGATCACCGCGGGGGGTGGATAGGCTGCAGCCCCCCAGTACGCTGTCTGCAGCGCGGCCGGGGGGGGAGCGTCAGGTCTGTCTTCCCACTACCGTCAACTTCCTAGGGCTACACGGGAACCCGAGCCGAGGTAGCTAGGAGGTGGGATTGTGAGAGGTGCGCCGCTCACGGATCGTCACGACGCCGCAGTGCCCCCCACGTATGGTCTTAGGACCAACCAGGACGTACCCACGCCAAGATTGGAGCGACCCCGCAGGGGGGGGGGGAGGTGGGGGGGAGCGTCCAGGTCTGTCTCTACCACTACCGTCAACTTCCTCGGGCTACACCGGGAAGAGCGAGGGTAGCTAGGAGTGATCGTGAGAGTGCGCCGCTCACGATCCCGTCACTACGCCGCACGTGCCACGTATGGTCTTAGGACCAACCGAGGACGTACACGCAAGTGATTGGAGGCGACCGTCAGGGGGGGGAGGGGTAGCGTCGAGTTCTGTCTCTCCGATACCTGCACTTCGCTTGCATGCGCACGAGAGCGAGGTATAGGAGTGATCGTGAGATTGCGCAGCTCACGATCCCGTCACGACGACCGACACGCATGCCAGGTATTGTCTTAGAACCAACCAGACGTACGCGCAAGTGATTGGAGGCAACCGTCAGGGATCTGTTGCTGGTCCTTCTTCTGAAGGAGGAGGGTCTTGGGAGCTGCTCTTGTTGGAGGGACTGGACGGTCCCTACTCCTCAAGACGCTGTAACTTCCGAGATTCAGAGTAACTTTGCCCAGGTTATTGCACTGATTCGTCAGCACAACGACCTGGGGGAATGGATCGCCGCTCCCACCAGCAGAGCCCATGTCTCTGCTCGAGTCGTTTTGGGGCCCGAGAGGGAACCCAAACCGACGGTGGGTTTGCCGCGATCGGAGCTTGCCGATTCTGTCTTGAACCAGAGTCTCTCGTCTCCGGACAAGAAGGCTCTCTCAGTTCTGGCCGGTCCGATCAAGCTACTTCCACCTCCTCTACTGCGACAGCGGCGTTTCTACGTGTCTTCGGACACCGTATTTAAATATACTCCTTCGGTCCTCCTGAGAGGTTTCGACCTCGACGAGGACTGGAATGAGTCGGAGGACGTATCGGCTCTCTCCTGTCAGGTGTCGATCAGCCCCACCCAGACGACGTTCACAGTGGCGGCAGAACCTTACCTACAGTGCGAGTTTGTAACCCTCCCCGGGAAAACGTTTTCTCCTGACGATACGTTTTTCCCAGACTCTGAGAGCCATCGCTGCAAGGCGATGGCTGCTCCTATACTCTTCTCCAACTGCTAGTTCCACTGGGAAGGCGGCGAGCGAGTATCCAATTCCTCCCCCATTCCCTCTCTCCTTACGGCTACGAGGGACAAAGGGGAGGGATCCTACAGAGATTTCTCTGTAGGATTCCACGTTGGGGACTGCGCTACCGGGGGGACCTTCGGGTCCTACCTGACGTAAGCCCCGGTCGTTGAGGAGGGATCCTGCCCCATTCTCGATTTCTACGGGAATCGAGAGGACCACCAGCCGATATCGTTTGACGAATTCGGTGGGGGTTTCGCAGACTGCTTAGAATTCTACGGAATTTTCTAGCGCATTCAGAGTGTTAGAGTTTCTTACGATCTCCAAACACTTAGGCGAGACCACGGCCAAAGTGAGCGAGATGAGAATCCCCAATATGTTACACGATAATCGGGAACCTCGCCTATGCTCGAATTCCTGGAATTTCTAGCATTAGGAGAAGACTGCTGCTGAAAGAAGACTATCTCACAATAGGCGACGCCAACCTGGAATAGAGAAGAACGGACGGGAATATCCAGTTTGGCTTGAACTATCGTCTTAGTATTCTGTTCACCATTGAAGCTTTCTTCGAGGAAGACTTCTTCACTCTCTTTGATAGAGACCGAAGGTGGTCGATCTCCAATCCTTATTTTGTTTTCTTGAAGGAAAGAATTTAGATGGAGATCGTTGTTCGAATCCTACAAATATACTACGTATATTAACTCAGCGACATGTTCTGCTAAGCAGTTGAATGGTCCGAGGGTAGGCGCATATCCTGTTATTCTACGGATTGCGACTTAGACGAAAAGTATTCTAATTGAACTGCAACTCGGGTTGCCTGCAACCATCCCAGGAGTTTCCAGTTTCAATTTTATATACTTATGGTGTTTGTCAACAACACCATTTAAGCTTTTATATTTACCGAAATTCGTTTCGCATAAATATAATTGCTCGAGCATATCTTTTTATGCTCGTGGTTCTAGCCGAACGCATTCCTTCGTGGGAAAGATTACTTGGCAACTCAGGATGACGAGTCAGCGACAAGCTACTACGTATTGAATTGCCCGAGGCATTTTCAGTACCAGCTGCCGCTTTGAGATGGACGGTTTGGTTATGTCTTTCTCACCTGCTTTGATTGAATACCAACCGTATCTCTGCCCAACATCACGGACTTAGTCTCTGATTAACGGGGATTCTCAATACATGAATGACCATCTACTGCTGTGATGCTAGTATTCATCGTCTTCGGTATTGCGAGAATTTTAAACAGAGATATCTATTCGACCTCTCTTCTTTCTGTTTTACCGCACGGTAACAGAATTGAGTTTGTCCTCAAAATATCTTGTATCGGAGGTGTGGGCAATTGTTTCATTGTTCACCCCGGATTAGCAGATGTATTTGAAAGACAAATCGCCTACTCCCACACCTGCCAGCTCTACTTCCAAACGTTCAGCCCATGAGCAGTAGTTCTTCAGGCGGCTCTCCCCTGTGTTTCATTACTGAAGAACGCCCGCTTTCACTGCACACCGGACAGCAATGAAATGGCGGTTAGCGTTTTCAGTCATTTGTAAGCACAGGTTTAGAATCTTGAGATTCCTTCTCTCGATTCAGCTGGAAGACGTATGGTTGCATTCATTGCCTACCTTCGTCTTCAACGTCACATAGTGTTGTTTCTCCTTAAGCTGAGATTCAAACGTCTATGAGATTTTCTTGCCATCAGGGACCTCGGTCTTTTGAAGGCAATTGACTTTCGCCTTTTGAGCTTATGCATTAAGAGAATCATCGCCGCGCCGTCCGGCATCGGTGACTAACAAATATTTTATTTGTTTGGTCTCTCAGCATAACTCTTTAAAGGGCGAAGGTCACGTGACTTACCCGGATGCTTGGACAACTTGCCTCTACTGATTCCGAACCAGTCAGTCGGCAGCTGTCAGAGCGCCCGAGTCAGTTACGAACTATTCTGTGGACTTAGTTCGGTTGTTCCAGAGCAATCATTACTTCGTCTTAATAGCTTGTCAGTATGAGTACTGTACATAACCAAAGTCAGAAATAGGGATAGGTCATACACGACTATCCCCTTCTTTTCGTCTTAGGTACTGCATGACTTCTCTTGAGAAGTCAAGCACAAAGGGATGGGGATTTGTGACGCTCGATTTCGTACCGATCTCGTAGCGAAGACTCAGAAACCTTCGGTAACTGACGATTGGTTCGAGTCCTTCACAATACCCTCCCTAATGGACTTCACCGCCTCCGATACGAAGGCTATGCTGCTTTGTCCTGTGAAGGCGCGACGGAGCTGTCTGAAGAAACTCGACACCCAGGATGAGTGTGGACGCCTCTTCATCATTCTCTCGCGTTCCCGCAAGAACTTCTCCATGGCGCAGGTATGAGGCAGGCGCCTGGTCCAACCGGACCGCATGCACCTCCTTCTACCTTCGGGATATTGCCCACAGTTCCTTGGATCTTTTTCCTTGGGAACCGTGGTGGTTGCTCAAACACGTTGTGTAGTTAACCCAGACCCTCGCAGGCTGAACAGCATCGTCCTGGTGTGACCGTAAGAATGGATGAGGAATGAGAGTGTGACTGGCTCCTCTTCCCATCTTTTTCTTCCCTCTACCTCTGTGTAGGGACAACGGTCGTCACCCTGCTGGTAAGGACGAGATGCAGGTGAGCTACTCAATAGAGCACCATCCCATCCCTTTCAGTAGGGATAGGAGTAAATATCCCACCACTTCCTCCACAGGGGGAGGAAGTGGGATGCCATTTGAGACAAACCCATCATTTTATGATTGTCTCTTGCAAACAGAACAAGTTCTTGCTTGCTGGTACGAAGAGATACGCTTGCCTCTCTCTTAGTACTTGGCCCAGAGGGTCTGACCATTTGATCCTGCGGTGCACACCCCGATCAATCGGACAGAGGTTTGGATCCCTCCCTTGCTCTTACGACCAGGGAGGCACTCCGAGTTGGACGAACACCAGTCTGTTCACCAAAAAGACTCAGATTCCTCCCACCAAGAAGTGAGTCTTCCTATTGTTAAAGGACCGAGGGTTTGTATTACGTATCGGAACAAATGACAATTTGTCGAAAATTGCATTTTTTCCTAACTATACAAACCTGAGGTCCTTTCATATAGTCCCACCTCATGCCACCCCTCACTCTAACTGCAACTTTTTGCATGGGCCTAAAAGCAAAAGTGATTCTTCACCTCTCGGGCGCGCGGCGCGCGCACGATCGGACAAGCAGTTAACTACCGTTCTCCCCTTGTTCGAGAAGCTTATGACGCCTCCCAGCTGCCGCTAGTTACCTTCCTATTGTTAAAGGACCTCAGGTTTGTATAGTTAGGAAAAATGCAATTTTCGACAAATTGTCATTTTACATGTTTTCAATGCACCCAAAGCATTAAAAGTAAGGTTTTCTTAGGATTTTTTATGATTTTCGGCTTACGAAGCTTCTCAAGAACGGAACCCCCGTCGTAACTCAGGTACTGCCTGTATACCTAAAGGAGGCACCATTAACCGAATATTATTGCCATGAGCACCATAAATCGCCAGGTTTCAGTTAATGACGGTTTTTGCTTATCGGCACCCTGCCGAGAACGGAACCCTCGCTGATAACAGGAACTGCCTGTACAAGAAAGAAGAAGCTTAATTATAAAACAGATGGAAAAGTTGAACACTTAGGATCTACTTTAAGGGGACCGTCCGCTATGATGTCTATTTTTTTTTATTATTACGCAAAATACATAATTTCCACATATGTTTTAGATATATATAACACCTTCATCATATAAAAATTTCAAGTCATTTTAGCAAAAACTTTTTGTTTTATTAGCAAAAATCATGATTTTTAAAAAAAGAATAGGTAGAGATTTCTCCGCTAATATAACATCAGTTGTATTGAAAATCATACCATAAAAACTTCTTTATATACGGAACAATTCTGTGTGACAGATTTTTTTTTTTTTTTTTTTTTATTTTTTTTTTTTTTTTTTTTATTTTAATAAATTTATAGTCTAGACACTCAATAAAATCTAAAAAAAAAGAAAATCAAAAATTCTGTCACACAGAATTATGGATTTTTTATTCCTCATTCCCAATGATATCTTTCTCTCTAAAATTGGATAATAAATAACCGAGTAATGGTTACCGACATGCGCATAAGTATGTTTTTGAGTTATGAGCTCCCAAAGATTTGCTATGTAAATTGTCGCTTTTTTCTTATAAAAGTCAAAACAACATTATTATAATTACTTTATTTGTACTTTTATTGTTGATTTCTACATCAAGGATCCTGGTCCTACCCCTAAAAGTGGTGTCAATACCCTCAGCGTGAACCCAGATAATGATGTTGACGGCAAGACATGAGACAATGAGGGCAGCTGATAACAATGAATTTTCGTGTTTTTCTTTCTTTCAGCACACTCCTGGCCTTCGCTAATTTTGCTAGCCTTAGTTGCTGAGTTAGCGTTCTTGATCTTAGGTAACTTCGGCATGCTATAAGTTTACTAAGAAGTTATAAAAACAAACGTAAATAGCTAGTAACCAAACGCAAGTACCTACGCGCATGTAACTCCTTTGACGTCTGTGGCGTAACTGAGTCATTCTCTGAGTCTCGCCTATAAATAACCGCTCTGAGCAGCTCGCTTCTCACCCAGTGTCACACCAGCTTTCATTGCTACCAGATGTATGAGAATTTCGGAAAAAATCTTAAAAAATCGCAGTAATATATGCAAAAATAAACACGCAAAAACGATTCTGTCAAACTCATGTCATCAGACGACGCAGTTACGATGACGTCATCATTTAAAAACCGCTATATCTTCATTATTTATAAAAATAATTGGCCTGAAACTTCTGGATAGCATGCACGGCATGTTTCTGCATAGATACAAGTAATTACTCGATTTGTTCCGATACGTAATACAAACCCTCGGTCCTTTAACAATAGGTAAGGTAACTAGCGGCAGCTGGGACGGTCGTAAGCTTCGAACAAGGGGAAGAACGGTAGTTAACTGCTTGTCCCGATCGTGCGCGCGCCGCGCGGCAGGCCTGGGCGGTGAAGAACCACTTTGCTTTCGGCCGTGGTGTGACAGGACGTGTTCGTCATCGCTCTGCCCGCTATTTCGTCGTGTGCTTTGGATGTTTACAATTTCTTCTGACTGGTTTGTTTGTAGTCTTGAATGAAATTGTAAGTACTCTTTTTTCATTTTTCATTGTGAAGTGAATTTAATTAATTTATGGATCAAGAAGAGCTTTCGCCGCGCCCACCCAGCTGCCCGTGAGAGTGTGTCCCCGGGCTGGAGGGGCGTAAATGCGGTGGATTCCGCTCTTATCCTGACATTGATCCACATGAATTATGTTATCGGTGTCGGGGGCGAGAATGCTCCCGAGCCGAACCATGTAATGTTTGTGTTGAATTGGTCCGAGGCGCAGTGGGTGCTGTACGAGTTAGGAGAGCGTAGATCGACCAAGGAGTCGTCGGAAAGAAAGCTCTCCAGCATCTCCTTTGGTGACGGATACCTCGTCATCCTTCCTACCTCCAGCTCAGCCCCCACGATTTGCGCCTTCCCCTGCGATTTGGGGGTTTTCGGAGTCCTTCTCCTCACTCGATCCGTCGAGTGTGGAGGAGGGTGCCCGATACCCGGATGTTCAATTGTACGCGGGGTCTTCCGTCCGCTCTGGGTGGGGTTTTCGTCCTCCCCCAGGCGTGAGGGTGCCCCTCTAACTGACCCGACTGTTTTTCCTCCCTCAGGTGTGCCTTCTGTGAGTGACGACCTTGGACAGGTGTGGGCGTCGTTGGGACTGCAGGGCGCCCCCAGTATCCAGGGCTTGATTCAACGTCTGGCGGGGTCGGCAGTTGTAACTCATGGTGTAGTCACAACAACGACTAATACAGTGTCCACACCAGCGTACGCCGCCCCTCCTCATGTGGTTTACACGCAACACATTGCGTCGGTGACTCCCACGGCATCAATCCAAAAGCCGATTGCTGCCGTACCTAAGAGGGGCGTGCCGCCGCCACCTGGATTCTATGTGCTGCCGACTCCCCGACTTTTCGCTGTCCCAAAAGTTCGCCCCTGGATCTGCCGCCCGTCCCAATGATGAGTTTGGCTGAATTGGAGATGCCTGTTGGACGCCGGACTATGCTGCCGTACCTGCCGTACCTGCAGCTAGTGTTGCTGGCCCAGCTGCTCGCGCCGCTCCTACGAAGCGCGCGGTGCGGGACGCTCATGCTGATGTTGCTGCTGGTGCTGGTCCTGCTGGTGCTGGTCCTGCTGCTGCTGGTCCTGCTGGTGCTGGTCCTGATGGTGCTGGTCCTGCTGTTGATGTCCCTGCCGCTCCTGCCGTGCCTGCCCCTGCCCACGTCGCGTCTCGTCATGGAGGTGCTGCACCGGTCTCAGGTCTTTCCGGACAGGATCAGTCGGGGCGTGTTGCTTCGGCAATTGGCCCGACTTTTCCGTGGATGGAAGACCTGACGTCCGTCCTGAGAGAGCTGACGAAGAAGAAGAGGAAGGTGTCGTCGTCGTCTTCATCGTCTTCTTCGTCGTCTGTTGCCCGCCTCTCCCCCTTCGACTGTCTAAGGGGCTCCAAGCCGAAGAAGAAGAAGGCTGCCTCCTCCCCCCCTAAGAAGGCTCCTGCGGGACCTTCGAAGGGCCCGTCTCGCTCTGGTGTGACGGGGGGTGCTTCTGCTGGTCCTCCTGTTCCCTCGGGAACAGGGCCCGTCTCCTCTTCTGAGAAGAAGAAGAAGACGGGGACCAAGGATGTGCTGGCTACTGCTGGTACATCCGCGCCTGGTCTTTGGTAGCACTGCTGCTAAGCCAGGTACCCGGCTCGACTTCTCGTTCGCGAGAAGGTCCGAGTGTACGGTCTCCTTCGGGGCGACCGTGCAGCTAAGTCAAGACGCCTGAGCTTGCTCACCGTCATGACCGAGGCACGGAGCAGAAGACTGTCGAGAGTCGCCGCAAGTGACTCTCGCCAGGCCAGCGGCCGCTCTCGTAGCGACCACCCACCGGTACTCGGGTTGACGTGACGATCTCTGACTGGCCACGGGTTGAGGCTGGGAAGAGGTCCCCTCGACCAACGGCACCAGCTTCGGCTGGTACCAGCGGTTGACGTGCCGTGAGGACGCTCACGGTCTCACCGCGAAAGCGAGCTCTGTAGATCACCTGACCGCCGCTCCCACAGGGACCGGACGGAGACGGTGGCCAGCAGCAGCTCGTCTGACGCACGGGACCGGGGTCGACGTGCTCAGTCGAGCCGCTCGCCACAGGTGAGCGGCACAGCCAGGCCAGCAGATCGATCCCCACCGCGGGTTGGTGATCGGCTGCAGCCCCCCACGTACGCTGGTCCTGCCAGCGAGCGGGGGGGGAGCGTCAGGTCTGTCTCTCCTATACCTTCAACTTCCTCGGGCTACACCGGGAAGAGCGAGGTAGCTAGGAGTGATCGTGAGAGGTGCGCCGCTCACGATCCCGTCACGATGCCGCACGCACCAGGCATGGTCTTAGAACCAGCCAGGTCGTACGCGCAAGTGGCTGGAGGCGACCGTCCAGTCAGGGGTCTGTTGCTGTTCCTCCTTCTGAAGGAGGAGGGTCTCGAGAGCTGCTCCTGTTGGAGGGACTGGACGGTCCTACTCCTCAGGACGCTGTGACTCCCGAGATCCAGAGGAACTTTGCCCAGGTTATTGCGCTGATTCGTCAGCACAAACGACCTGGGGGAAGGATCGCCGCTACCACCATCTGAGCCCACGTCCCGGCTCGAGTCATTTTGGGGCCCGAAGAGGGAACCAAATTGACGGTGGGGGGACTGCCGCGATCGGAGCTTGCAGACTCAGTCCTTGACCAGGTGGAAGATTTTCGTCCTCAGGAACGAGAGGACTAACACTTAAGTCAGGACGGTCCTTCCAAGCTCCACTTCCTCCTCCTCTGCAGCGACAGCGGAAGTTCTACGTGCCATCAGTGGATCCAATACCCGCCCAAACACAGGTTAACCCGGAGCTAGCTAGGCTAACTCCAGGTGTGTCCCTGCAGCAAGCTCCTGTCGGAGAACTTGTGGTTTTCTCGCAGCAGGAGGCACTGGGCCTGGAAGCTACCGCTATGGCGGCTTTCCAGGCAGTCCTCTTGGTTGGATCTGTGGTCCCTCACAGTATCCAAGGTCGCGGACCGACTCCGGGGGCGCTGCCCTCGAAGACGACCCCGACTTCAGGAGACTGTGCCAGTCTGGAGGTAGGGCCATCTCCTACCTCGCCCATCAGACGGCAAACCTGTGGGCCAACTTGGTTCTCCGTCGTAGGGACTGCTGTCCTTACACGAGTAGCCAAGGGGGCCGGGCGTGAGGCGGTAAATGGACTCCGTAACGGACCCAATGAAGAGTTCCTTTCCTCCGCTCTCTTTCCCGGAGATATGGTGGACGCTGCGGTGGAAAGACGGCGCACTGATGACAGTGACCGTCTGGTTCACCAGGCAGTTACGAAGGTTTCTGGGCAACCTCGTACAACTGCGGCTAAGCCTAAGAGTTTAGCTAGCGCTTCCTCGGCTGCTAAGACGGCTGCTCCATCGAAGCCCCGAGGAAAGACTCTTCCTGCTTCAACTTCTGGTAAAGGAGGCCGTAACCAGCCCTCCTCCCAGCCCTCCTTTCCCCGAGGAGGTGCTGGGAAGAAGTCGAAGCGAGGTGGGAAACGCTAGGGACGGCGTTCCCCCTCACCAGCTGCCGAAGTGGGGGGGTGCCTAGCGAGCCATTGGGCAACTTGGCAGCGCTACGGTGCTGAGACCTGGATAGTAGACGTCCTTGCGGGAGGGATATTCTACTACCCTTCGAATCTCGGCCACCCCTCACCTCCAACCCGGTCCATCTTCAGACATATGTTCTAGGATCCTCAAAGGACGACGCTCTTCGGCAGGAGATCAAGACCATGCTGACCAAACGAGCTGTAGAAGTCGTAGTGGATCGGTCACCGGGCTTTTACAGCCGCCTTTTCTTAGTGGAAAAGGCATCGGGGGGCTGGCGCCCGGTGATAGATCTATCTCCCCTGAACCGATTTGTTCGCCAGACTCGGTTCAAGATGGAGACGGCACGTTCCGTGCTGGACTCCATCAGGGAGAACGACTTCATGCTTTCAGTGGACCTGAAGGATGCGTATTTTCAAATACCCATCCATCAGTCCTCCAGAAAGTACCTCCGCTTCATCTTCGACGGGACGGTGTACCAATTCAGGGCACTTTGCTTCGTCTCTCAACCGCCCCACAGGTGTTCACGAGAGTGTTCACGCTGGTGTCTGCTTGGGCCCATTCGCACGGGATACGTCTTCTGAGGTATCTCGACGATTGGCTGGTCCTGGCGAGCTCCCGCTCGCAGTTGCTGCAGGACAGGGATTGACTTCTAAAGTTTTGTCGCGATCTGGGGATCGTGATAAAACTACGAGAAGTCCGATCTCGAACCCAAGCAGAAGATGAAGTACCTGGGTATGCTGATCGATACGGTAGCAGCTCAAGTCCGTCCCGCAGACTTGAGGATCAGCCAAATTCAGGGAGGCAAGCCGGCCGGTTTTTCCTGACAGCTCAGCAATGGCAAGTCGTGATCGGCCACCTGTTCGTCACTCGAGAAGTTAGTTCCTCACGGACGTCTTCACCTGCGGTCTCTCCAGTGGAGACTAAGGGAGAGTTGGTCACAGGTAAAGGATCCACCTTACTTCCCCGTGTCCATCACGGAGAAGGTGAGGCAGGACCTAGCCTGGTGGCTCGACGACAGGAACCTCTTAAGAGGGTGCCTCTACGCACTCCCCCCCCGGAGATGCTGCTGTTCTCAGATGCATCGACCGAGGGATGGGGCGCACACCTGGAGGTGTGCTGGCTGCGGTGTGTGGGACCATCACGACAAGCACCTTCACATCAATGTCCTAGAACTCAAGGCGGCGTTTTTACGTCTCCAAGAGTTCCAAGACCGCTTGATGGGACACTAGGTGGTGTTGATGTGCGACAACACCACAGTAGTGGCATACGTCAACAAGCAGGGGGGCCTAGTGTCTCTCCCGCTACACCAGTTGACTGTGCAGGTGCACGAGTGGGCCACGGCTCACTCGATAGAGCTGTCAGCACGCTACATTCCAGGCAAGAGGAATGTAGTAGCAGACAAGCTCAGCCGTCGGGATCAGGTGATAGGGACCGAGTGGTCCCTACACCCAGAAGTGGCGGAAAGGCTCTTCAACCTGTGGGGGCGTCCGGTCATAGACCTGTTCGCCACCCCGGCACAACAAAAAACTTCAAGTTTTTTTGCTCAGCCGTGCCACCGGAACCCATGGGCAGCTGCAGAGGACGCTCTTAAACAACACCCCTGGGACAACCTCTTCGTCTACGCCTTTCCTCCCTTTTGTCTGATTTGGAAAGTGATCAGCCGGAGCGCTGGTCACTCCCAATCTCAAGATGATCCTGGTGGCTCCCAAACGACCCTCAATGCCGTTTGGTAATCCAGGGACCTTGCTGGCCTCTTTCTTGCGGAAGAACCAGGAAGAGATGCCCCCAGCTGGCACAACCTTCTAGCCCAGCCACACGTAGAGCGGTACCACCGAGCAGTCCAGTCCTACAACTTCACGGCTGGCTGTTATCCACCATCTCTTGCGAACGAGAGGCTTTTCTCGCAGCGCAGCAACAGAGATGGCTTGGACACGTCAGACAGTCCTCTGCAGCTGTGTACCAGGGGAAGTGGGCCGTCTTCTGTGGTTGGTGTCGTAGACGGGGTCTATCTCCTCTCAGAGCCACTCTTCAGCAGGTAGCGGATTTCCTCGTGTTTCTTCGCCGAGAGAAGCTCCTCTCAGTACCCACAGTTAAAGGATATAGAGCAGCACTGGCGCTCGTCCTCCTAAAACTGAGGGGACTGGACATCTCGAACTCGTTCGAGATCTCCTTGCTTATGAGGAGCTTCGAAAGGTCTTGCCCACCCAGGGAACTCAGGCCCCCTGAGTGGGATGTGAACCTCTCGTCCTTAGGAGTTTAACTCGAAGACCATTCGAGCCACTCCGAGAGTAGTCAGACAGGGATCTGACCCTCAAGACCCTCTTCTTGCTGGCCCTGGCATCGGCGAAGAGAGTAGGGGAACTTCATGGTCTGTCCTTCAATGTTAAACATTCCAGGCTGGGGATCTGTGACGCTCGATTTCGTCCCGAATTTCGTAGCTAAGACTCAGAATCCGTCGTCCCTGACGACAGGTTCGAGTCTTTCACGATCCCCTCCCTAATGGATTTCACCGACAACGATACGGATGAGATGCATGCTTTGTCCTGTGAGGGCGCTACGGCGCTATCTGAAGAAAACTCGACACCTCAGGCCTGAGTGTCGACGCCTCTTCGTTAGCACTGGGGTTACCAAGAAAGAAGTATCCAAGAACATGCTTTCTTTCTGGCTGCGTGAGGTGATCAGGAGAGCGTACGAGGCTGATGGTAGTGACGACATCCGTACGCTCCGACCGAGAGCCACGAAGTCAGAGGTATTGGACCCTCTTTGGCGTTCCGTAAGAACTTCTCTTACTCCGCGCAGTTCGGTCCTGAAGGCAGTGTCTGGGCCAACCAGACTACCTTCACGTCCTTCTACCTTCGGGATATTGCCCACAAGTCCTTGGATACTTTTTCCTTGGGACCATGTGGTGGCTGCTCAACACGTTGTGTAAGCTTACCCAGCACCCGAGCAGGCAGAACAGCATCGATTCCTGGTGTGACTGTAGGAATGAATGGTTGAATGAGAGTGCGACTGGCTTCTCTTCTCCATCTTTCTCTCTCTCTACCTGGGCAGAGGGTCACGGTCGTCACCATGATGGATTGGAAATGGAATTCGATTGCAGCTAAGCTATCTCTCGACCGAGCCCCAATCTATTCCCTTTAGTTAGGGATAGAAGCAAATATCTCAACTCCCTCCAACAAGGGGGAAGGAGTGGATGCCTACTTGAGACAAACCCATAACTTTATGTTGGCTCCTGTACAGGAACAAGTTCTTACAATGCTGGTACGAAGAGATACGCTTGCCTCTCTCTTAGTACTTGGCTCAGAGGTCTGACCATTGATCCTGCGGTGCACACCCCGATCAATCGGACAGAGGTTTGGATCCCTCCCTTGCTCTTACGACCAGGGAGGCATTCCAAAGGTTGGACGAACACCAGTCTGTTCACCAAAAAGACTCAGATTCCACCACCAAGAAGTGAGTCTTCCTATTGTTAAAGGACCGAGGGTTTGTATTACGTATCGGAACAAATGACAATTTGTCGAAAATTGCATTTTTTCCTAACTATACAAACCTGAGGCCTTTACATATAGTCCCACCTCATACCACCCCTCACTCTGCAACTTTTTGCATGGGCCTAAAGCAAAAGTGATTCTTCACCGCCCAGGGCGCGCACGATCGGAACAAGCAGTTAAACTACCGTTCTCCCCTTGTTCGAAGCTTACGACCGTCCCAGCTGCTGCTAGTTACCTTCCTATTGTTAAAGGACCTCAGGTTTGTATAGTTAGGAAAAATGCAATTTTCGACAAATTGTCATTTTTTATTTTTCAAGTTGACATGTCATCCGCCATAGCGGACGGTCCCCTTAAGCCAAGAGGGAGGATGTGAGGCTGAAGTTGACAGTAGGATAAAAGCAGCTTTGGTGAAGTGCAGAGATGTAGCTGGAGTAATTATGTGATAAGAAAATGCTAATCAAGCTAAAAGTCACGATCTATAGCACAGTTATAAGACCAGTGTTAATGTACGGATCAGAAACATGGGCTCTAAGAAGAAAAGAAGAAGTAAAGCACGAGAGAAGAGAGATGAGAATGCTGAGCTGGGGTATGGGAATATCGCTGCTTGAGAGATTGGAAAATGATGAAATAAGGAGCAGGCTTAGTAAATATAATAAGGGTGATAAGGAAGTCAAGGTTTGAAATAGTATGGGCATGTGTTAAGGATGTGGATGATGGTGCTTTTGATAGAAAGCAGTGGAGAAGGCGCATCAGGCAACCGACCCCTTAATGTAGGGATAACAGTTACTTCCTAACTTGCCTTTTACTATATGTCTTGATTAAAGATTGCAAGAACAGCCCTTGTCCTTTGAAAGTTCAAATAATTTAGTTCTTTTATTTTTATGAGTCTGACCATGTGTCTTAGAGGCAGCTCACTTATCACTGTTGTGTACAGTCTCTCTTAATTCATAGATTCTGAAACTTGCTGTAATTGTTTCATGAGATACATTTTAATGTTCTAAAGGGTCCACAATAATACAAAGTGTAAAAAGTCCGTGTATAATTTTGAAGACTTTACAGAAAGCTTTCGAACCCTTCCTTGGGTTCATCTTCAGTCCAAATGAACAATAAGTTACAACAAGTACAGAGGTAAATTTAAAAAACGAGTCGTTGAAGATCGTTGACAACGGTCGTTAGCTCGTTAATGGGCCAGGTGATGAAGAAAGAGGGTAGTTAATGACAACTAGGTGATATCCTCTCCCCTATCCCCTATCAATCCTTCTGGCTGCAATTCTGTTGGATCTTCGTACAGGTTGTTGCAACATTACATGAAGTCCTTCATCCAAGGGCGTAGATTGGGCACCATAATCAGACTCCCCCGGGCCAGCGGTTACCTGGACTGGAAGAGGCAAGGCAGAGGCAGCATCAGGAGAGGGAAAAACAGAGCCTGTCCTACAGTTAAAATCTTTTAAAAACATACTAGTACAGGGGGTTCCTCGAGTTACGATGTTGATCCGTTCTTACGATGCGTCGTAACACGATTTTCAGCGTAAGTCGGAACATTGAAAAATACCACATGATTTAAGTAAATACCTATCAATAACAACGAGAGAACAATTCCTTACCTTTATTAGTTTGATTGGCTTGCACACTGGAGAGGAAGCTGCGGTGCTGGAGAGACTGGGGGAGGTTAGTGAAGAGAAAAAGAACCTCCAGAAGTTGCTGGAGATGCTGAGGCAGGTGATTCAATTATTAGACCACTACGCTGCTTAGTTATCACTGTCGCTTTCATAGGAGCAGATCCTTTCACATGTTCAACGATGCGCTCTTTATCTTGATAATGGTAGCAACGGTCGAACGGCTAAGGCCAAGCGAGCGGCCAATGTTTGTTGGCGTTTCTCCCTTCTCAGATCGCTTTATAATGTCCACTTTAATTTCCATGGTGATGGCCTTTCTTTTCTTCGATGCACTACCATCAGAAGAGTCCGCCTTGCGCTTGGGAGCCATAACAAAGAGCAAAAAGTTACAAAAACGATACAACACGAGGGAGAGAGAGGCAGTGTAAACAACCAAAATGGCGTATGGGCGAGGAATGAGCGTAGCGAAGCGACGCCGTCCTCTCCCCACACAAAGCGTATTCTTCCGCCGTGCGCCCGGAACTAGTTCGCGTTTGTTTACGTTTGCTTACGACGCTAAACCGCGTAAGACGGAACGACGCAAAATATTAATTTTTTATATTTTTATAGGGGCGCGTTCGTAACCACGAAACATCGTAAGTCGAGACCAGCGTAACCCGAGGACTTACTGTAATATAAAAATTAACCAATGGGTCTTCGTTGACAAAAGACTTGTTTCCTTTGAATGATTCTCCTAAACTTATAGCAGCTCCTTCGACTAGTTGTCTGACATTTATATTGTTACTTTTAAAGATAATTTTAGCCTTGTTCCAGTTGGGTCTATGATCATTCCTGAATGCATGTGCTACTATTGCGCTGTTTTGTGATTGTAGTTCATAAGCTCGCTTATGTTCGCCCAAACGTATATCTAGTCCCCGTCCACTTTCACCAAAATATTTACTATTACAATCCATCCATACACAGTAGTTCATAAACGCCTGGGCCTATGGGATTTTTATCATTGTTATTGTTTCTTACGAGGGAGCGTCTTATTGTATTTTCATATTTGAACACAATTTTAGTTTCCTTCTGACTTTTGTTTATATGTCCACTTATATTCTTTACTTCTGGATTAAAGGGAAGGGACAAATATCTTCTTGGTTTTTCCTTGGTATTATCTCTCAGTCCATAGAACGACTTCCTCGCTCACGAAATTGCTTTCTCAATGAAGTGAGGGGGATATCTGAGACTTCTAAAAGTAGCCGTGATGTGTTTAAGTTCACCGTCTATATATTTGGAGTCACAAATTCTGAATGTGCGTAAAGCAAAATTCATAATAACGTTACTTTTTATTTCTTTTGAGTGAAAAGAATAAAGTGGACATAACTCTTGGAATTGGTAGATTTCCGGTAAACTGAAAATTTGTACCTCTGGCTATTATAGTCCCTGTACACTAAAACATCTAAAAACGGTAATTTAGAATCCACTTCTACTTCTGTTGTGAACTTAATTGATGGTAAAATGCTATTTGCTATTTCTACTAGTTTCTTTAGGTTTCATACAATCAACTTACCTGTCAGATATATACATAGCTAAGACTCCGTCGTCCCGGACAGAAATTCAAATTTCGCGGCACACGCTGCAGGTATGTCAGGTGATCTACCGTCCTGCCCTGGGTGGCAGGATTAGGAACCATTCCCGTTTTCTATTCATATTTTCTCTGTTGCTTGGAATGTAAACACGTTTTGCAGTTTCCTCCTGACTTGATTTTTGGATTTCATCGCCATCGATCTTCTGGGCTATCTTTTGCAGGGAAGTACTGGATCTTTGGTTTGGCATACGCATATTAATTTGTTTTAATAACTTTGGCTTCGAAAATTTCGAAGAATTGTTTACGTGTAACTACCGAACTTTTCGCTAGACACTCACATAGTTTGCAAGAAGGAAAATTTTAATATTTATTCATAATAACGTGTAGTACATGTAGAATTGATTGAGCTAACTTCCTTCTTGAGGAAGTCAGGAATAGAATTAGTTACGCTTCCTTTAGAAGTTTTTATAGCTCTTCGTACTAACGAGCAATTAGAGCATTAACAGTACTAGTAGTGTTGTATCCTCATCTCCTTCTTACTTCACAGAATTTTCAAATTCATATTGCAATTTGAAGACAAAGGAATGTAGCGCAAAATACGAGCTATTGAAAGGTAAGAAGTGATTTTAGTGTTCACAGTGCAGTGGAGGGTGCGTTCTGATCGGCTCTGTTTCGATCCCAGGCCTAGACCTAGTCCAAGCTCACATACCCAGAGGAGAAGGAAGTTCGAAAGCCTACGGAGTTAGGAGAATCCCCACCGATCAGGCGTCCCTCGGCAGGATCTGTAGAACATCCCAGACTGCCAAGTTCGCCATTGGAAAGGCGTCCTAAATAGTAGAGGGTGCGTCCGATCGGCTCTGTCTCGCTCTCAGGCCTAGACCTCTTCCAAGCTCACAAGCCCAGAGGAGAAGGAAAGTCGAAAGCCTTACGGAGGTTATGGAGAATCCCCACTGATCGGGCGTTCCCTCGGCAGGATCTGTAGAACGTCCCAGACTGCCAGGGATAGCCATTGGAAAGGCATCCTTTAAAAAGTGCGTCTCTTCTTCCGTTTCTTCATCTTACATCCGAAAAGACGAAGAATGTACATGTTTGGAGTTCGGACGATCTGGCGTGTTCTCTGAAAACTAAGAGAACACTGAGCGAGAGGCTGAGAGCCAGCCAGCAAGCTAGCGCGAGCCATGTTCCGACAGCCAGCAGCGAGCCGCTGTTTTCCAACCAGGAACTAGCGCGGAGCCGCGTTTCCAACAAGGACTAAGCGCGAGCCTCGTTCCAACAGGACTAGCGCAGAGCCCTCATTCATACAGATAAACTCGAGCCGCGTTCCAGCAACTGAGCGCGAGCCGCGTTCCAGAACTTTTTTCTTGGCGCAAGGCGCCTTCAAAGAGAAAACAAACGGCTAGACTGAGGAGCCTTACAGTAGAGTGGCAATCAGAAGGATGCTTCTGTTGAACGTTTACTGGCAAGAGGCTCGTAAAAGAAGACTAGAGGCGCTCGGAACTATCAGGGCGCACGGGACCTTCCACGCAAGCGGAACGTTCCAGGAGCGAGTCTCCTTTCTAGCGCGCGGAACTATCCAGACGCCAGGTGCTAGGCGCAAGGATCCAGGCGCCAGGCATCAGAATATTCCAAAATCTTCATTTGAGAGAGAGGTCAGTCGCGAGACTCCTCTTTGAGTTTTTTTTAACTTGAGCAACTTTCCCCTGGCAAATGTGCAAGATGTCGCACAGGCAGCCGTTGCTTTTGTCAGAAGGATTCTGATACTAAGAGAAGCCCCTTTTCATTATTCAGAAGACTCCTGTGTTAGGCAGTTCCTCTCAATGCGGACTCTCTCCTTCATCCATGCTCTTCCCTCGTTTTAAGGAGGCAAGAGCTTTGGAGTTTTACTTAATAAGAATCTCATCGACGTTTGGGTATGATGGCGGATAGGAAATATCTACTTCCTTCCGTAAACCCTAGTGATGAACAGGAATTCTGTCTCTTCCGCGATTTATGAGGAAATCACGAAGAATTAAAGAGTTCCTGGATTAACTTCCTTCCTTAAGGATATATATATACTCTTTCTATCGTTCTATTAACGAAAAGAACGAAGATAGTAGAAGGTAGTAGAGTATCTGCTGTATGAGAATACGATACGGGCAAATCATAAACACATAACGTAGTTACTTCTTTGCTGTGCAACTCAATTACCAGTATCCTTCTACAACTTTCCTAGGAAGGACTACGCTTAAAGGGATTGTTAAGACAACACCTACTTAGCTTCTAGATTTATCGAAGTTCTTGGTTTCGCTTAAATATGGCTTTAATACGAACTTCCTGAAGTTTGATAATAATTTTATAAGATTCCTTTATTAAATGGAGTAGCTGGCAACTCTGGAAGAGTAAGGCCAGACGGCTAACAGAGACTGCTTTCGCTGAGAGCCTGAGACCAACGCAGTACCATGTAGGTGTCAGTCATGAGCGGTCGGGTTTATCTCTCTCTCCTGCGGGATGGAATAACTATCCGTATCTCTCCCCTACAATCGCGGTCTTAACCTCGGATTGAGGGGATAGTTAAGCTAACATAAATAAAATATTGTATGCCTTTTGCTAAGAAGCTTTCAATAAGAGAGATAGTACAACCTTTCAATGCTGTTTACCGTAGGTAACATTATTAAAGGATTCTATCGCAGCAGAACATTATAGTATTATATAATGCTCTCATGCTTATGAAAGCATAGCTTATTAGAGTACCTGCTCAGAGAAGATGGATGAGTCGGAAGGGAAAAATTCTCTTTGTGGCAGAACTTGTTTCCCTGAATGGACTATACTACGTATATAAAGTTTTTTCCTACTAAGAACGGAATTAACATGTGAAAGGATGTCGGGTACCATAAAGGCACAGGTGTTCTGGCACATAACCTAAAAAGAATTAGAAGGAAGCGCCAGCCTGGCGCAATGCGCCAGAAGCGCCAGCCTGGCACATAGCGCTAGAAGCGCCAACCTGGCGCAATGCGCCAGAAGCGCCAGCCTGGCGCAATTTAGAAGCGCCAGCTGGCGCAAATTGCGCAAACCAGAAGCGCCAGCCTGGTGCAGTGAGCCAAGAGCACCATCCAAGATTTTCTCGTTTTAGCGAGTTATTAACCTAAGAGTCCAGTAGTCTCTCGGACACCAGGCTCGGTAACGGCAAGATTCGTTCCTGATTTCGTTACCCATTTAATCACTTAGGCCGATTTCACGACTCTCATATCGCAAAGAGCATCGAGAATCTCTTTTTTTTGCTCCTGTTCGCGTTAACAAAGAGAACCTTCTCGATCGATGATAATAACTGTTAACATGTTTAACATTTATTGGAAAGAGTTGTGAGAACCTGCGGAAAGTCTTCTTCATAGATCTCTTAGTAAGGTAGAAGACGAACAGGCTTCCTATAGACTGCTTCCTTTTCCTCGAACCAAGAGAGGTAGCAATATACGCCATCTTTATTTTTTTTTAGAAAGGGGAATAAACTTTAGTCTTTTTTCCCCTAAATATAAATTATTTGCAGAATTTAAGATAAAGGGCGTCAAAGAAAGAGAAGATAATACTTTATGCCTCATTTTGGCCTTAGAGAGGTTGGATTCACATAGGTCACGTTCTTCTCACAGCATGTTTTGGAAGTCTTTTCTAAGACAGTCTGAATATTCTATCAGCATCTATTATAAATGGACCTTAACAACCTCTCCACTCTGAGTCTGTCTGCGTGCAGACTGACCTGAAGTGGACATGAATGAGAGGATTTTTCAAGGTAAATGACAATAGTCATGGACAAGATATAGAATTGCTGCAGATCGTGCTAGAGGGAATGAGGAAACTGTCCTCTTCCGATACCTCTGTGAACCACATAGCGGTTTTTTCTTCCCTTTCAGAGGGAAGAATCACCTTTGTATATATCTGCTATCAAAGAATGCAGTAAAAGGCTATACTCTGTCTCTATAAAGGGATTGGAGATAGCAGAGGATTAAGATCTTCGGGATCTTATACGATACCTCAATATGACAAGAGTAGGATATCATTTACTTCTAATGGGATCTTTTTTGTGGCCACAGATTCTATGTTCCGACAAGATGGAACTGCTCCTCATCAAACTTCTTTGAGAAATTTTTATGAGGGAATTCTTTGTTTCTCTTGGTCCCAAACGATCAAGAAGACAAGTGAATTTTTTGAGCATTGGAATCTCGCATCAGATTCTATGGAGATTAGGCAATGGGTTCTTGCCAGCATAGTATGTCTGGCAAAAGAACTAAAACCTTCTTGATTCAATGATTCAGTGTTTTCAGATAGAGGTTTCGTTGTCCAGGCAGGGTACTTACGTTTTCATCTACAGTAGAATGGTTCAAACGTTTGCCTACAGAGTCTTTGGAATGCGATGACTGCTCGAAATGCTTCCCAGAAGGTGTTCAGAGGGATACAATAAAGAGCTAGAAATCAGGAGTACTCCCAATTTCAGCTCGGAGTCTCCTTCGACTTCCAAGCTTCTTCCTTCCTTCGGACAAGGATAGGGAAGATTCTGCAACGAGAAGCCCCTTCAAACAGGTAAGAAGAGATCTCGTGAACAAGGGAAGTACTCAAGAAGGATCCTCCTCGGAGGAAGACTCTTATCTCTCATACTGTTAGATATCCTATCGTATACTGGATGTAGCTGACTACAATCACCTCCCTTTGCCGGAGAGGCCAAAGCTCAAAGTGGAAGAATTTCTTCCACCCTTCTCCAGTCTTGTGATTTACTATTGTGGATGTTCAGGACTTTCGGACAATGTAGCGCCAACCAGGAGCCTTATGCTAAAACAGGCGTAAAAAACGCCAGAGGCAGACAGCCCCCCCAAGAACACTGTCATTGTCTGATGAGGAGAAAGACCGGCCTACAACCTGACACAGATGCGCTAGATGCGAACATATAGGACAGATAAGAGTGTCCGATGTGGACATTGCCAGACATCCTCGAGACTCTACCAAGCTCGAAGCTCCAGCAAGTGGGGAGGAGCCAACCAGGCGCGAGGCGCCAGGCAGGCGTGAGGTACCAGCCAGCCGCGAAGCTCCAGGCAGGCGCAAGGCGCCAGCCAGGCACAAAGCGCCAACCTGGCGCGAGACGCCAGCCAGGCGCGAGGAGCCAGCCAGGCGCAAGCCAGGCTCTAGGCGCGAATCTCCAGCTAAGGCGCGAGGGGCGTCAACCAGATGCGAGGTGCCAGTCAAGCAAAAGATACCAGACAAGCGCTAGGCTCCAACCAAGAGCGAAGCACCAGCCATGCGCGAGGTTCCTGCCAGGCTTCAGGCTTCAGACAGGAGAGATCCATTTCAAGAAAGCCCTGGTCTTCTTTGAAACATGGAGATCTCCTAAGCACTTCATAAGTGACTTGATTCCTTCAAACAGCTGAGAATTAAAAGTGCAGGAAGTGCGCGCTTTTGCAAATTCTTGTTCTTTACATAACAATATGTCATATATATATAAGACATATTAGCTGTGTTGTACGGTAGAGGCAACTCTGTGGTGACTTCTCATTACACAAAAGATGTCAAGTTAACCTACGAGAGATCCTTCTCTTTTTTTGGTTTATACGTTTCTGCGGATACGTTACTGGGATAAGGAGCCGACACTGATCCTTAACTTTGAGTTAAAGTTATTTAACTTAGTGAAATTATTGGGGTTTTTGAAAGGAGTGTGGGATAACTTTTCAATTTGAGCGCAAACCCTCGTGTTAGGATCAGGTGATCGGGATCGGTGTTGCGCTCCTTCATAAGGTGTATTGTCATAGAAGTGGTCCAGTACCCATTGACAAAGTCCTTTCAGGCTCTGCCGAATAAGCGGTTCAATACCCCATCGGCAGACCCACAAGAACTCTTAGCCATAGATCACATATCTCGCTAAAGTCTTGAGGTGATGCAGACTACCGGGCAACAGCCACGAAGTCTACCACCTATCAGATAGGAACCAAGGTTTATTTATACCTACAACATATGTTGTTTACCTGTCTATTCCATGTTAGCTGTCTCTTACCCTCCACCAAAGGGTGTCAATCAGCTATGTATATATCTGACAGGTAAGTTGATTGTATGAAAATGATAGTTATAATACAATAAAGTTTCATACATACTTACCTGGCAGATATATACGATTAATGGCCCACCCAGCCTCCTCGCAGGAGACAGGTGGAAGAGAGAAAATATGAATAGAAAACGGGAATGGTTCCTAAATCCTGCAACCAGGGCAGGACGGTAGATCACCTGACCTACCTGCAGCGTGTGCCGCGAAATTTGAATTTCTGTCGGGGACGACGGAGTCTTAGCTATGTATATATCTGCCAGGTAAGTATGTATGAAACTTTATTGTATTATAACAATATCATTTTTCATCAGTACCTTTAAAAATGTTAAAAATGTCATCCACATATCTCACCCATAAAACTGGTTTCGTTTCTTCATCACGGTGAACTTAAACACATCACGGCTACTTTTAGAAGTCTCAGATATCCCCCTCACTTCATTGAGAAAGCAATTTTGCAAGCAAGGAAGTCGTTCTATGGACTGAGAGATAATACCAAGGAAAAACCAAAAAGATATTTGTCCCTTCCCTTTAATCCAGAAGTAAAGAATATAAGTGGACATATAAACAAAAGTCAGAAGGAAACTAAAATTGTGTTCAAATATGAAAATACAATAAGACGCTCCCTCGTAAGAAACAATAACAATGATAAAAATCCCATAGTCCCAGGCGTTTACAAACTACCGTGTATGGATTGTAATAGTAAATATTTTGGTGAAAGTGGATGGGGACTAGATACTATACGTTTGGGCGAACATAAGCGAGCTTATGAACTACAATCACAAAACAGCGCAATAGTAGCACATGCATTCAGGAATGATCATAGACCCAACTGGAACGAGGCTAAAATTATCTTTAAAAGTAACAATGTAAATGTCAGACGACTAGTCGAAGTAGCTGCTTTAAGTTTAGGAGAATCATTCAAAGGAAACAAGTCTTTTGTCAACGAAGACCCATTTGTTAATTTTTATATTACTAGTATGTTTTTAAAAGATTTTAACTGTAGGACAGGCTCTGTTTTTCCCTCTCCTGATGCTGCCTCTGCCTTGCCTCTTCCAGTCCAGGTAACCGCTGGCCCGGGGGAGTCTGATTACGGTGCCCAATCTACGCCCTTGGATGAAGGACTTCATGTAATGTTGCAACAACCTGTATGAAGATCCAACAGAATTGCAGCCAGAAGGATTGATAGGGGAGAGGATATCACCTAGTTGTTATTAACTACCCTCTTTCTTCATCACCTGGCCCATTAACGAGCTAACGACCGTTGTCAACGATCTTCGACTGTTTTTTAAATTTACCTCTGTACTTGTTGTAACTTATTGTTCATTTGGACTGAAGATGAACCCAAGGAAGGGTTCGAAAGCTTTCTGTAAAGTCTTCAAAATTATACACGGACTTTTTACACTTTGTATTATTGTGGACCCTTTAGAACGTTATATATACTCTCGTGATAGAGTTTTTCCCTAATACATTTTAATATTGAGAAATGCTTTATTAAGGCTTTAGTTTTATTTTTACAAGGAACTGAGTTGTTTGTAATTTGGTAACTTGAGAGAGAGAATTTGGTAAAGTTCTGGATATGAGTCACAAATGTATAGAAACCTTTGTTATGTACCATAGGTATTTATCCACTTATAAAATGGTTGAACTGGTGTTTTCATAGACCTGCCGTTTAATAGAGCAGCCTGTCATTTGTAATCTAAAGCTCATGCATTGTATCCGGAGTTAACATGAAAGATATATTTCAAGTCAGATGCAGTTTCTGTAGTATGAACATTGGTTTTGAATTCATTTGTAGTATCCTGACATACTAATGTAACCAGGTTTAACAATTTTACATTACCCTTGAGAACATTTTATTATGAAATTAATTTTCTTTATGTACAAATCAGTCTTGATCTTAACTCCATTTTCTTCATTTATAGGGAGCGCCACAGAATCAAAGATTTCTAGGTGCAGGGAGTGGCATAACAAATGCTGAAAGAGACAAGATTTACACTTGGATCATTGAACTAGCAAATCCAGACACCAGAGAAAATGCACTTTTGGAGTTGAGGTAAGGTTTCATGAAAAGGCTAAAGAATTTTCCTTAGAAAATATAGTAGAAGTATATTTTGATATTAATCTATTGTTTATATTGTTATAGGAGAAATTCCAAAATTGCAATACACTCCCTGAACACCTAAATTAGCCCTGGTTCCAAACTATATCCCCACAAATTATCCCACTAAGTGGGTATTTAACTGCCAGCGCTACCAACGCTGCATGTAAAATTTGTCCATCTACTGAGTTACCTGTGGTACCATAGGCAACACTGCTGTAGGAAGTGCCCACCAGCAGCCTGGCTCCTCAATTTTTTCAGTTCGTGGTGCTGTAAGGAAGGCTCCTGCAACATGGGAACTTTTGGTCTTAGCCCGACCCCCACATATGTAGTTTGGCCTTGGATTCTGGATTACAACTTTGGTATTGTATTACAACCACGCTTCTAATTTTTGTTTGGTTCTAGTTGATTGATTGGAACTTCTCATGATATTGACCCGGATCTGATTGGACTGAATATGGACAAACTAAAGAAAGAAACGCCGTTGTCCAACGTCTCCACGCCTCTTTCGTCTGCCAAATCTTCTAAGCAACTGACTGGAGGAGATGTTGGGTATCATAGGTCTTGCTCTACATGCAAGCAGAGGATGAGTACCCTCAAGCATGACAGACATTCTTTATGTATTACTTGTAAGAAGGTTCAATGCAGCATCAGACAGAGGTTTGAGGAGTGTAGTTACTGGTCGTTAGATCAGATGGAGGATTATTTAAAGCATAGAAAATCTCTAGCTGCTAAGAGTAGACGTAAGACGAGTGTAGATAGGCAAGCTATAGATAAACAAGCACTAGAGTCAGAGCTGTTTAGGAAATTAAAAGATAGACTGTCATCCAGCATGTCAAACTTATTTGCTAATTAGATGGATAAGCTAGCTGAGAACAAGGATAGTGGTAGAAATAGTAGTGTAAGTGATATTAATCACACTTTTTCAGCTCCCCCCCCCCCATTCCAGAACCAACTCTAACGGGTGCCGCGGGACATGGAGACCGCAAGCCTGAAAGGTAGGATCTACTGGCCTCCCCGGTGCGGAGCAGACAGTGTTGGCAGCAGATATCCCCCCTTCCCCTTTGGTGATAAGTTCTGAAGTGTTTAGTCTAACTCAGACACAGACGAGAGTAGGGATAGCGATTTTGGCAGCATACAGGAAGATAAGTTGAAGGGGAAGGTTTCTTCGGGTTCTATTTCAGATTTAGTTCCCAGCATGATGGGTTCGTCTTTGGATCCTTTGGAAGTTTTATTTCCTGCTATCAAGTCCTTTCATCAGAGGCATCTTAAGCCGGTAATAGGGGTTGTAGATGTAGTTCGTTTCGGTGTTTGGTATGGAGATTTTGGGTAATATACTCCATCTTCTTCAAAGGTTCCTTTTCCCTCAGTGGGAAATTTGAAGGGATCTATGATTGGTGGTGGTATTTCGGTTGATCTAAAGTTCAATTTATCTAAGTCTAATGCAAATTGCTAGGGTTGTCTCAAGGATATAGGTTACTGGTGAGACATGTTTCCATTTCGGGTTTGCTAATGTTCTCGAACATGTTCTTAAGAACTTTCCTAAGTGTACCAATGAGGTGTATTAAGATTATCAAAGGGGAGTTGAGTCTGTCTATCTTCTTTCTCCAAAACCTTTGGCTTCGTCTTCCTTTCTTTGGAGTTGGTATCGGGTTCTTCGCTTGTGCATCCCCACACTTTGTCAGCTTCCGTAGCTCCTTCCATGGGGCAAGCAAGTTCGCAATCTTATAATGTACAATTTTCTCAGGCAGTGGCGGAAACTTCCGCAGGTACATCCGTGCATCCAATGTTGGCTTTGAGACATAATGCTTCAATGGCAGCGCATTCAGGGTCGTCAGGAATAGTTGATGCAATTGCTCCATCTTCGAGTATAACAGTTCCAATGGTATCAGCAGTCCTGCCTGTCAGCAGAGTAGAAAGTAATCTTCAGTCGGCAATTTCAATGGGTTCTGCAGTCCATAATTTCCTAGTATGGGCACAGTTGATTGCGCGCCACGACCAGTATGTTCCCCACTTGTCTAACTTCAGCGGTGGGTATTCCAGTAGTCACTCCAGTGTTGTTTTTTCCCTTTTCCCCTCTCCTTCAACTTCTACCTCAGCTTTTCTGATGGGCTCGTCTCTTCCTCTGACCAAGGTGTACGGTGTTTGTTCGGATTTGGTTTCAGGTTATTCGGGAGTAAACACTCACCCTCCATTTACCAATGTGTCTTCTGCTCTGGATTTCCATCTGGTTGGGTTGGTGGTACCGCCTAGGTCAGGCAGGTCAGGTATTGTGGCTTCTCCGCTCTTGGGTGCTGGTTTGATTCAACCAGGTACGTTAGGATCAGGCGTTTCATCATCGTCTTCAAGTAGTGGTGCGCTTGCACAGCCGGGTGCAGCTCTCTCAGCGGTTGTGTCATCGTCGTTGTATGGTGCAGGGATTGCGCAACTGAGCACCTTTACGCCAGGTGTTCTGATTCCAGGTATGTTCGGTACTGGGATAGCTCATTCAGTATTTCAGAGTACGGCTGATTCAGGCGTTGCGTCATCTATCTTTGCGGTAAAGAGGTAGATGAATTCGGTGCTTCAGAGGTAATTTTTTTCAGGTGGTCATCCTGTCTCCGTTCCTGCTTCGATTCAGTCGGACCAGTATGATAGGGAATGCCTCTTGGAAGAAGAGCCGGTCCCTGAGGTCAGTTTTCTCAGGCTAATGAAAGTGAATACAAGTGGATGGTGGAATACATCCATCTACTTTATCTGCAGTCAAGACTCCAGAGGAACCTATTCAGCCAAATCAAGCGATGTTCGAGATGTATTCAACCAAGCCTTCTGTTCCTCAAAATTATAGTAAATTGGTCGGGTTTGGTCAGGTCGAGCAGGCGCTGAGAGAGGCGGACGCTAGGTTGGGAGCTCTCATAGGTTCGGGTAGACAGGATTCGACCTTGCTTCCTAATCATGAAGCAGGTGTTTTGGAGGATACCTTCTGAAATCAATCAGAGGCTCTGTCACATTCGATGTGGATGTTATCAGGTTTAATGGGTTTTCTGAAACAGGATGGGTATGTTCCTTCAGATCTGGTTTTGTTTGACAACCATATCACCTCCATCTCTATGGGTTTAGCTCGCCAAGCTTCTTGTCTAAGCGTTGTCTACTTTCCCTTCTTCTAAAACTGTCTATTCGAAGAAGGATTTTCGAAAGTAGGAGATTTTGCCCTCGCCTGTACTGGTTGGAGGTTGTCTCACTCTCTTTTAGGACATCTGGAAGGAGTGACACACAGAGAGTTGGGTAGTGGAGGTGTTGAAGAACAGGTACAGAGTCCCTTTCCATTTTCCTCTTCCTCTGTCTGACTCTTCGGTATACCTTCCAAGTTATTTCCCGTCTTCCATCAGAGGGATGGCGTTGGCTGCAGAGATTCTGTCCTTGTTGGAGAAGGGAGCAATAGAGCCTGCTCCCCCTTCCCCAGGATTTTACAGCCGAATCTTCGTTACCGCCACGGCGGGAGGGTCATGGAGACACATCATAGATCTGTCGGGTCTCAATCGGTTGGTATTACCGACAAAGTTTCACATGGAAACCTTAAAGTCGGTGCTGTGGTCGGTCCGGAGAGAGGACTGGATGGTTTCGGTGGACCTCAAGGATGCGTATCTCCAGGTTCTGATTCATCAGGAATCTCGGAAGTTCCTTCGTTTCTCAGGTCCATCCGGAACATTACAGTTCAAGGTCCTCTGTTTCGGTCTGACCACAGCATCTCGGGTATTCAAGAGGGTAATATCTCCGCTTTTTGGGATAATGCATCATCGTGGCTTTCGCATGAGGAGGGACCTAGACGATTGACTGATTCAAGCTCCATCCAAAGAAGAAGTAATTCAGGCGAGGATTCGGATGAATTTCGACCAAAGTTCTGTAATTCCATCTTGGGTGAAAATCTACTTAGGGATGGAGATTCAGATGCATAGTTTCAGAGTTTTCCTGACAAAAATGAGTACTGGCGGTCCTACGTCAACTAGGAGTATTTATATCGGACAGAGCTCAACCAGTGAGCATATGGAAGATCTTGTTAGGAAGAATGTCCTCCCTCTCGCTTCTAGTTCCGGGATCTCGTCTCCAGATGTGTTCTCTGCAGGTATGTCGCAGGAATCGCAGGAACTTTCAGGGAGAGAACGCAGTGGTAGTCTGGGACAATTCTTGCCTGAAGGATCTTCGGTTGTGGTCAGAAAAACATCATCGGCGTAAGATTGGACCTCCCCCTCCCAGATGTTCATCTATATATAGATGCCTCAGATCAGGGTGTGGGAGCAACCCTAGAGGAAGCTCAGGCCAGCAGCCTTTGGAGGGATCTGGATCGGTAGCAATCCATACATTTTCGGGAGCCGAGAGTGGTGGAAGAAGCTCTCGAGTTATTTTTTGGAGCTAGTAATGGGCAAAGTAGTAGCTCTATTCTTGGACAATGTCACAGCATTGTCATACCTAAAGAAGGAAGGAGAAACGAGATCGCCGGTACTAAATGACGTAGCGCAAAGGGTGCTTTGTTGATGCAAAGATTGCAGGGTTGTTGATGCAAAGATTGCAGGGTTTCCCTCATTCCCCAATTCGTGTTGGGGGAAACTCAATGTCTTAGCAGACGCATTGAATTGGTCACAGGAGGTTCTCAGGGTAGAATGGACACTAATACAGGAAGAGGTGCAACATTTGTTGAGGTGGCCAGTGACAGTGGATTTTTTTGCCACGAGACTAAACTTTTGTCATTGGGTATATTTTTCCCAGTAGTGGATCCGATGTCGTGCAGGATGGATGCAATGTTGCACTCTTGGGACAATCTGCAGGTGTATGCATTCCCTCCTTTCAGTTCCAACACAGATGACATTCATAGCCCCTTTCTGGTTGCAGAGACCTTTGTTTCCGGACCTTCTGGAAATGTTAACAGAAGCCCCGGTACTCCTTCCAGAGAGGAAAGATCTACTCAAACAGCCGCACTTCCATTACTTCCACCGGAACCTCCACATGCTGAGGCTAGCTGCTTGGAGACTGTCCAGCGAGCAGCGCGACATTCGGGTCTCTCGAAGGCAGTGGCTCGAGAGCTGTCTTTCTGTTTAAAAAGGTCGATGAGAAAACTTTATCAAGCCAGATGGACAATGTACCGTAACTGGTGCCGGAAGTAGGGACATAGCATTTCTCGCCCGACGATCGCAAAACTAGCAAAATACCTCTTATTCTTGAGGAAAAAGGAAAACTTAGCATACTCTATGATTACTGGTTGCAGATCAATGCTCAGTAGCACTTTCAGATTCCACCTACCGGAAATTGCTAGCAGTAGGATCCTACATGATCTATTGAGATCTTTTAGGATTGAGCAACTAGTTATTTTGCTTTGGGTCCCATCTTGGGATTTAGCGGCTGTATTGAAATTGTTGAGCTCTCCGGCATTCAAACCTGTAGAAACCTTATCATTGAGGGAATTAACGAAGAAGGTGTTGTTCTTAGTTGCCCTCACTATGGCCAAGGGAGTTGGCGAGATACAGGCAGTGGCTAGAACGGTATCATTTCAGGACAAGACATATATCTCTCATTTGTCTGAATTTGTGGCAAAGTCAGAGTCGAAGTTGAATCTGCTGCCAAGAGCATTTAAAGTTTCCTCCTTAGAGGACTTTGTTCCAGGCGACAAGATGGAAATGGGGCTGTGTCTGGTACAAGTGTTAAAATTCTATTTATCAACAGCAAAGCTTTTACCTCATCCTAGGACCTCATTTGTTTCTCCTAAGAACCCATCTCATCCAATTTCCAAAAATGCTATAAGTTTCTTTTTACGGGAAGTTATCTCTGAGGCGTCTCATGGCTCTTCATCCCTTTCGGAGTCTTCTAGTGGTTGTTCACGCCTGAGAGCACATAGTATTAGGAGGATGGCTACTTCTTTGGTGTTCCTAAAGAATTTTTCAGTATCAGCAATCTTGGAAGCAGGGACTTGGAAGTTGGTGTCAGTTTTTACATCCTTTTCTCTGAAGGATAAACAGTTTTCTTCGGAGGAGGATTACTTGCTAAGCCCCTTTGTTGCGGCCAGTGTAATTTTATAATTATTCTCTTTCATTTAGGGAGTAAGGGTTCAAGTAATTAGTATTAGTTTTAAGTCTGTTACAGTCTCTATAGCTTAGCATTCATGTAAAGAGTTTTCCTTGCCGCTGACCATGATCTTCGTCGTCAGTAAGCAGCTGAGATCTCGAAGAACCTGCTCACTCCACTTCTCCATACACAAGAGGCTAGGTAGCCACATGGGAGGCTTCACTTTCCCCTCCTTACATGAGAGGTATAGAATACCAAATGGGAGGTTAATCTGACTTGAGACGAGACCTTAATTAAGAGACTGATGTTGAGGTACTCTCTCCACAAGCATCCTCACCTACTGAGCTGAGCAACTAGGTGAGGTTACATAATTGATACATAGTAGGTGGATACTGAATTACCAACTTAGGTTTCGTGGGCAGGTCGGGCTGAATTTGATTGATCCCACCTCCAATTAAGTGTTGTTAATCGGACTAATTCAGGTGTTCAGGGAGTGTATTGCAATATGAAGTTTTCATTATAAAACTAATATTTTAATACTTACCTGGACAGCTGGATGATTCCCACCCTCCTCCCCTCTTCAATCAGTAGTGGTTGATTCAATTTAGGAGTCCCTACAGCAGCGTTGCCAACAGTAACACAGGTAACTTGTTGGACAAATTTTACCTATAGCGTTGGTAGCACTGGCAGTTAAATACTCACTTAGTGGGATAATTTGTGGGGATATAGTTCAGTGACCAGGGCTAATTAAGGTGTTCAGGTAAGTATTACAATATTATTTGTTCATGAAGCTTACCTGCCAGATATATATATAGCTGTATTATCCGAAGTCCGACAGAATTTCAAAACTTCCGGCACACGCAGTGGTCGGCCGGGTGGTAGTACCCATTCCCGCCGCTGGGAGGCGGGCGTCAGGAACCATTCCCATTTTCTATTCAGATTTTCTCTGTCGCCGGTACTGTCAACACTTGTTTTCAGCACCTCCGTCATTGGATTTTGGAACTTCTTTGGCTACTTGAGTATCCCGATTGATTTTTGGTTATTTGATTTGGATCGGTGGTTAGGCATACGCTAATTGTGGATTGTTTTGAATTTGGCTTGATTTTGTCTGGATCTAGTTCGACTAGCGCCAGAGTATGTTGTGTGGAAGAATGCAAGGTGAGGCTACCGAAATCTTCGGTAGACCCCCACACAGTGTGCACGAATTGTAGGAAACATGTTTGTATGTTTGATGATCGCTGCAAGGAGTGTGAAAGTATGTCTGATTCTGCGTGGAAGGCGTATGAATCATATGTATATAAACTAGAACGAGATAGGGTAAGGAGGTCTTCCTCTAGGATTGTAACGCCAGTTACACGTCCAGTAGAATTTATCCCTCCAAAACCTGTGATGCCTTCGGGCCCTACATTAATCTCTGTGGAGGGTAATACCCTATCAATGATTCTTGAATCTTTGCGTAGCCTGGAATCAAAAGTGCTCGCATTAGAAGGTGTTAATAGTGCAGTGGTGTGTAGTGATAGTGCCCCGAGTGTTGCAGAAGGGGGGTCGGACAACCGATCTGATGTCCCTTCGGCAAGACCTGGGGGCGCTTCCCAGGCTTCCAAAGTTTGTAAACGGATCTTGAAAGAGTGTTTTTCATCATCAGAAATGTCCTCCCCATGCAGCGGTTGGAGCTTTCGGAAGCGATTGCGCCTTCTGAAGAGAACAAAGACGCTAGATGTCGCACAGGCGGCCGTCGTCTCTGATTCCTCGGAGGAGGACGCTGCACATCCGTTAGCTCCTTCGGTTTTGTGGTCGTCTTCAGAGCAATTTGAAGACTTTCCGCTGCAAAAGAGAGCAAAGATGCAAGATGTCGCACAGGCGGCCGTCACCTTTGGTCTCGGGGAGAAGGACGCTTCAAGTCCTTTCTCTTCTGCTGTTTTGCGATCGTCGCCGGAGAGGATGTCTTTTGACGACAATGCTTTTGAGCGCCCTGGTTGCGCTAAGGATATACCTGTGGCAGCCCATGTGAGAAGGAGGAGGGCTTCCCCTCGCCCCTCGTCTTCTCACAGGATCAGCCCTAAATCGAAGAGGATTGAGGCTTTGCAACATCAACTTGCCTCGTTGGTTGCAGAGAAAGAGGAAAAGCCACGTCACAGGAGGAAGGATGATAAGCTGCCAGTCAAGAGATCCAGGCAGTCTCCTCCTTCTCCTCGCCCCGCTTTTTCCCCAATTACTTCGCCTTCGAGATTTCGTGCTCGAGGGTCTGGAGAGCACGACGTTAAGGCGACAGCGAGGCTTGACGCCAGGCCTGACGCTCGGCTGGGCGCTCGGCTGGACGCCGGGCGGGGCGCTCGGCTGGATGCCAAGCGTGACGCTCGGCAGGACGCTCGGCTGGATGCCAGGCGTGACACGTAGCTGGATGCACAACGTAATGCTTCTTCAGACATTCGCCGAGATTTAGAGGATAGTAATGAATCTCATGAAGGAGACTTATTGGAGGAAATAACTGAAGAACAATCTTCTACACCAGTATCTTCAGATTACCAGGTCTTGGTTCGATTGCTTCGAGCCTCTTTTGAAGAAAGTGTAAACCTGAGGCCCCTCAGTCGCCTCCTTCACAATTGTTATCGTCGAAGTCCATCAAGACTCCAGGATTGTTGAAGATGGCGACTTCATTCTCAACAAAAAGGGCTTTTAAGAAAATTCAGAACTGGATGGAGTCAAGAAAAGCCCGAAACAAGAACGCTTTCGCCCTGCCCCCTTCAAGACTGACAGGCAAGGCAGGTCTTTGGTACGAGACAGGGGAGGAGATAGGTTTTAGAGCTCCCTCTTCGTCCCAAGGTGACTTCGCTACCTTGGTAGATGCACCGAAGAGATCCCTTTTGTCGACGGCGAAAGTGCCCTGGACCCTTACTGAGATAGACCATCATCTTAAGGGACTCTTCCGTACGATAGAAGTCTTCAATTTTTTGGACTGGTGTTTAGGGGTCTTGGATAACCGGTCGCGTAGTCCTGATTCGATTAGCCTGGAGGAGCTGTCCAGCGTGCTTGCATGCATGGACAAGGCCGTCAGGGATGGGTCGGAGGAGTTGGCCTCGCACTTCTGCACTTAAATTTTGAAGAAGAGAGCGACCTACTGTGGTTTTACTGCAAAGGCGGTCTCTATCTCTTAGAAGGCAGAATTGTTGTATGCTCCTCTTTCGAGCCATCTCTTTCCCCAGGCTATGGTCAAAGATCTGGCTGTCAGTCTACAGGAAAAGGCTACCCAAGACCTAGCTCAGTCTGCGAAACGTACGGTTGTTTCTTTGGCGTCTGCACGGACACAAGCTTTCAAGAAGCAGAAGCCCTTTCGAGGTGGAGTTTCCTCGAGAACACCTTCTCGAGGAAGTACACGTTCCAGAGGCAGAGTCTCTGCTAAACTCAAGAGGTAAAAAATGAACCAGCGATCCTTCAGCCACCAGTAGGAACCAGGCTTCGACTATTCTCAAAAGCTTGGATAGAGAGGAATGCGGACAGCTGGTCGCTCAACATCATCAAGCGGGGGTACAAGATTCCTTTCTTGAAGCCTCCCCCACTGTGCACGACACCCAAGGATTTATCCCCTATTTACCATCAGGAGAAGCAACAGATCCTTTACGATCTGCTCGAGCAGATGCTCGAAAAGAGAGCGGTGGAGCAGGTTGTAGACCTAGAATCTCCAGGCTTCTACAACAGGATATTCCTGGTGCCGAAACAGTCGGGAGGTTGGCGACCAGTCTTAGATGTGAGCAGTCTGAATCAGTTCATACAGAAGCAGAAATTCAAGATGGAGACACCTCAGTCAGTTCTTGGGACCTTAAGACCAAACGATTGGATGGTGTCATTAGACCTTCAAGACGCGTATTTTCACGTCTCCATCCATCCACAGTCGATGAAGTATCTTCGGTTTGTCCTAAAAGGGGCAGTTTATCAATTCAGGGCGCTTTGCTTCGGATTGATCACGGCCCCTATAGTCTTCACGACTTGAATGAAGAACGTGGCGAGGTGGCTTCATCTTGCGAATATCAGAGTCTCTATGTACCTGGACGACTGGCTCATTCGTACTCCACTCAAACAACTTTATCGTTGGTGAAGTCCCTGGGACTACTGGTGAATTTCGAAGTCACATCTGATCCCAAGGCAGTCCATCTTGTATCTGGGGATTCAGATGGATTCAGTGGCTTTTCGAGCTTTTCCGTCCCAGGTACGTCAGCAGCAAGGCTTAGACAAAGTGTCAGCCTTCCTAAGGAAAGAATCGTGCTCGGTGAGGGAATGGATGAGTCTGCTGGGGACCATTTCCTCGCTGGAGAAGTTTGTTTCCTTGGGGAGACTGCACCTCAGACCGCTAAATTTTTTCTCAAGGACAATTGGAGGGACAAGAAGAATCTGGATGTGATCTTGGAAATCTCAGGAGAGGTAACACATCACTTGAAATGGTGGCTAGATCCAGTGAAGCTGTCGGAGGGTGTGTCTCTCAAGCTTCAGAGCCCCGACCTAGTGTTGTTCTCCGACACGTCCACCACGGGGTGGGGAGCAACATTAGGGGGGGAAGAAGTGTCGGGCACCTGGAGAGGGGAACAGGCGTCCTGGCACATAAACCTAAAAGATATGGCAGCCATCTTTTTAGCGCTCCACTTTTTCCAAGAAAAAGTCTCTCATCGAATAGTCCAAGTCAATTCAGACAACACCACAGCTCTGGCGTACTTGAAGAAGCTGGGAGGAACACATTCTCGGTCCCTGTTTGCTCTGGCAAAGGAGATCTTACGAGGTTTCATAGCAGGAGTAGAGAACGTCCGGGCAGATCTCCTCAGCAGGCGAGGTCAACTTCTGCCAACCGAGTGGACTCTGCATCAGGAGGTATGCCAAGAGCTGTGGGGGTTATGGGGACGTCCGCTCGTGGACATCTTTGCGACGTCCAGAACGAAGAGGCTTCCACTGTACTGCTCCCCGGAGCTCGACCCAGCGGCAGTGGCGATAGACACCCTTCTCTGGGACTGGGCGGGGATGGACCTGTACGCCTTTCCCCCGGGGAAGTTATGAGAAAGTTTGCGGCGTCGGAAGGGACGAGAATGACTTTGATCGCCCCGTTCTGGCCTGCGAGAGACTGGTTCACAGAGGTCATGGCCTTCGTAGTAGACTTCCCGAGGACGCTTCCAGTAAGGACAGATCTACTCAGACAGCCCCACTTCGAGAGGTACCACAGAAACCTCCCCGCAGTCAGACTATCCAAAAGTTGGCCAGAGCGAGAGGCTTTTCTAGGTCAGTGGCGAGAGCTATCGCCAATGCAAGGAGACCTTCATCCAGGGCAGTGTACCAGTCGAAGTGGACAGTCTTCAGGAGTTGGTGCTAGAAGAACGGCATTTCCTCCACCATGACCTCTGTGAGCCAGATTGCTGACTTCTTACTATACCTGAGGAGGGACCTGAAACTTGCAGTCTCTACAATTAAGGGATATAGGAGTGTGCTTTCGGTTGTCTTTAGGCACTGAGGCCTGGACTTGGCGGACAACAGAGACCTTCACGATCTCTTGAGATCTTTTGAAACAACGAAGGTTCAGCAACCCAGGCTGCCGTCTTGGAACTTGGACGTAGTTCTGAAGTTCCTCATGTCCAGTCCATTCGAACCTATGCATACGGCTTCCCTGAAAGATGTTACTAGAAAAGCTATCTTCCTGACTGCTCTGGCGACGGTGAAGAGAGTCAGTGAAGTTCAAGCGATTAGCAAGTATGTTGGCTTTAAAGGTTATAACGCAGTCTGTTCCTTAAGCCCAACGTTCCTGGCATAAAATGAAAATCCGTCCAACCCTAGGCCTAGGACCTTCGACATTAAAGGGATGGCCGAAATCGTTGGGCGCGAGCCAGAGAGAGTTTTGTGCCCTGTCAGGGCTCTCAAATTCTACCTAAAGAAGACGAAGGATTGTAGAGGTCCTTCTGATAACTTGTGGTGTTCGGTCAGGAAGCCAAGTTTACCAATGTCAAAGAATGCTCTGGCTTTTTTCTTGAGGGACACCATCAAGGAAGCGCATTCATCCTGTGAAGACAGTGATATGAAAGTGTTGAAGGTGAATGCGCATGAAATGAGGGCTATTTCTACGTCGGTAGCCTTCCAAAAGAACATGGCACTCAATGACATCTTGAATGCCACCTTTTGGCATAGTAATTCAGTGTTTGCCTTACTACTACCTTCGGGAGGTGAGGACTACATACGAGAACTGCTACTCTTTGGGCCCATATGTCGCCGCAGACACTATATTGGGGACAGAGAGTAGCACTCTTCCTATCATATAGGAAATAATATGTTAGTTTGGACTTTTTAATTTTATTTCTTTTTATTTTTTATTTTATTATGTTTATATAGGTGTTTATTTTTTGTGGTCGTGGGTCGGCTGCCTTCCCTTCATTAGCCTAGGTTATACGAAGTTTAACCAGATAGGCTAGGTCAGGTGGTAATGTTTTTGCTTCGCCCTCATAGTAGGGTAAAATGGTCTTGTCACATTGTGGTCACGTCCCCATTGACAGATCATCTGGAGCGCACCAGCTACACAGGTCATGTCCTTGCTGGCACCTCTAGTGAAGCATAAACAGCATTCGGTGTCTAAACAACACCTATATGATCTGTCACATTGTGGTCACGTTCCCTGTGACAGTTCATTAGAACGCACCAGCTACACAGGTCACGTCCTTGCTGGCACCTCTAGGAATGTATTACCCGAATTCGATGTCTATAATGTAGGATCTAGTTGTATTGTGGTCATGCCCCCGTTAACTGATCATTTAGAGCTCAACAGCTTCACTACCTTGCTGGAGTCTAGTAAAGCAGAAGCAGACTTGGGTGACGGTAATCACGAAGTCAGCTATGCTAACATGTAAGGAACCAAGATATCAATCATCTACATGAAATTGTTTCCCAAATCCGAGTCTGTCTCCCCCTTCCTCCAAAGGTGGGATTCAGCTATATATATATCTGGCAGGTAAGCTTCATGAACGAAATGATATTGTTATTGTACAATAAAGTTTGTTCATACTTACCTGGCAGATATATATAATCAAAGTGCCCACCCACCTCCCCTCAGGAGACAGTGGCACTAGAAAATGGGAATGGTTCCTGATGCCCGCCTCCCAGTGGCGGGAATGGGTACTACCACCTGGCCGACCACTGCGTGTGCCGGGAGTTTTGAAATTCTGTCGGACTTCGGAGAATACAGCTACATATATATCTGCCAGGTAAGTATGAACAAACTTTATTGTACAATAACAATATCATGTTTTATTATGAAAATTCATACTTAGAAATTTAAGAAATTTTTATACAGTCAAATCTTAGTTTCCATTCCATATGCCTCTCTTTTTCGTAGACTTTTTTCTTTGAAATTTTTTCTTGATTATCGTACGTTTCCTTGGTTTTTGTACACTCTTGAAATGCTCCATCGGGGGCCAAGCGCCAAGATCGTGCCCCCATATCAAACACCCAAACAAAGCACCCTGTCTTCTCTCGTGACCCATTCTGTCTTTGTTGCTGAACAGCAATCTCTTCGTTCATAGTCTGCATCACCACACGTGTTTGTTGTGTTTTGTGCTAATTGTGCTATAAAAACTCATTGCAAAGCCATCAAGGGGCCAAATAAAGTTGCAAGAGCCACCCTATGGTAAAAAAGATGAGGAATACGATTGAATTCAAGAAAGAACTTGTAGCAAAGTATAAAAGTGGTGCACGTGTAGCTGATCTCGCTAGGATGTATGGCAAGTCACTGTCGACGATCAGCTCTATCCTAGCAACGAAACATGAAATCAAGGCAGCTGATGCTACAAAAGGGATCATTTCATCAACTAAAGAGAGATCACAACTAGTGGAAGATGTTGAGAAGCTTCTGTTAGTGTGGATAAATGATTGTGAGTTTGAAGCGATCATTTGTTAGAAAGCTAGGATGTTGCATGCTGATTCAAGTAAGAAAATGCCAACAACTTGTGAGGCTCTGGGTGATTTCAAGGCCAGCAGAGACTGGTTTGAAAAATTCAGAAAACATACGGGCTTCCATAGTATGGGGAGGCTGTGAGCTTGTATAAAGATACCGCAGAAGAATTCATTGGTGAATTTAAAGAGTATCTTGAGGCTGAAGGATTCATCCCACAACACGTCTTCACTTGTGATGAGACAGGCCAGTTTTGGAAAAAAAAGGCCAAAACAGACCTACATCACACAGGAGGAAAGTTCATTGCTAGGACACAAGCCTATGAAGGATAGGCTATAACAATCTTGGTATGTGGGAATGCCAGTGGGGATTTCAAAGTGAGGCCCCTACTGGTGTATCATTCTGAAACTCTCTGAATGTTTAAGAAAAACAATGTGATAAAAAGAATAAATTGCCTGTGATGTGGAAGGCCAGTGAAAAGGCATGGGTCACAAGGCTAATTTTTGTTAAGTGGGTAAGTGTTTGGCCCGAGTGTGAAAAAATACCTCAACAAAAATCATTTGCCCCTCAAGTGCCCCTTGGTAATGGACAATGCTTCTACACATCATCCTGACTTGGAAGACCAGCTGTTAGACAAATTTAAATTCATCACTGTCAAGGTCTTGCCCCTTAATACTACTACTCTCATCTAGCCCATGGACTGGCAAATCATCTCAAACTTCAAGAAACTACACGAAGGCATTGTTTCAAAGGTGCTTTTAAGTGATCTCGGATTGAATTGACCCTTAGAGAGTTCTGGAAGGATCACTTGTATGAACAACTGTCTGAACAATTGTCGTTATCGGCACACACACGCACACACACACACACACACACCACACACACACACACACACACACACACACACCACACACACACAGTATGAACGATCTCTGCACCAATTTCAGTCTGGACAAAGATTTTGTGCTGGGAAGACATGGCATCATCTCTAGAAGAGGCGTGAGAGATAGCATTATATCGGCAGACAAACATACATTGAACAACCTGTGTATGATAGACTTAAGTCGCAAGCCAGCAACCTGATTTTGACAGATTCTTTCTGAGATCGTTCTGACATGAAACTCTGCCTATTTTTGCATTCAGACAAGCCCATACACAATGTTTTTGCGAACAATGCAGACAATCGTTCATACAATCGTTCAGTGCATGGGGCCCTTTATAGCTAGGGCTTGGCAGGGAGTGACTTCCAGGACAATGAACTCTGCTTGGAGAAAATTGTGGCCAGAGTGTTACCACAAGAAGGATTTTGAAGGGTTTGATACTTACCCCAATGACCCTACGCTGTTGTGGAATCTATTGTGTCTCTGGGAAGTCCTTGGGCTTAGATGTGAGGGGCAAGGATGTGGAAGAGATAGTGGATGCCCGCAGGGAAGAGCTAACCACTAAGGAGCTGCAAGACCTTCAGCAGGAACAGCAACAGATGGCAGATGAGGACTCCGAGGAGGAGAGAGGGGATACTGTGTCTACTTCAGTGATTAAAGAAATGTTTGCCAAGTGGATTGATATCAAAAATTTTGTTGAGACATCATCCTAACAGAGATGTTGCAATCCATGGCTCTTAATATGTTTAATAACAACGCTTTGTACCATTTTAGGCAGATATTGAATAGGCTTCGGAAACAAATGTCTCTGGACAGTTTTGTTATTCGGCAGGGGTCCAGTGACTCAAGTTGGTCCTAATGCCATTAAAAAATTAAGTCAGGAAGTAACCTCAGACAGTGTCACTAATAATCATTGAAAGTAACTCCAGATAGGTTTATGATACCTGAAGTCCTTTTGGAGGGGGGGATTCCCCTTCCAAACAGTAGCCTCTCCCCTTCTCTCTGTCCTCTGGCGAATATTTAAATTTGTTAAATATATTGCATAGAAGGGGAAAGAATCAAATATTGAAGGGACAAGGATGTGTTCTTCATACAACAATTGGGAGATCAAGAAAAGATGAACACAAAAGATTATCAGATGCATTGACAAAGTATGCCACAAACAAAAGGAATAATAGTAGAAATGAGATACTCATTGGAAGCAGCAACCAAACGTGCCACAATCTGAAGGTGTAATAGTAGAACTGAATGGGCCTCTTGAAGGAGATTAAGTGGAATCTCGGTTTTCGTACATAATCCATTCCAGAACCTCCCACGAAATCTGAAACGTACAAAAACCGAAACAATACTTCCCATAAGGAATAATGTAAATACCATTAATGCATTCCAGACCCCCAAAGATATTAACAAAAATACATTTCATAGGAAATAAACAGTTTTACATACAAAAACAATGAGAAATTAATAAATATGACTTATGAAATGAATAAATGAACATTTAACATCATTCTTACCTTTATGAAAAACACTTGTTAGTGTATGGAAGATGGAGAGGAGGGGAGAGGTTGGAGGAGAGCTTATTGTTTGGAAGGGGAATCTCCCTCCAGAAGGACTTCAGGTATCAAAACCCTATCTGGGGCTACTTCTCTTCGTTTTTTTTACCGGCATTATCTGAAATTACTTCCCCTCTTGGTTTTTTACTGGCTCTAGGACCAGCTTGAGAGTTACTGGACCCCTGTTGCACAACAAAACTGTCCAGAGACATGTGTTTCTGGTGTTTCTTTAATATTTTCTAAAGTTGAATACGGGATCGTCACTCCTCGCATTTTCACATTTTTGTCTAAAACACGGAGTCACAGGTATTGGCTAGGATTACCTCTTTGTTGGGATGATAATTCTCCTCAAAAATTTTTTACATCATTCCACTTTGCAAACATGTCTTTAATCACTGAATCAGGCACATTATGTATGACCATTCATTTTCTGAATTATTCAAACCAGCCTCTAATGGTCTTAAATTCACTAATAGCAGTTCTGGTTGTAGGCTTCTTCTTACCGAGATTAGCATGCAACTTCCTCCAACACTTTGCTACGAGTTCTTTCTTAGATTCTATAGTGTTTCTCACCTTTTTATATTGAAGGGCTAGCACTTGGAACTTTCTTTGGCCCTGTGATGGCTTATTTAGTGGTTGCACTCGAATAAAAAAGCAAAAAAGCACAAAAACAATGAACAGAAAAGTAGAATGGGTCATGAAAGAAGATGGAATGCTTTGTTTGGGTCCTCGATACCCAGCCCAGTCATGCGCTGGGCCCCGAATGAAGCGTTTTGGAGTGTACGAAAACAGGAAACGTACGATATCAAAGACAAAATTTTATAAAAAATATCTACGAAAACCAAAACGCACAAAAAGAGGCATATGAAAACTGAGGTTTGACTGTGTATAGTTTTTTTGTGTATACTTTTTTTGAGGATGTGAGTATAGATTTGGAGAAGCACTAAGTTTTAGAGATGCTGAACTAGTACTACTAATTTTAGAACCCAGAGATGATAATGAGGTGGAGTTGGAGAATATGAAACAGATTTTATGGTATCAAAGAAAAGAATTGCACCATTATAGTAAGCTAGACATGAAGTCCACTTGATAGTGATGGAAAAAGTAGAAGACACTCGCTCATTCTCAAGAACATGAAATAATGAATGAAAAAGGAGTATGAATTATAAGTGTCAGCATATACAGAATACAAAGGTGATAATTGAAATAGCTGAAAGAAAATACTGAAGGTAGCAGATAAGGTAGGTGTGGTGTTGGCGTGCCACCTCGGTGGCCGCGAGTTCGATTCTCGAGCATTCTATTGAGGGGGTAGAGATGTGTATTTCTGGTGATAAAAGTTCACTCTCGACGTGGTTCGGAAGTCACGTAAAGCCATTGGTCCCGTTGCTGAATAACCATTGGTTCCATGCAACGTAAAAATACCATACAATAATAACAATAATAATAAGGTGTGTGTGTGTCTGTCTGCTCCAGCAAAACAAACTCACTTGTTTAGTAGACCTTGTACCAATTTTCCACCCTATCCTCCCCTCCAAGTGGATGGGACTCGACTGAATGAGTCTGAAGCTTGTACTGTACTTGGAGTAACTTTAGACTTGCTCTTACTTTTGAGAAACATTTAATGACAGTTTCAGTAAATAGCAAATGGAAGTTAGACATTACGTATACATAAGGCCTTGTATATTTGTAACGGTGATAAACTCACCACAACCTTGTAGGGGCCTTCTTTTACACAGATGATGGAGGATAATGGGAACAAATTTGAAGGTTAGCAAATAAAACTCAATTCTCTGTAACCTAATTTATTATGTTAATATTACTATACACAACTTAATCCTATCCCTAGCTCATTAAACCTATCCTCGTATCCCTATACCTAACTTAGCCTAAATTAAGATTACTTAATATTACCTGACCAATTAGAATCTAACCTAATTCCTTAATCTCCTTAGTGTTCCACCACAGAAGTGTCCCATTAGTTTTTAACTCTGCTCCTATGAGCTCTTCAAAAGGTTGTCCAAAATCCCAAAACCCCACATTCCCAAAGGGTCCTCAACCTTGTCAGATGTAGTAAGGGTGTATGATAACTCAAAAGCAACTCATTTCCCCAACATATTAACATAATAATCCTTCAAAACACATTGAAACACATGAAAATATGCAATTACTTTAGGAAAAAAACCCAACATTAAAAGGTATTCTTGCTGAAGGCAATTATTTTTCATTTGATAGAATCATCATGTTCCTAAGTAAAACAGGTTTGCCCAAGAGGAACCTTTATTAGCTCAGAGGTCTGGACAAACTAATCCTTTACGTATAATTTTAATAATCCAGTTTCATTATTCATCCCTTTCTCAACTTTGATGGGAGAGACAGGGTTTCCCTTGCCCTTTCCTGGAGTGAATCAAACTGGCAGGAAGCTGACATTTTTGAGCAGTGATTTGACCTCAGTGTCTTGCCCTAATATTAGGCAAATACTTTGTGAGACCTGGTCTAGGTTCACAACTTTTATGTTTCTGATCCTTATTCAACAGAACAACAACAGTAAAGTTCTAAGAGCCAAGGCATTATTCTTGCCAGTGAGTGGATTTCCCATAAAAATATGAATAATAATAACTTGTATTTATTTAAATTTAAGTAACTTAACCAAGTAATTACATAGCTAAGAATTTCCAAGTACGTACTGATAGCTAAAATTTGAAAATCGCAGTAACAATTCTTTTGTTTCGGTGTAGGTCAGTACCCACCCCACTACCAGGGAATAGGCAAACAACTCGGCAAAGAAACTGTTTTATTTCTACCAGCTTCCAACAAAGGTTGGTTGTAAGCTGTAGCTTTCTATGAATTTGGATTTTGTTGTTCGCCAAGAGTTTCCAGTACCTTCGGTGAAGTACTCCGATTCTTTTGTCATAGCCATTCCACATTTATCAGCTGGTCAGGCATATTTAACAGTACTTTGGCCAGTTTAGGGTTTTCAGTCTGTTATTTTGAGTTCTTATCTAGCGATGTGTGACTCAAGTAAGTCGAGTGTCCATTACTTATTATTGCAGCAAAGGCTGCAATACACAGTTAACTCCAGCAAAGTATGATTCCCATTCTGTTTGTTCTAGATGTAGGGGTCAAGTTGCACTAATTATTCAACTTGTAGTAAGTGTACAGCTGGGATGAAAGACAGTGGGGGTTCTGTCATTTTACTGTTTACTGTTCAAAGTTAGAAAAAGATAGGAAGTGTAAGGCTACTGCCAAGTACGAAAGGTCATTAGCTAGCCAGGAATCTTCCTCACCTCAGAAGTGTCTGTGATTTCTGTTTTGTCCCCAAAATCCAGTCTATCCTCTCCACCTAATCCTGTTCCTGGCTCCCATGCTTCCAATCCCAGTGCCATTGCCAGTCTTGATGCTAACTCTGTGGCTTATCTAGGAGAGTCAGTGCGTATGCTTCTCAATAAAGAAAAAAGTAAAGTGTTAGTGGAGGAGATGGCAGTCTATCCCGCCAATTCTCCTAAGCGAAGGTCCCTGACATACTTCCTCACATGAGAGAAGTCATAGGCCCAAGGAAGGTTGGTGGGGTCTGCCCATGGGCACTCTGCCCCTCAATCGCACCTGTAGATATTTCCAAGATAGAGAAATACAGCCATTGGAAAGGCATCTTCAACAGTGGTCAACATCTTTCTTCATGCATGGATTCGTCAAGTCCAGAGAAACGGCACCAATGGCACGATAGTGACTATTCCAGACCACTTAGGTACCACTTAAGAAGGTAAAGAGGTTAAACCTTCTTCTGGTTTCTGGGGTAGCCCAGAGACCTTTTCTAAGGATAATTCTCCTGGTAAACTTCCAAAAGGAGACATTTCCCAACCTGTAGCGTCCGAGTTTGGTGTGCACATCGGCGCCAGTTTTGTCTCTTGGCCTTCAAGCGGTTTCTGTTACTTCTCGCTCTTCCAGAACGAGTAAGTGTCCTAGGATGCCAGGCTGCAATTTGTCTCCTGCTGTGGCTCCGATATGTGCAGTTTCTGTTAGCCACGTCTCTGTCTCTGAGCGTATATTGACTACGGATCCCTCATTGGTGCATGAGCACTCGTTGGCACCTGAGACTTAGACGCTTGAGCCTCTGTTGACACAGGAGCGCCCTTTAGCGCCATAGCTCCCTTTTCCACTTGCACCTGCATCTTTTGCGGCACCAATTCCACCCGCGGCTCCTCATAATTCTTCTTCTCCTTCGGGAACCCTCATTTGTCTCCTGTTTCTTCTGCGGAAGAGGAAGAGCTTGCTACAGAAGATTCTAAACCACCGACAGTTTATGGAGCTCTTTTGCGATTTTTCTCGAAGAGTTATTCCAACTTTTTCAGGCAAGCTTCTGCTTCTCATGCTACAACTCTTCAGATGAGCAAAGATTCTTCAGATTTGCGTGATCTCCTTCAGTTAGTGCTTTCTAATTCAGCCAAGAAAGCTATGGGTGAGGTCAAAAGTTGACTAGCAGACAAGAGAGTGCAAGGGAAGGCGGTCTTCTCTTTCCCGCATTCTTGCTTGATTAAGAGAAGACATTCGTATTAGTATTTCACAGGGGATTCTCCCATTTTGGGTATTTCTGCCTCCACCCAAGGGGACTTCTCAGGACTTATAGTCTTCTTGGAGATTGGCTTTCACAGCAGCTAAAGTCATGTTTTCTTCAGCCAAGATCAACCACCTCCTTCTAAATCTGTTTAGGATTTTCAAAGTTATTAGTTTTATGGACTGACTATTGGCTCCCTTGGTAAGAAAATTCATGATGCCTCATCAGCAATTTTTCCATCTGTCTCTTCTGACCTCTTAGGAGTTCTTTCATGCTTAGACAGAGGCATTAGTGACAGTTCATGCCAAATCATTTCTACCTTTGCGATGTGCGTCCATAAGAAGTGTGAGTTGTGGTGCTCCTTCACGGCTAAGAGTGATTTCAGTCCAGAAATAATGAATTCCTCTTTCCTCAGGAGGTTGTTAGTGGGATCACTTCTTACTTGCAGAAGAAGTCAACATAGGATTTACTCTCCCAATCATCCAAGCGTTCCAGGGGAGACTCCGTCTTTTGTTCAAGTCTACTTCTCCCGTGCAACAGTTGCCCTTTCTTGGTGGCAAACAGAGACAGCAATCCAAGTCAAGAGGAGATGTCCACTTTCCAACCAAAGCAGTTAAGAAGTTGTCCACCAAGCCCACCCCTAAGAAATGAGAACGGTCTTTCCCATGCAGCAGTAGGTGCCAGGCTCCGTCGTTTCTGGCGAGAATGGAGCAGAAGAGAAGCAGAACAATGGCTGGTAGAGGTCCTAAGAGTGGGATTCCATTTGTTGACTATCCACCCTTAGTCAAGCAACCCATTGCATTGACGGTTTACTCTCTCAGCTCAGATAAGTATTCTGCTTTGGCTGATGAGGTGTCTGCTCTTCTTCTAAAAGAAGCAATCGAGAAAATGGAGGACCCACAGATCGAGGGCTTTTACAATACTTTTTGTGGTCCCGAAGTCTTCAGGCAGCTGGAGGCCAGTGCTAGACGTGAGTGCACGGAATGTCTTTGTCTTGAAGACAAAAGTTCAAAATGGAGACAAATTGCTCGATCTTGCTTCCATCCACAGAGGGAACTGGATGGTCTCCATAGACATGCAAGACATGTACTTCCATGTTCCCATTCATCCAGAGTCAAGGAAGTACCCGAGATTTATCTTCAAAGACCAAGTCTTTCAGTTTCGGGCCTTGTGCTTTGGTCTGACTGCGGCGCCACAAAAGTTCACTCACGTTCTGGCTCCTCTGGCAGGTTGGCTACATGTGATCGGGGTCAACATCGCCCTTTATCTGGACGATTGGCTTCTTCACTCTCAGACGGAACTAAGCTGCATGGGAGATCAACAAAAGACTTTGAAGTTAGCTCAAGAGCTTGGTCTTCTACTCAACCTTCAAAAATCCCAACTAGTCCTGTCTCAATGGAAAGTGTATTTGGGAATGACTTTGGACTCTTCTTTTTCAGGCTTTTCCCTCCCGAAGAGGGTAGAGTCATGTCTTCACACAGTAGACAAGTTCCTATCTCTCCCAAGGTGCTCTGCCAGAGATTGGATAAGCCTTCTCGGAACTTTATCCTCCATCAAACAGTTCATTTTGTTGGGCAGACTTCATATGATGGTCCTTCAGGTTTACCTTTGGTCCCAGTAAAACAGAAAAAAGTTCTCAGATGACTGTGTTCCCAATTTCTCTATAAGTCAAACAGCATCTGCTTTGGTGGAGATCAGAAACAAGACTACTGGAATGAAAGTCCCTTTTTCCTCTGAACCCAGAGCTCAACTTGTTTGCAGACACATCCAACATAGGTTGGGGTGCGCTGCTGGGCAACAGGGAAGTCTCAGGGATGTGGAACTCTGCTCAAAAGGCTTGATTCTTGCTTCCATCCACAGAGGGGAATAGATGGTCTCCATAGACATGCAAGATGTGTACTTCCATATTTCCCATTCATCCAGAGTTGAGGAAGTACCTGAGATTTATCTTCAAATACTAAGTCTTTCTGTTTCAGGCCTTGTGCTTCGGTCTGACTATGGCGCTACAATTGTTCTTGTGTTCCGGCTTCTCTGGCAGGTTGGCTACATCTGATGTAGGTCAACATTGCCCTTTATCTGGACGGTTGGCTTCTTCGCTCTAACGGAACTAAGCTGCATGAGATCTACAAAAGACTTTGAAGTTAGCCAAGAACTTGGTCTTCTAATCAACCTTCAAAAATCCCAACTAGCCCCAGCTCAACAGATAATGTATTTGGGAATGACTGTAGACTCTTCTTTTTCTGGCTTTTCGTTCCCCAAAGAGAGTAGAGTCATGTCTTCACATAGTAGACAAGTTCCTTTCTCTCTCAAGGTGCTCTGCCAGAGATTGGATGAGCCTTCTTGGAACTTTATCCTCCATTGAACAGTTCATTTTGCTGGGTAGACTTCACATGAGGATCCTTCAGTTTTACCTTTGGTCCTAGTGGAACAGAAAAGGGTTCTCAGGTGACTACATGTTCCTGATTTCTCTAGAAATCAAACAACATCTACTGTGGAGATCAGAAAAAAAGACTACCGGAAGGAAACTCCCTTTCACCTCTAAATCCAGAGCTCAACTTGTTTGCAGACGCATCTGACATAGGTTGGGCAGCACTGCTGGGCAACAGGGAAGTCTCAATGATGTGGAACTCTGCTCAAAAGGCTTGGTACATCAACTTGAAAAAGCTGACAACAATCAGTCTGGGGTTATAAGCTTTTGCTCCAGAAGTCTAAGGTCTGATAGTGGCAGTAAACTCGAAAAACACAGCTCTCTCTTACATTTCCAAACAATGATAGACTCATTCTTTCTCTCTTTGCGAATCAGTGACAGACCTACTCCTTTGGGCACACTCGAATCGCAGGAAGCTAGTGACAAGGTTCATGCAGGGCAAAATGAATGTTTTAGTAGCCCAACTCGGTTGCCACAACCAGGTCTTTCCTACGGAATGGACTCTGGAACCAGCAGTCTGCCTAGGTCTTTGAAGATTGTTGGGAAGACTGATGATCAACTTGTTTGCGACCACCAAAAATCATCGCCTTCCACTTTATTGCTCTCCAGTGCCGGACCCAGCGGCATGGGTAGTGGATGCCATGTTTCTGGACTGGTCAAACAAGAAACTTATGCGTTTCCACCCCTAGGAATAATCAGGGAGGTGTTACAAAAGTTCCAGTCACATGAGAATGTGTCAATGATCCTCATAGCTCCTTTCTGGACCTCTCAGGGAATGGTTTCTGGAACTGATAAGTCTGTTAGCAGATTTGCCCAAGTTACTCCAACAAAGGCAAAAACTGCTCAGACAACCACACATGCTGAGGTTCCACTAAGGATTATCTACTCTGGCTCTGACAGGGTTCAAACTGTCGTCCAAATCCTCAGTGTCAAGGGTTTTTAGAGTGTGGGCGGCAAAGGCGATCTGGAAATGTAGAAGAAAGTCATCCTTTGTCTCCAGAACAAGTGGAAAATTTTATGTGCTTGGTGCAGAAGAAATAAAAGTCTCTTCTTCTAAAACATCTGTGACAGAGATTGCCAATTTTCTTCTGTGCCTAAGGACATTTAGAGAATTGTCTCCTTCTGCAGTCAGAGGATATAGGGCTATACTAAGCTCTGGTCCTCCTTTTGAACCTTAAGTTTCTGTCTCACTCAGGAATTTGGCCAAAAAGACAATTTTTTCTCCCAATTGCCTTAGACTTGGCCTGAAGAGTGAACAAAATTCAAGCCCTAGATGAAAGAGTTGGTTTCTTTAATGGAGATGCATCAGCCTCATTTACTTTAGGTTTCCTTGCTAAAACAAGAATCCTACGAAACCCTGTCCTCATTTTTTACTATCATGAACTTGTCTAGCATAGTAGGAGTGGAAGATGAAGAAAGGAATTTTTGTTCAGTGAGAGCTGTGAAGTTTTACATTCACAGGATTGGAAACTTAGAGGGCCTTCCAATCCAATAGCTTATGGTGCTCTGCTAACGACCCCTTATGTCCTTTCTTTAAGAACGCCCTTTTGTTCTTTCTTAGAGACCTCAATTTGTGATATCCATTCCCAGCTAGCAGTGGAGGCTTTACCTGTTTAGAAGGTCAAGGCTCATGTGATTAGAGCAGTGGCTACATCCCTGGCCTTCAGATGTAATCTTTCGTTAGCTTCCATTCTCCAGTCCACATACTGGGAATGTAAGTCAGTCTTTGCAAATCATTATATCTTGAACAAGTGGATTGAAGTGGAAACGATTTTTAACGATTGCAGTGCCTTGGGTCCGTTCACAGTGGCTGGCATGGTAATGGGAGAAGAAGCATAAGAAGCATTCCTTCCTACTTTATTCTTCACCTTGAAAACTGGTGTCAAGTCCTAGGGGAGTCTGGTGGTACTTGATACTGGATACCCTCTGGAGTCATTGGTAGGTTGGCGAGTATTTTTTGATATTTGTTGTAGATAGTTATTCGGTATTCTGGCTTTATGTTGTCGTTCATGGTACAGCGCCCAGGGCAGGGGCAATGTCAGTGCTTTATTAGCACTTGGTGAATTTCTCGTTTTAAGGCCCACACTAAGTAGTTTGTAACCCTAGTCTGCCACCACACCTCTACAAGTTGTTTGCCTATTCCCGGGTAGTGGGCGGGTTACCGACCTACACCGAAACACAAGAATCGCTACCATGATTGTCAAATTTTAGCTACTGGTACTTAGATATTCTTAGCTAAGTAAGTACTTAGTAAGTGTAATTAAAACATTATTTTGATTGTAAAAATATCATATTGCAATACACTCCCTGAACACCTGAATTATCCCTGGTCTCTGACCAGCCCGAAATGTATCCCCACAGACTTTACCTATAAATTGGGTAAGTTTTAACTGTCTTGTGTTACCAACACTACAGGTAAACACCGTCCACTGAGATACCTGTGCTACCGATGGCAACACTGCTGCCAGAACCGGCTGGCAGAGCTCTCCCCACCCAATTGCTTTTCCTTTGCTTGTCCTGCTCCAAGCGAACTTATTTGGTCTTGTAGCCCGACCCTCACAGCTTTGATTGATCTTTATTTCTGTTGATGACTCTGGATTTACTTTGGATTACGATTTGGATCTTTCCGTGGATTTTTTCTGCAGTTTATTACATTATTTGATTCTGCCTTGTTTTGGATGATAGACACGCCCCAGAAAGAAGTTCCTTCAACCAATTCTTCGAAGCCCGCCTCTTCTGTCGTGCCTTCAGAGCAGCCCTGCAGCAGAAATTTCAGGGCCCCTAGCTGTAGGAAGGTATAGTGTAACATCAGGCAAAGACATGAGGAATGTAGGGATTGGTCAGTAGACCAAATGGAAGTCTACCTTAAACACAGGAAATCTCTAGCTTCGAAAAGTAAGTGTAGGCCAGTAGTAGAACCTAGTAGTGTAGATCAGGAAGAGCTAGAGTCGGTTCTATTTAGGAGGTTGGAATATAGATTGTCTTAAGTATGACGAGTCTTTTTGTCAACTTAATTTCTAAGCTAAATGAAGACAAGGATAGTGGTAATAGCATAGTGGATACTAATCATTCTCAGAACCAGCCCTAACGGGTGGCAGGGGTCATGGAGAATCGCAAGCCTGGAAGGTAGGATCTGCTGGGCCCCCCTGGTGCAGAGCAGGCAGTGTTAGCAACAGAAACTCCCCTTTCCCCCTAAGGTGTAAGTTCTAAAGGTGAATTAGTTTTAGGTGAGACACAGACAATTAGGGATTTTGTTTCCTTCTGCAAATTTTCCTCGGCAATTGACTTCCAAGCCTTTAGGAGATGTAGAAGTTGAGGCCGTTTCGTGTTTGGAATCTAAGGATGATGCTCCTTCATCTTCGAAGGTTCCTTCTCCCACAGGGGTAAAGTCGGAGCTAGTAACTGGTAGTGGTGCTTTGGAGGGTTTGTCTTTCAATCTGGCAGAATATACATAATGCTTATTTCATAGGATTATCACAAGGTTACAGGTTATTGGTTAGGCTGTGTTTCCACCTTGGTTTTCCCAGTGTGCGAGATCATGTTCTTAGAAATTTTCCTGAGTTTACAAATGATATGTGTCTGGACTATCGGGGGGGAGTGGATTCTATATATTTTCTGTCTCAAAAAAATGGTTTCATCTTCCACTTTTACTACTTCTATGTTTCTGTCTGTCCCAAGTCATCCCCTTCATTTATTACCAGCCAAACCTTCTTCTGAGACTCTTTCTCACCTTTCCCTTTCAGGTCATACTTCGGTGTCTTCTTCGGACTGTTCACGTGTTTCTATTTTGGGTTTGCCTCCTGTGGTTACCATCTCCTTGGGGCAACCGATTTCTCAGTCTTCCGGGCTCCCTCAGCTGATGCGGAAACTTCCGCAAGTATTTATTCTGACCAGTTGGCAGATTTAGGTCTTGAAATTTCGGGTTTAGGACATGTTCGACCTATAGCTTTGGAAGAATCGGTTGTTTCACTTGAGATTCCGTTAGGTCTGTTGGCTTTAGCGGTTCCTCTTCCTTCCTGCGCAGAGGGTATTAGACATGCCTTGCCGGTTTCGGCGTCAGTAGACCGGACCCTCCCACTAAGCACACCTTTGAGAGCAGGTTTGGTTGGCATGTCCTCTACTTGTCCAACTTCTCTGGTTGGAGTTCCGGTAGTTGTGCCTGGTGTGACTGCTTCCCGTTTCTCTTCTCCTTCTATGTCCTTTTCATCCTTTCCGGAGGGTGCAGCAGTTTCTCTTTCCAAAGGATATGGTATTGGTGTTGGTGTCGCGTCTGTCGGGGGTTGGTACTCCCTCATCTATGGTTGAGGTTTCAGTGGTTGCGGGTTTCCGTCCAAACAGGACGATGATTCAATCAGGTGGTTTAGGTATTGCGGCTTCGCCGCTGTTAGGCACTGTTGCGGGCCATCCGAGGGGATCGGGTTCAGGGTTTTCGTCATTGACATTGTATGATTCAGGATTGGCGTGGTCGGCTGCGGATCGTGCAGTGATTACGTCATCATCTCTTGGTGGTGGTAGGGGTGTGCAACCAAGTACATTCTGCTCAGTTGGGTTGGTCCCAGGTATGGTCAGTGCAGGATTGGCACGTTTGTTTGATGACAGGAGTAGGAGTTACATCATCGCTCGCTGGAGAAGGTGTGTTGACAGGAGTAGGAGTTACATCATCGCTCGCTGGAGAAGACGGTCTTGTGTAACCGTTAACAGTAGGCTCAGGTAAGGACAGGTGTGTTAGGTCAGGTATGTAAGGGTACGGAAACTGCGGGTTCTCTTTCTTCGGGATTAGGTGATTTTGGTGTTCATCCTGTCTCTTTTCCTGCTCCGTCGCAGCTGGAGAATTTAGATAAGAAGGTCTCTTTGGAAGTTGAAGGTTCAGTTACGGAGGTGGGTCTTCCTCAAGCCAGGGAGAGCAAGTATAAGCAGATAGTAGAGTTCATCAATTTGCTCTATCCACAATCTAAAGCTCCTGAGTAACTGGTACAGCCTAACCAGGCTATGTTGGAAGAGTTATATGTGACTAAGCCAACAGTTCCTGACACTTCTTTTAAGTTTCCTTGGTTCAGTCGGGTGGAGCAGGCATTGAGGGAGGCAGATACTAAGTTAGCTGCAGTAATAGTCAGGTAGGCAGGATTCTTCTTTACTTACCAATCAGAAGGGTTTATATGGTGTAGCGGGTAACCCTTCGGCCGGCATAAGGGTTCCTCTTAACAAATCGGTGGAGGCGCTTCTGCCTAGGGTTCCTTTGGTTTCTAGGCTAGTGGCAGTTTCATTGCACAAAGCAACCATTTTGGAGGACACCTTCAGGAACCAGTCGGAGGCATTGTCATATTCGATGTGTAAGTTGTTAGGGTTAATGGGGTTCCTAAAGAGAGACGGGTACGTTCCTTCAGACCTAGTCCTCTTTGACAACCTAATTACTTCAGTATCTATGTGTTTGGCACATCAAGCCAACATTTCAGCAGGATGTACGATGTTTATTGGCAAGAAGAGGCGGGACTTGTTCTTGATTCACTTTTCTCCCCATTTTCCAGATATCCATAAGAGGGTTCTGTCGAGGGCGCCGCTTGCACTCTACGACAGTCTGTTTAAAGATGATGTTTCGGGAATTGTGAAATTTCTCTCTTCTACTTCAGCCGTAGAATCCCAGCAATCGATGATCCGTGCTGCAGCTTAGGGAGCTAGATCACCAAGGGCAAGGGGTTCGCATATACCTTCTCCAGGTAAGCGCTCTGGTTCCCAGTCCCTTGTCAGGTCACTGAAGGAGGTGCGCTTCTCTGCTAAGGTTTCGTCTGCAGTTTCTTCTTCCAAACCCTCATTTTCTAAGAAGGGTTTTTGCAAATAGGAGATGTTCCTCAGTAGGAGGTTGTCTTTCCCACTTCACAGACATCTGGAAGGAGTGGGGAGCAGAGAGTTGGGTGGTCAAGGTTCTAGGGAACGGATACAAGGTCCCTTTTCATTCTGTTCCTCTGCTGTCTGACTCTCTGATTCACCTTCCCAGTTATTCCCCGTCTTCCATCAGGAGGATAGCTTTGGCTTCGGAGATTCAGTCCTTGTTGGAGAAGGGAGCAATAGAGCCTGCTCCTCCTTCTTGCGGGTATTACAGCTGGATTTTTGTTACTGCCAAGTCAGGAGGGTCTTGGAGACCCATCATAGATCTTTCAGGTCTCAACCGTTTAATAGTTTCCACCAAATTTCATATGGAAACCTCCCAGTCAGTGCTGAGGTTAGTCTGAAGAGACAAATGGATGGTTTCGGTAGACCTCGAGGACGCCTATCTCCAGGTTCCAATACATCAGGAATCTCAGAAGTTCCTTCATTTCTCGGGTCCATCCGGAACATTTCGGTTCAAAGTCCTCTGTTTCGGTCTGACCACAGCACCTCAGATGTTTACGAGAGTGATGTCTCCGTTATCAGCTATCATGCACCGTCGGGGCTTCCGGATGAGGAGGTAGCTCGACGACTGGCTTATTCAGACTTCGTCCAAGGAAGAAACTGTACGAGCTAGGGACTTCTTTTTGGATCTTTGCCAAACCTTAGGGATTCTGATAAATTTGGAAAAAGTTCCCTTTCCCCATCTCAAAGTAAAGACATCTGGGTATGACGATTCAGACTCGTCTTTTGAAGGTTTTCCCGACTAAAGATCGAGTTCTGGCGGTCTTGAGTCAACTGGAAAACTTCTTGTCAGACAGGGCTCAACCAGTGAGCGAGTGGAAGAGTTTGCTGGGGAGAATGTCATCCCTCTCCCTTCTGGTCCCAGAATCTCATCTCCAGATGTGGTAGTCTGGGACAATACCTGCCTAGAGGATATTCGGTGGTGGTCAGGGGAACACCATTTGTCCACCAGCCTAAGTCTGGTCCCCCCAATTCCGGACATTCATCTGTACACAGATGCCCCGGATTAGGGTTGGGGTGCAACCCTAGAGGAAGCTCAGGCCAAGGGCCTTTGGAAGGATCTGGATCGGGAGGAATCTATCAATTTCCGCGAATTGAGAGCGGTAAAAGAAGTGCTAAGTTGGTTCACAGAGCTGGTCAAGGGCAAGACAGTAGCGCTCTTTGCAGACAACACTACGGCCTTAGCATACCTCTAGAAGGAAGGGGGAACAAGATCGTGGGCACTAAATTCAGTAGCTCAAAGGGTGCTTCGTTGGTGAGAAATCCACAGGGTTTTTCTCCTTCCCAAGTTCATTGCAGGGAAACTCGGTGTGTTGGCGGATGCATTGAGCCAGTCACAGAAGGTTCTCGGACGGGAGTGGACATTAGTTCAGGAAGAAGTTCAGCCCTTACTAAGAAGGTGGCCAGCAACTGTGGATCTTTTTGCCACAAGGATGAATTTTCATCTGCTGGTCTACCTCTCTCTGGTGGCAGATCCTATGTTTTGCAGGACAGATGCGATGTTACACCCTTAGGACAACCTCCAGGTGTATGCATTCCCCCCTTCGGTCTGATTCTTCAAGTGCTGGTAAAAATGAGGAACAGCGCCAACACACAAGACACTGATAGCTCCCTTTTGGCCCCAGAGACACTGGTTCCCGGATTCCTGGAAATGTTGACGGAGCCCCCGATGTTCCTGTCTAAGAGGAGAGATTTAGTACTTAAACAACCGCATTTCCATTATTTTCTCTGGAACCTTCACATGCTGAGGCTAGCTGCTTGGAGACTGTCCAGAAGGCAGCGCGTAGTATGGGACACTCTACAGCAGTGGCTCGACAGCTGTCGTTTTGCCTAAGGAAATCGACAAAAAAGCTGTACCTGGCTAGATGGGCAATGTATCGTAGCTGGTGTAAGAAGGAAGGGCACAGCATTTTGCGCCCTACCATTGCTAAGGTGGAAGATTTCCTTGGTGGCCTCGAGTTCGATTCTTGGGCATTCCATTGAGGTGTTAGAGATGTGTATTTCTGTGAAAAAAGTTCTATACTCTCAACATGGTTCAGAAGTCATGTAAAGCCGTTGGTCCTGTTGCTGAACAACCACTGGTTCCATGCAACATAAAAACACCCTACAAACAAAACAAACAAACAGATTTCCTCCTGTTCCTCAGGAAGTCTAAGAAGTTGTCGTATCCGACAATTGCGAGGTATAGATCTATGCTTAGCAGCACCTTCTGATTCTACCTGCCAGAACTGTCAATGACCTATTAAGGTCTTTTAGGATCGAACGTCCGATTGTTCTGCTTTGGGCACCATCATGGGATTTAGCTGCGGTGTTAATTTTATTAAGCTCTTCTCGAGTTTTGAAGCCTTAGAAAGTTTGTCTTTTTTGGTCTTTCTAGTTACAGCAAAGAGAGTAGGAGAGATTCAGACAGTTGCTACAATGGCTTTTTTATGGGTAAGGATGTCTACCTTTCCTACTTACCGGAGTTTGTAGCCAAGTCTGAATCCGGGAGTAATCCCTTGCCGAGAGTTTTTTTTTTTTTTTTTTTTTTTTTTTTTTTTTTTTTGGAAGTGATCCAATGGAAATGTGCCTTTGTTCAGTTCAAGCTGCAATGAATTATTTGTCCTGCATGGCTATGCTCTTGCCTCGTCCTAGAACCTTGTTTGTGTCTCCAAAGAACCCTTCCAAGGCTATTTCGAAGAACTCTATTAGCTTTTTTTGCAGGAGGTGATTTCCCAGGCTTCTCTTAGCCCATCATCCAGTCAGCAAGTGCTGCTACACATCCAAAAGCGCAGTGTTGGGGCATGGCTACATCTTCGGCATTTCTGAAAAATTTCTCGGTTTCGGCTATCTTGGAAGCAGCAAAATGGAAGTCTGTTGTTTCAATATGATGACTTTGTTTTGATGTACAAATCTTTTGTATAAGAAAAGTGTAATGTAATTTTTCTTATGAAAAGGGGATGTTTTGATGTACGGAACCATTGTTGTATTCCCAAGTTTTTTTTACATCACAGACTGACTCGTGCCTACCTCACCAAGAGTGTTACACAATAAAATAATGTTATTTTATTGGCTGTATCATTAAGACATCCCACCATTTAACATCTGTGTCAGTTTTTGCGTCTTTCTTTTTGAAAGACGTTCAGCTTTCTTCAGATGAGGGTTGCTCGCTGGGCCCATTTGTAGCAGCCAATACAGTTGTACATTAATTCTTTGGTATTGGAGGTTAGGGGTTCAGGTGTTGAGGTTTTATTTTAGATCTTTTACAGTTTCTTTTAGTTAGTTTTCCCTTGAGTGTTTATTACTGACATAGAAGGTAGGCAGATCACATGGCTGGACAGCTTCCTCAACCCCTCGCACAATCTTCACCTGCTGTGATCAACGGAGAACCCGAAGGACCTGCTCATGCAACTTCTCCTCCATACATGAGAGGCTTCGATTCCCCTCCATGCATGCAAAGTATTGAATACCACATGTGAGGTCAGCTTGACAGAGACGCGACCTGACTTACGAGACTGACGTTGAGGTACTCACTCCCGCTTGCAATCTCATCTAAGGAATTGAACCAATAAGTGAGTGTATATACATTATACGTGGTGAGTGGAACTGAGTTACCTGCATATATTCAGTGGAGGGGTCGGGCTGAATTAGATTGATCCCACCTCTAATTAAATGTTGGTAATCAGGCTAATTCAGGTGTTCAGGGAGTGTATTACAATATGAAGTTTTCATAATAAAACTAATATTGTAATACTTGCCTGAACACCTGAATGACTCCCACCCACCTCCCCTCTTCAATTAATAGTGAAGGTTGCAATTGAGTGGGGGGGAGTTCTGCCAGCCAGTTCTGGCATTAGTGTTGCCATTGGTAGTACAGGTAACTCAGTGGACAGTGTTAACTGTAGCGTTGGTAACGCTGACAGTTAAAATTTACCCATTTATGGGTAAGTCTGTGAGGCTATAGTTCAGGCTGGTCAGCGACCAGGGCTAATTCAGGTGTTTAGGTAAGTATTACAATATTAGTTTTATTATGAAAACTTCATATTCTCAAAGAAATAAATCGCTGTTTATGAAAGTACTGTAAATTTAATTTTTCCCTCATATACAGACCTCAAGCATTTATTGTATTGAATACCACCTGTAATCATCCCAGTATTTGCACCTCCATCTGAAAGAAAAAATAAGAATTCAGCTAGGAGAGTGACAAGGTATCCTACGCTCATTATTCACACATCAACTACTACCTTGTTAACAAATTTCCTTAACTGAAATCCACTATCATCTGTGTATGTGTGTGTGTATGTATTATGTGTGTGTTTTGAGAGAGATCACACGAATGCATCTCTGTTTTCAACTTTTTATTGTATGATTTCATATATCAGCCACAAGCTAATTGCTCGAAGGCCTTTAGTGATAAAGGTTACTGATTTATTGGCTAATAAAATGTAATTTAATAGGTAAAATTGGGAAATAGTACATACAGTACAGCATTATAATACTTTCAAGTAAATGGAAATTGTCTCTGCAAAATGCTTTCTTTAGTTGATTATATAATATTGTATAACAAAAATTTGAATGTCACTACTATACAGTCCAATTAATTTGTGATGCATTATCTTTTATGCTGTTGTTTATGAACCATCAGAAAGTTCAGTATGTAATTGAAATCATGTATTATCCACAGTAAAAAGCGTGAATCCGTCCCAGATTTAGCTCATTTTGTGGAAGCTCCTTTGGCACAGTTGCTGCCCTCCTCCAAGAAATCATCAACATCTATCCTGCTATCAGTCCCGCTACACTTACTGCTCACCAAAGTAATAGAGTTTGTAATGCACTTGCTTTGTTGCAGGTATGTTGTTTACAAATTATGGATTTTAATTTCAAGAAATAGTATGTATAAGATTAGTTATCACGGTTAACCCTTAAACGCCGAAGCGGTAAAAAAAAATGTCTCCCGTGTGCCGGAGTAGTTTCAGAGTGAGCGCGGAAGCGGAAAAAATATTTTTTTCAAAAAATCACAGCGCGCTTAGTTTTCAAGATTAAGAGTTCATTTTTGGCTCCTTTTTTTGTCATTGCCTGAAGTTTAGTATGCAACCATCAAAATGAAATGAAAAAATATTATCATTATCATATATAAATAATGCGATATATGATAGCGCAAAAACGAAATTTATATATTAATGGTATTCAAATCGCGCTGTGCGCCAAACGGTTGAAGGTAACAAGTTACTAATTTTTTCGTTGTAATGTACACTAAATTTCAATCATTTTGGTATATAACACATTGTAAAACGATAAAAGCAACACAGAGAAAATATTATCACAAAATAATGCATGAATTCGTAACGCCTGCGGACGTAAACAAATTTTATTTTTTTTTTTTCAAAAATTCACCATAAATCTAAATATTGTCCTAGAGACTTCCAATTTCTTTCAAAATGAAGACAAATGATTGAATATTACTATACTGTAAGAATATTAGCTTACAAATGCAGTTTTCGACCATATCTGACGAGTTAAAATTGACCGAATGTCGAATTTTTTTTATATATGTTTTTTTATATGCAATTATTTCGGAAATAAGAAAAGCTACAACTTTCAAATATTTTTTGTTTTATTCTACATGAAATTGCACACATTTTCATATATAAAACTATGAAATGCCTAATATGAAACGGAGCAAATATTCCGAGAATGGGACTTACGCATTTCGGAGATTTGTGGCGGAGAATCCGTGCGCGGAGGGAAGGAAAGTTTTTTTTTAAAAATTCACCATAAATTTAAATATTGTGCTAGAGACTTTGAATTTGTTTCACGATGAAGATAAATGACTGAATATTACTAGACTGTAAGAGTTTTAGCTTACAATTGCGTTTTTCGACCATTTCGTTAGAGTCAAATTTGACGGAACGTGATTTTTTTCTATTTATCGTGATTTATATGCAAATATATTTCAAAAAAAATGAGAAAAGCTACAACCTTCAACTATTTTTTGTATTATACATGAAATTGCGCACATTTTCATATATAAAACTTTATGTAACGGCTAATTTAAAATGGTGCAAACATTACCACAATCGCACGTATGATTTTTTCGGAAGAGTTACGCGCGGACGTAAAGAAAATGTTATTTTTTTCATAAATTCACCATAAATCAAAATATTGTGCTAGAGACTTCCAATTTATTGCAAAATGAAGGTAAATGCTTGAATATTACTAGAATATAAGCGTTTTAGCTTGCAATTGCATTTTTCGACCATTTCGGTAGAGTCCAAAGTTGACCGAGAAGGTTGAAAATTTGTCACTTATCATTATTATATGAAAATATTTCAAAATTGATAAAAGCTACAACCATGGGTTGTTTTTAGTGTATTGTGCATGAAATTGCGCACATTTTCATATATAAAACTTTATGTAACGGCTAATTTAAAATGGTGCAAACATTACCACAATCGCATGTATGATTTTTTTCGGAAGAGTTACCCCGCGCGAACGTAAGGAAAAAGTTTTTTCATAAATTCACCATAAATCGAAATATTGTGCTAGAGACTTCCAATTAGTTGCAAAATTAAGGTAAATGATTGAATATTACTAAAATATAAGAGTTTTAGCTTACAATTGCGTTTTTCGACCATTTCGGTAGAGTCAAAGTTGACCGAAGGTTGAAATTTTGGCACTTATCGTTATTTATATGAAAATATCTCAAAACTGATAAAAGCTACAATCATGAGTATTTTATTGTTGTATTCTACATAAAAATGCGCACATTTTCATATATAATAGTCCATGTAACGGCTAATTTAAAATGGTAAAAAAATTATGTCAAAGTGACGAAATAATTTCCGAGATGTGTCACAGATACTTTTTAGTGCGGCAAGAAAGAAATTCGCGCTTGCGCGCCTGCGTAACGATTGTAAACAAAACAACACCTTGATCCGTGAACTCCCAGCATCCCCCAAGGCGCGTGATTCAAGAGTTTTCGGCTGGTAGGCCTAAAAGTATTTTTCCGCAAAAAATTTTAAAAAAACTTTTGTATGTCGACGTAAAATACGTCCAGTCGGCACCCGAGAGACAAAAAATGTCGACGTAAAATACGTCCAGTCGGCGTTTAAGGGTTAAGATCAAAAGTTAACTAAAAAGTGTTTTTAATAATAGTGAATGTTCTTCATGAATTATGAAAACATAGTAAGCAGTTTATGGTTAAATTTCCAAGTTAACTCTTTCTCTCACTCGGTCTTTGTAAGTCTGGTCTCCCCCAGAGTAGAACCTTGAAAAGCAAAATTTTTGCTTTGTTTGACATCCTTGAATAATTGTGAGTGTTATGGTTATAAGATGCAAAAAGGTCAGAGTAATAAGTTGTTAATTATTCAGTTTTAAATTTGAATGAGTGATCAGTGATCCAAATGGTTAATATTGAAGTTATTTTGGTAAGCCACCTAGGTTAGTCTTATCACGAGCATTTAAAAAAAAATAGTATTACGTATACATTTATTAACGTGTGTTTTTTCTTACAGTGTGTGGCTTCTCATCCAGAGACAAGGTCACTCTTTCTTGCAGCCCACATACCATTGTATCTCTATCCATCCATTCCTTCAAACTATAAGTAAAACTCGACCTTTTGAATATCTTCGTTTGACATCATTGGTGTTATTGGAGCTTTAGTCAAGGTAATGTTGTTTCATTATTCACATATAGATAGTAATTTAATAGAACTTATTCATTACTGTTTTTCAGGCCACAAACTAAGCAGCAACACACTTTGCCAATAATTCTCTCAAATTGAATGCTAACTGGAAAGGACAGTTTGTTCATGAAACTTACTGTCAGATATATATAGCTGTATTTTTCCGAATCCGACAGAAATTTAAACACTTACGACACACGCAGTGGGAGTCAGGTGGTTAGTACCCATTCCCGCCGCTGGGAGGCGGGTATCAGGAATCATTCCCATTTTTTCTATTCATAATTTTTCTGTCGCCGGTGCTGGAAACACCTGTTTGCAGCAACCTCCGTCCAGATTTTGGAAACTTACTAGCTTACTTGAGTATCCCTTTTGGTTTTTCTTTGGTATATGAATTGGATCGGTGGCTTGGCACACGTTGACTTTGGTTGATTTGAATTTGGTATTGATTTTTCTTTGATCAAGATGTCAGGGTCTAGTTCTGCTAGCGCTAGATTTCGTTCCATGTCTGAATGTAGAGGAGGCTACTGAAAGCTTCAGTAGACCCACATTCTGTTTGTAAAGTTTGCAGGGGAATGAATGTACGTTTGAAAGTCGTTGTAAGGAGTGTGAAAGACTAACAGAGTCGGAATGGAAGGCGTATGAACATATCTTAAGAAAACTTGAGCGAGATAGGTTAAGGAGGTCTTCCTCCAGGAGTGTTTCAGGTAGGCAAGATTTAAATTATTCTCCTGCTAACCTCCTTCTGTAGATTATGCTCCTACCCCTGTAGTGTTGCCTCCGGCCCCTGAGACAGTGTCGGTAGAAGGTAATACATTATCGCTAATTCTTGAATCGATTCGTAACTTAGAATCAAAAGTGTTAGCTCTGGAGAGCAAAAGTGAAGAGAAGTGCAGTGAAAGTGCCCCTTGTGTAGTGGAGGGTGCGTCAGATCGGCCTCCATTCCGGCCTCTAGACCTAGACCTCTGCTTGACTCCCAGATTACGGGGAGAGAGCATGTCGAAAGTCGAAGAGGGTTACGAGGAACCCCCACCGATCTGGCGTGCCTTCGGCAGCTTCTGACGAACATACCCAGACTGCCAAGGAGCTTGTGCGCGTGCACGTCTTCTCAAGGAGTGCTTTTCTTCTTCTGAAGCTTCCTCCCCGCGCAACAGGGGTGGAGCTCTCATACCGCATCACGTCCGCTGAAAAGGACGGCTCGCGTTCGGGACGCTTCACGTCCAAGTTGTTCTCCGGAACTTTGCTCGTCGCCTGATAGTGCGTTTGCTGCTTTTCCTCCGCAGAAGAAGCGTAAGGATTATTCGGAGGCGGAATCTTCCCTAGATGTTTCTTTCGAGCGCCGCAGTCGCTCTAAGGTGCGTGAAGCGGCGGTTCCTGGGAGTAGCAAGAAGGCGTACCCCTCGCCACTCTCCTGCTCACAGGATCAGCCCCTCCCCAGAAAAGGAGGCTTCACCTACAAGCAAGATTCTCCAGTCTCTTCAGCAGCAACTTCGAGATGTTTTTCCTTCTGCGTAGAGAAGGACTGCTTCCACGTCGCCGTAAGAAGGATGACAATCTTCCTGTGAAGAGGGTCGAGGCAGTTGGCGTTCCCTCCTCCCTCCCACTCCTCGCTCGTCTCTCTCTCCGTTTGAGTCTCCCTCTAGAGTTCGTTCTGCTCCCCCCCAGCAACTTTCTTTATAGAGGAGGCGAGAAATAGTTTCTCGCTCTCGTGAAGCGGTTGTTTCCGCTGCTACGAAACTTGTGGATAAGAAGCGAGTTTCTTTAGATGCCGAGCGCGCTTCTGTGAAAGTCAAACGCGCTTTAGTGGACGCCGAACGTGACTCGGTGCAAGTTTCGCGAGCGCCAGTGGACGCTCAGAGAGTTTTAGTGGACGCTCGGCGTGCACCAGTGGACGCTCGGCGCGCATCAGTGGACGCTCGGCGCGCACCACGTGGACGCTCAGCGCGCACAAGTGGAAGCCAGGTGTACACCTGCGGCGTTTGAGCGCGCTTCTGTCGGCGCCAGTAGATTGGCTTCGGACGCCAAACGCGCGCCTACGGACGTCAGTTTTCCACTTCCGCAAGCACAAGCGGAGGCGGGAACTCTTCCTGTTCGCCGTTCTTTCTCTTTTGAGAAAGCTCGGGACTCTTCTTTACTTCCTCCGACTTCTCCAGTGTCCCTGAACCGAGGAAGTTAGTGACGCTTTCGTCGAAGTGGACGAAGAACAGCAGTTGGCTCCAGTTTCGACGGACTACAAGGTTTTGACTCGTTTACTTCAGTCAGTCTTTGCAGACACTTTCCAACCTGAAGCTCCAACGTTACTCCTCCCTCTCAGTTTTCGTCTTCCAAAGCTGCTAAGATCTCGGGCTTTGTGAGAATGAAGAAGTCGCTTTCTACGAAGCAAGCTTTTTAGAAAGGTCCATGATTGGATGGAAAAGAGGAAAGCTTCGGGCAAGACCTCTTTCGCTTTACCACCTTCAAGACTCGGTGGCAAAGCTGGTATGTGGTATGAGACGGGAGAGAAAAAACGTCGGAGTCAAGCTTCCAGCCTCAGCTCAAGGAGACTTTGGTAGCATTGTAGACGCCACCAGAAGATCTTTTTTGTTCTTCCTCGAAGGTCTCGTGGGACACATAGCGAGTTAGACTTTCACCCTTAAAGGCCATCTTCAGGACACTAGAGGTCTTTAAGGGTTTTCTTGACTGGTGCCTGGGAGTATTGATGCCAGGTCCAGGAGTTCTGATTCCATCAGTCTGGGGGAGCTGTCCATGTATTGTCTTGCATGGACAAGGCCGTCAGGGATGGTTCTGAGGAAATTGGCTGCTCATTTCAGCACGGGACTGCTTAAGAAAAGAGCACTTTTTTGCAATTTTACTGCAAAGTCGGTCTCACCAGCGCAAAAAGCGGATCTTCTTTTCGCTCCTTTCTCAGAACATCGCTTCACCACCCCAGTCTATGGTAAAGGACATAGCTGTCTAGTCTCCAGGAGAAAGCAACTCAAGACCTTCTGGCACAGTCCTTCTTAGGAAGCCTGCTACTTCTTCGTTCTTTCTGGTCCGTCCTATGCTTTGAAGAAGTTCCGAAGCCCTTTCGATCCGCTTCTTCCTCGAAGCCAGCCCCTCGAGGAAGAGGCTCTTTCAGAGGCAAGACTCCCGCTCCTTCCAAGAGCAAGAAGTGAGAGGGAAGTCCTTCAGACACCGGTAGGAGCCAGGCTTCTACATTTCGCGAAAGCAAAGCTTGGGAAGAGAGGAGGTGCCGACGCTTGGTCTCTGGACATCGTCAAGAAGGGGTACAGAATTCCTTTCCTGATTTGTTACCAATGACGCAATTAAAGCCCCCGCTTGTCTTTCCGACAGCCCAAAGGTATTTGTCTCCGTCGTATCAGGGAGAAAAGCAGAAAGTGCTTCACGATCTACTAGATCAAATGATCGAGAAGCAGGCAGTGGAACAGGTCTTCGACCGGAGTTCTCCGGGGTTTTACAACCGTCTGTTCCTAGTGCCGAAGCAGTCAGGGGGGTGGCGCCCCGTTCTGGATGTCAGCAGTCTAAATCGCTTCGTTACCAAGCAGAAGTTCAAGATGGAGACACCTCAATCCGTGCTTGCAGCTTTAAGACCGGGGGATTGGATGGTCTCGTTAGACCTTCAGGACGCATACTTTCACGTCACCCCATCCATCCCCGATCAAGGAAATACCTGCGGTTTGTCCTGAAAGGGAAGATTTTCCAATTCAGGGCACTCTGCTTCGGTCTCAGCACGGCGCCGATGGTGTTCACCGTTCTTATGAAGAACGTTGCGAGGTGCCTCCATCTTGCGGAAATAAGGATCTCTCTCTACCTAGACGACTGCTTATTTCGAGCCTCATCGCAGACAGGTGTCTGAAGGACCTTCACACGACTCTGTCGTTAGCGAAGTCCCTGGGACTTCTGGTGAATCTCGAGAAGTCGCATCTGACTCCTTCTCAATCCTTAGTCTATCTCGGGGATTCAGATGGACTCAGTGGCTTTTCGGGCCTCTTTCGTCCCAGGGGCGACAACTTCAATGCCTGGACAAAGTGTCGGCCTTTCTAGGGAAGGAAACATGCTCGGTGAGGGAATGGATGAGTCTGCTGGGGACCATTTCCTCACTGGAGAAGTTTGTTTCTCTGGGAAGGTTGCAACCTCCGGACCACTTCAGTTCTTCCTCTCAAGCAATTGGTCACGCAAACAGGATCTAGAAGAGGTCTTGTTTTTGACGGAAGAAGTGAAAAAGCACCTCAAATGGTGGTTGGATCCAAAGAAGCTTGCGGAAGGACTTTCGCTCAAGCTTCGGAACCCCGACCTAGTGTTGTTCTCGACGGCGTCCCCTCCACGGGTATGGGGAGCAACACTGGGAGGGAGAGAACGTCAGCACCTGGGGAGAGGGGAAACAGGTGTCCTGGCACATCAACCTAAAAGAACTCTCAGCGGTTTACCTCGCTCTAAGGTTCTTCGAGGAGGAAGTCTCCAGCAAAGTGGTCAGATAAACTCGGACAACACCACAGCCTTGGCATACCTCAGGAAACAGGGGGGAACTCACTCCTCATTCTCTGTTCGTCATCGCGAGGAATATCCTGATTTGGGCGAAGTCGCAAAAACGTCACGATTCTGACAAGGTTTTGTGTCAGGCATGGAAAACGTAGCGAGCGGACCTTCTCAGTCGGCAAGGACAGCTTCTGCCGACGGAATGGACCCTTCATCGAAGTATGCCCAGGCGCTATGGAAGCTGTGGGGACGTACTTTTCACTGTGGGACATTTTCGCAACTTCCCGAACGAAGAGACTTCCGCTGTATTGCTCCCCTAAAGGTTCTCCGGACCCATGGGACCCGGGGCAGTGGTCAGTAGAAAAAAAAAAACAAACGCCGCCCTACTGTGGAATTGGTCGGGACTAGACATTTACGCTTTTCCCCCATTCAAAATCCTCGGGGAAGTAATGAGGAAGTTCGCTGCATCAGGAAGGAAACGAGAGAATGACCCCTCATCGCCCCTTCTGGCCAGCGGCCGACTGGTTCACGGAGGTGATGTCCTTCCTAGAGGAACTTTCCGAGGACTCTGCCCCTAAGGAAAGATCTACTCAGACAGCCCCACTTCGAGAGGTACCACAAAAAAACCTCCCCGCTCTGAGTCTGACTGCGTTCAGACTATCAAGAAGTTGGCCAGAGCGAGGGGTTTTTTCAAGACCTGTGGCAACGGCGATTGCCACCGCAAGGAGGCCCTCCTCAATCGCAGTTTACCAATCAAAGTGGGCTGTCTTTTAGAAGTTGGTGCAGAAGGAAGGGCATTTCCTCCACCTCAACCTCTGTGAGCAGATAGCAGATTTCCTTCTTCACCTTAGGAAAGAAGCGAAACTAGCCGTTCCCACGATTAAAGGCTACAGAAGCGTGCTTTCTGTGGTCTTCAGACATAGAGGACTCGACTTAGCGAATGATAGAGACATTCATGATCTCATTAGATCATTTGAGACTGTGAAAGTTCTCCAACCTAAAGTACCATCGTGGAACTTGGACGTGGGGTACTGAAGTTTCTCATGTCGAGTCAATTTGAACCGCTCCATTTAGCCTCGCTTAGGAATCTTACTAAGAAGACCATTTTCCTAACCGCTCTGGCGACGGCAACAGAGGGTTAGCGAAAATTCAAGTCATAAGCAAGCATATTGGGTTCAAGGATCATAGTGCAGTTTGTTCCTTAAGTCCTACGTTCTTAGCAAAGAACGAGAACCCTTCCAACCCTTGGCCGAGAACGTTCGAGATCAAGGGGTTGTCGGAGCTAGTGGGACCTGAAGCTGAGAGAGTCCTGTGTCCTGTCAGGGCTCTCAAGTTTTTTATTTGCAGAGAACCAGAGCATGCAGAGGTTCTTCGGAGAACTTGTGGTGCTCTGTGAAAAAAACCAGATCTTCCGATGTCGAAGAATGCACTGGCGTTCTTCTTAAGAAGTACGGTTAAGGAAGCCCATGAAAAGTGTAGTGAAAGTGACATGGAGCTTCTGAAAGTGAAAGCCACGAGTTGAGGGCTATTGCTACTTCGGTGGCTTTTCACAAAAATATGGCAATCAAAGACATTTGGGCGCCACTTATTGGCGAAGCAATTCGGTGTTCGCTTCACACTACCTGCGGGAGGTGAAAGCAACATACGAAAAATTGTTACTCGCTCGGACCATACGTCGCTGCAGGACACTGTTTTGGGGGCAGGAGGGTAGCGCTCATCCTATCCTTAATGGTTTAGGGGAGTTTTTAAACTTGTGTTATGGTTGTGGGGTTGACCGCCTGCGGTCGGATCACCCTTCCATTAGCTTAGTCTATGTGGGATACTTTTGGTAGGCTACGCCAGGTGGTTTGGTTTTTACTTCGTTGCCCTCATTTGTATGGTCAATGGTCTAGTCACGTCGTGGTCTCGCCCTGTTGACAGATATCTGGAGTGCACCAGCTATATAGGTCTCTACCTCGCTGGCAACTCTAGTAGCACAAGCAGACTTACGCGGCAGTAACCACGAAGTCAGCTATGCTAAACAGGTAAGGAATCAAGATATCAATTATCTGCATATATATGTTCCTAAAATCTTCTATTCTGTCTACTCCCACCACCAAAGGTGGGATCAGCTATATATATATCTGACAGGTAAGTTTCATGAACAAAATGATATTGTAATTCAGCTATATATATATACTGAGGTAAGTTTCATGAACAAAATGATATTGTAATGATACAATTAAGTTTGTTACTACTTACCATGGCAGATATATATAATCAAGTACCCACCCACCTCCCCTCAGGAGACAGTGGAAATAAAAAATTATGAATAGAAAATGGGAATGATTCATGATACCCGCCTCCCAGCGGCGGGAATGGGTACTAACCACCTGACTCCCACTGCGTGTGTCGTAAGTGTTTAAATTTCTGTCGGATTCGGAAAAATACAGCTATATATATATCTGCCAGGTAAGTATGAACACTTAATTGTATCATTACAATATCATTTAGGTTAAGTGAGGAATTTTATGGAATTAGATTGTTGCTACACAATTTTTATTGCTGATGAGGTTTTGCTCCCTATTAGATGGCAAACTCTGATAGCAGAGGAGCTACTCAATTCATGAAAATTGGCTTTTCATCCAGCTTTTTGTGATATAGTTACAGTAAATCCACGTTAAATAAAGGGCATGAAGTCCTGAAACTATGGTAACAAATATTCTATCTTCCAAGAGATTTCGTTTTATAGTACCTTGTTCAGTTTTCAAAAGTCTCTGCTATGCATCCTATAAGTTGTTAGCAAAGATTTTCTTCTTAAACTTTAAATATGTAGTAGCTGTAGGAAGTCAAACCAATTTCATATGTTTGTTAAAGTTTCCCTCTCAACTTGGGACCACCTTGATGTGGTGAGGGGGTTCTCAAACCTATGGATTTTTTTTTTCCCAAGTTGGAACCCAAGAGTGCTATATATAACATTATAGATTTTTGGATTAATATTTGTGGATTTGTCCACTTTTGTCAAAATTTTCCAAATCTAATAAATAAGAAAACGTATTGTGGTTTGACGTGAAGTTAAATCTGAAGCTAAGTATGGTGAGAACTGTAAGTCCATCATTTACCTGACAGTGTTCATACTTGTGTTTTTAGGCAGAACTATTCTGTGGAGCTGGACCATGGATTCCTTTGGGCCTGGTAGTAGGAATAGAACTTTTGGCATTCTGTCCAATTGTCCCATAATGTGATTAGGATGGGGATAATTGTATTATCATAAAATACTCTTAGTTCTACAAACAGGTTTTGCTTACACTTGGGCCATACTAATCATATTATGCCATCCCCTTTTTGGGGTAGGGTAGGGATGCTGACATTTGGGAGTCATTTCTTACTTTTGCCATTGGCGAAAGTTTGAACTTCACAAAAAGCCAGTGATATCTTTTTTAGAATTTTTTTTTTCTTTTTTTATGATTTGTGAGCTTGAAGATTTGAGAGTACCCCTGGGCCCTATGATGGGAACATCCCGGCACAGTTAATGACTATTGGCACGTTACTTCCGAATCTCCTTGGTACAGCATCAAACGACTAAAATCCAGAACACCCAGTAGGGTGCATGGAAATTTAAAAGAAAACAAAATTCAATTGATAGTCACCAGATATCACAACTATGAAGCCATACATAGAAAACAAAATTCAATTGGTAGTCTCAGATATCACAACTATGAAGCCATATATAAGAATAAACAATAGTTTTGAATTAGAGACAAGTAATCCTCCCACCAATACAGAAAAATATAGCAATCCTAATAGACATGCAACACACACAAAACAAGGACCAAAAAGAAACAAAAATTACCGACTACCAACTGAATCCCACGTTGGTTTATTTTGATGACCTCTTTGGACCAGTCAAGATTTTTAGTCCTGAAAACAAAATTCCAGCAACTATACTAGAAAACAAATTGCTCAAAAATACCCAGCACAGGACATGGAATGTAGGCACATCAAAGATAATGAATGGTTAATCCAAGTAACCAACAAAAAGCAGTCCACTGCCTTTTTAAATATACAGGCGGCCCGCGGTTAACGGCAAATCCGTTTTACGGTGGTCGTCAAAAATATTCATTAAAAAATAAGGCATTTTAAGGTATCTTTACGGCACAAATTTCAGTTAACAGCGCCGCTAGCGCCGTTGTCTAACGAGTTCATACATTTGTAGAAATGCCGTTCAGACCATAAAGGTTATGCAAATTATATTAACAAATTTTATGGAGAGTTATTACTTAGGTATTAGGGTAAAATGTATGCCTCTGACGCTGTTCTATGCCGAAAATATCGAGTTACATAAGTGCAAATGCAGCTATGGATGTGTCGATTTATAAATGTTCATGCTTTTGTTTAAGATGTGTATGAAAATGTATTACGTGAAAGGCATTTTTATTTCTGTACAGAAATATGATACAAAGGCAGCTTTTGAAACTGCCCTTCACGTTATCAAATACGATGTTTTTTCATGTTCTTTCTTGTAAGCTGCCGCCTTCCGCTCTTCCGAGAATATCGATTTTTAAAAAAGTGCAAATTAGCGATCGATGTGTCGATTTTATAAAATGTTTATGCTTTTATGTTTAAAATGTGTATGAAAATCTATTACGAATAGGGTATTTTTATTTCTGTGCAGAAACATGATAAAAAGGCAGCTTTTGAAACTCCCCTTCAAGTTATCGACTACGATGTTTATTTCAAGTTCGTTCTTGTATGCCGCCGTCTGCCGCTCTTCCGAAAAAATCGAGTTAAAAGAGTGCAAATTTAGTGATCGATGTGTCGATTTTTCAAATGTGTATGCTTTTATGTTTAAAATGTGTATGAAAATGTATTATGAATAGGGTATTTTTATTTCTGTGCAGAAATATGATAAAAAGGCAGCTTTTGAAACTCCCTTTCAAGTTATCGACTACGATGTTTTTTCAAGTTCGTTCTTGTATGCCGCATTCTGCGACTCTTCCGAAAATATCGAGTTAAAAAGAGTCCAAATTTAGCGATCGATGTGTCGATTTTCAAAATGTTTATGCTTTTATGCTTAAAATGTATGAAAACTATATTACGTAAAGGTATTTTCATTTTTGTACAGAAATAAGATACAAATTAAGGCAGCCTTTGTAACTATGCTCCACGTCAGGGGATGGTTTTTCATGTTCGTTCTTGTCCGCCAGTTCCGAAAAATGCATTGTGTTATTTTATTAATTATGCATCTTTTCCATAAATCCTTTAAAAATTAAAAAGTTATACATTATTTCACTGTATCCAAGAATATTGTATGTATTCTCATATTATTGTATTTTAAAAACTAATACGGCAAACTTAAGCCCGTATTCCGCGGAGCGGCCAATGTTGTGGTTTGAAATCAGCGATGAATACGAGTTTGTTTCACCATAACGCAATTCTGAGCGAATGCTCTTGCTCTAGTTAGCATAAACGAATATCTATATACTTGACTTATATGAGACAAAGTTATTTTTTTCCTTATACAGCGTGTTTTTAGGTGGAAATATTTATTGAATATGTCTCATTGTGAATGTGAACTACTATTTTTTTCGTTAACAGATTACGTTGGCGGCATGTTTATTGCGTAAAAAATTACGTGATTCCGTTCGCAATAATCCTTTATATCATCGTAATGCGAACTTTACGTTATTTATCTTATAACGGCGTGAAACCAACAGTAAAATGTGTTCTCTCAAGCACAGTAGTTTTGATTAAAATGATTTTATCCCAATTTTATCTACAGTTGTTGTGTGATGGCAGACGTTTACTGCAGTTTATCCTTGTTGCGATGTACGATAATAGTCATTAGCAGCTTGAACAGTTTTCTCTGCTTCAGTTATAACTAGGTTTAAATTTAACGGTATATTTCCCGATTGATTTTTAATCTATATTGATTTCTTGGATTCCCTCTGATCTATAGCGAATAAAGTTATTACATAAGATATCTCAGTTCTATTCTATACATAACGCCATTTATAACAAATACGGTAATGTTGCACTGTAGTACGATGATCGAAATACAAGCCAAACAGATGTTATCCAGTTCGGTTGTATACTTAGAAAAAAAAAAAAAAAAAAAAAAAGTCGTTCTCGTTCGGTTGTTCATGGCTGTACACGTTCACGCAACGAGTATAACATTAAAACCATAACTTTCATCATTTTCTTTTGCTGTTATTGAACTTATGTAACTAGAAGATGGAAAAAGTTAGGCCATTGTAATTTGATCTCTCATAAAATCGGACTATCGTAAGACTAATGATCGTAACCTGAACACTACAGCTACCTGTACACTGTATAAACTTTATTATATCTTTACCTACTCTAGACACCACATGTAACTGTACAGTAATTTCTATAGTACTCTACTGCATAAATATAATTTTACTTATTGCGCCGTTGTTGGGATTACGGACGCCTTTGACTGGTCTAGAGTTTCGAAAGAAGGTGTGCGGCGGCCGTAGGCTTTAAAATCGCTCAGCGTCGAAAATCGCTTGGCGTCGGTGGCCAGGAACGGAACCCTGCCGCTAACGAGGGCCGCCTGTAATGGTAAATAAATTAGTAATATAAAAATAACATTACAAGCCACACACCTGAATTATGTCAAGGTACATTCATCTACCCAACAACAACAAGAACAATTATATAAAAAGGTGGCAAAAAAGAGAGGGGGGACAGGACTGTGGGTGTCGGGTTATTCTTTCGTTCCAGTATACCTACTTCAGGCAGCACAAACTTTAGGGCACGCAGGACACAATATCTACTGAAAACCTACTACCAAATTACTTTTTTGTTCCTATTTGTGAAAATAAAGTGTACTGCAACAATGTGGTAAAATTTGATTACTTTTTTTGCAGATTTACAAGTTATGTATATGTGATTTTCTGAAAATTATTCTCCTGGAAAATGTATACAGTGGTCGCCCCCGTATTCACAGGGGATGCATACCAGACCCCCCCATGAATAGTTAGAACCTGTGAATAGTTGGAACCCCTATAAAAATGCTTAAAACCTCCTACAGTCATACCCCTACATACCAAAGTCCCTACGTAGAAAAATCCAGGTTACGAAGGCGAAAACTTAAGGTATTTTTGCTTCTGTATACGAAAATAATTCGGGTTGCGAAAGGGTGTACGTACTGTAAAGTCCGAGATTCGCCCGGGCCACCGAGAACAATTTTAAAACTTGCACGCCACCAACTCAGTGGACTCTCCACCATCCTCCCACTCTCCCATTGGTTCCTGATGCTAGTCACCGCCGTAAGATCCTGCTCTCCTATTGGTCAACATCTGTCCCATCATGCCTCTATGTAAAGGTGTTTCTTGACCATTTCGTTGTAGCAGCATTGTCGTAAACACCTGGAATTCATTCGTTTACATATATTTCCTTTGTTAACATAAATTCATGTTAGTGATTTTGCTTTCATTGTACTGTAAGTTACTTATCGTGTTGTGTGTGAACTTATTACTTACATTATTAGCTTAGCCATGGGTCCCAAGAATGTTGCTGAAGTTCACGGAAAGAAGAGGATGCTTTCTATGGAGACAAAGATGGAGATAATCAAGAAGTGTTAATGTTTTCGGCCATTTGTTAATGTGTTTTGTAAAGTTTAATGTTAATTTTTTCTGCCATTTTTTAATGTATTTCATAAAGTTAAGTGTTATTGTTTTCTGCCATTTGTCCTCTTACTCTGTCTCCACTTTCGGACATCACCTCACTCGAAAGGTAAGGTTCCACATTTTACTACATATGTACGTACATGTACGTACAGTGTTTCTTGTACCCTGTACACTAATACACTTTATTTACAGGTACAGTCACGGTTAGGTTAGGTATTGAATGGTCCAAATTGTTGTATTTCATTGTTTATTGGTCAATTTAGCTTTATTATAAAATTTACTGTGGTGTTTTTGTAGGGCTTGGAACGAATTAGGCAATTCACATGTAAAACGTAGTTCTACGAAAAAATCAGGTTACGAAAGCCGCTTTGGAATGGATTAATTTCGTAACCTGAGGAACTACTGTATTTTGTTAGTTAAAACTCCAGAAAAATCTACTAAAAATTTTGTATACCTGGTTATTTAATAGTTCATACAATCAACTTACTGTCAGATATATACATAGCTAAGACTCCGTCGTTCCCGACAGAAATTCAAATTCGCGCCACTCGCTACAGGTAGGTCAGGTGATCTACCTGCCTGCCCTGGGCGGCAGGACTAGGAACCATCCCCGTTTTCTATCATATTTTCTCTGTCGCCGGTGGTATCAACATTGTTGTTATTACCTATCCTGACTTAGATTCATTTTTCAACTTTGATCAACGTTTTTCGGTTTTTGGTGGGACGTATTGGATCGTTTTGTTTTGGCATTCGCCTACTGTGGACTGTTTTTGGAATAACTCTTTGGATTTTTCTCAGTATGTCTGATTCTAATTGGTGAGTGTGAGAATGTGTGTGAATGTAGGCTGCAGGGTGAGGATACCGAAAGCTCGGTGATCCTCACACTGTATGCCGTAAATGTAGGGGGGTTCAGTGTTCTGCTATTAACACTTGTAAGGAATGCGAGGGTTTGAATGCAGAAGAGTGGAAGACTTTAACTTCTTATTTGAAGAAGTTAGAGAGGGATAGAGTTAGACGACTGAAAGGTGTGAGTTCAAGGCCTATTGAGCCTTTCACGGATAATTCTAACCCGACGGATGTAGATCTCCCTATAGATCTCATTCTCAGAGTGTGTTTTCAGATTCGGCATCGGAAAATCGCCATCTGAAAGCAACTATTAGAGACATGAAGTCCAAGATGGCGGACTCGAAAGGTCAAGGCTAGTGGATAGTGAACATTTTAGTGAAGTGAGTTCTATCAGTGTTTTGGAGGGAGGGGGCGTTGGAATCGTCCCCTGCGGCGCTCCCAGGGCCTAGACCTCTTCCAAGCTCCCATGCCCAGAGGAGAAGGAAAGTCGAAAGCCTTAAGGAGGTCGTGGGGAATCCCCAACGGTCAGACGTCCCTTCAGCTAGCTCTGCTTCATGGCAGCCAGCTCAAGGGCGCTATAGGAAAAGCGTCCTTCGCGAGTGTTTCTCGTCCTCTCCCTCCCTCACCTAAACGGAGGGTGGAGTCGAGCTTATCGAGACCGATGAAGCGTCATATGAAGCAAGACATTGATTCGAGCCCAGAGCGCTTCTCGGATGACGCCCCGTCTGCTATTAAGAAAGCGAAGATGGCGTCAGCGTCACCTGACGCTTATGAGGAAGTACCCCATCTTGCTTCTTCCCCGAGTGATGACGAGAGGCGTCATGCACTAGACGTGGGAGAAGCGTCAAGAAAGATCATTATGGCGGTTCAGGAACAACTGTCATCTCTTGTGGGAGTTTTAGCGCCCCGTCGGAAGGACGTGACGCTTCCAATTAAGAAGTCTCGTCCTCTCTCACCTGCTCGAAGAGAAGCGTCAGACAGATTTGAAACTGTTAAACGTCTGACAGGAGCTTCGAGTTCGAGAACTAGAACGGGGGCTGACGAAAGTGTTGTAAGACAAGAGAAACGAAAGACGTCTTTTAGAAGTGAAGCGTCATTTCAAGCGGAACGTGACGCTCCGTCCAAGATTGTGACGCCGAGTAGGACGCCCTTAGAGAGCGGAGCGTCTTCCAGACGCGAAGCGTCATCAAGACGTCAACAAGAGACGTCATACATGACGCTCGGAGAGCGGGAAGCGTCATACAAGACGTCTTCTAAAGTGCAAGAGAAGCCGCAGGTTGTGACGCCTTCCAAGTCGATCAAAACGGGAAAAAGGAAAGACTTTCATTCCCTTAGCCCCTCTCCTATCAGGAGTTTGTCTCCTCCAGAAGAGGAAAGTTCAGAAAGGAGAACGGAAACTCAGAGATATCCAGAGTTGGAAGAAAACTCGGATGATGACGATCATGGAAGAGAGGGCTTGTCCAACTATAAGGTGTTGACTACCCTGCTTCTGGAGGAATACGGAGACGAGTTGACTCCGGCGGCTCCTCCTTCTCCGCGCTCGCTCTTTTCGAGTGCAAAGGCGAAGAAGCCCTCGTCTTTTCTGAAGATGAAGCCCACCATCTCGATGAAGCGGGCTTTACACGCCTTAGACTCCTGGATGAAGTCGAAGAAAGACTTAGTCAGGACAGTATTTTGCATGCCTCCAGCAAGGTTAGCTGGGAAAAGAGGCATATGGTACAAGACGGGGGAGAATATGGGTATCGCCTCTCCCATCTCACAACAGAGGCAGATTTTTTCGACGTTAGTTGACGCTTCAAGGCGTCCTAGTCTCAATTCTGCTCGTATTACATGGAGTATTTCAGAACTGGATCATCTCCTCAAGGGACTCTTCCATGTATTGGAAGTCTTCAACTTCTTAGATTGGTCCCTTGGGGTGATGTCCAAGAAAGCTCATGATTCAGAGGGGGAATCGAACCTGAAGGCCCTGTTATGCATTTTGTTTTTCGTTGCATAGAACAAAGCGGTTACCAGGGTATGGGATCTGTTTTCGAAGTATCTTCCTTATTTGGAGCCAGGTCTTTGAAGGAACGAAAAAGGACGGTGTTATGGCGCCCTTCTTAACAAAGGCAGTCTCGCATGCTCAGAGGGCAGCTCTACTGTATGCACCTCTGTCTGACTATTTGTTCCCTTCTCAGTTAGTGAAGGACGTGGCTCACTCTTTAACTGAGAAGGCGACGCAGGATCTTCTGACGCCAGTCGGCTAGGAAGAAGAAACCTGCTTTAGTATTGACAAGAAAGGACCTAGCACTTCTACGCAGCCCTTTCGAGGTGGTTCCGATCTCCAGACCTCCCGCAAGAAGGAAAGCTCCAGAGAAGAGAGGTAGGTCGCCTTTCGTCCCTTTAAAAAGGGAAAATGAAACATTTCTCCTCCAAGCACCAGTAGGTGCCAGGCTCCTGGGATCGTGGAGGCCTGGACAATGATAGACGCAGACGCGTCTTCATTGAATATCATAAGGAAGGGATATCGTATCCCTTTCCTGAATACTCCTCCCTAACGTCAATACCAAGGGAACTATCAGCCAAGTACAAGGACCCTGTGCTGAGGGATACTCTTCGATCGATGGTGGAACAAATGTGGGACAAGAGTGCAATAGAACTAGTACTGGATCAAAACTCCCCGGGGTTTTACAATCGCTTTTTCTAGTGGCGAAAGCCTCGGGAGGCTGGAGACCAGTACTAGACGTCAGCTCTCTGAACAAATTTGTTCAGAAGGAGAAGTTCTTCATGGAGACTTCTGCTTCAGTCCTAGCGTCATTACGACAAGGAGATTGGATGGTGTCTCTAGATCTCCAGGACGCCTACTTTCACGTCCCGATCCACCCTTCGTTCGAACGAAGAAAGTACCTCCGTTTCATGACGGGGGAAGGATCTTTCAGTTCAGAGCCTTGTGTTTCGGCCTGTCCACAGCTCCTCAGGTCTTACAAGCCTGATGAGGAATGTGGCGAGATTTCGTCATCTCAAAGGAGTGAATGTCTCTATGTACCTAGACGACTGGCTCATCAGGGCCAGATCGGAGAGACAGTGTTTGGAGGACCTAAAGTTAACTCTGGATTTGACCAAGGCGTTGGGATTGACTTGGCGTTAACCTCGAGAAGTCTCAGCTGACCCCCAGACAAGACCTAGTCTATCTGGGGATTCGGATGGATTCTCGGGGGTTTTCGAGTTTTTCCTTCGCAAGAGAGAACCGCAAAAGGTTTGAGGATAATATCTCTCTTCTTAGAAGAAGCAACAAACGTCAGCGAGGGTAATGGTTGAGCCTTCTGGGGACGCTTTCCTCGCTGGAACAATTCTTCTCGCGGAAGGCTTCATATCCGTCCACTTCAATTCTTCCTCAAGAAGTCTTGGAGCTGGAAAAACGGACAACTGTCGGACGTTTTTCCCATTCCAGTGGAGATAAAGGCACACCTACAGTGGTGGTTGCTACCTCTGGAAGAGAACAAACGGATCTCTCTAAAGATCACGAACCCAGACCTAGTGTTGTTCTCCCGACGCGTCGAGACGGGTTGGGGAGCGACATTAGGCTCGGAGGAAGTGTCAGGCACCTGGGAACCAGCACAGGTGTCCTGGCACATAAACTGCAAAGAGCTCTTCGCCGTACACCTGGCCTGAAGAGCCTAGAAACCTCTGGTGAAGAGACAAGATAGTGCAAGTAAACGTGGACAACACCACCGCACTTGCCTACATTCGCGGGAAACAGGGAGGGACACACTCCTCGTTCCTTTACGAACTCACGAGAGACCTGTTACTTTGGACGTCTCAAAGGAACATCTCCCTGCTGACAAGGTTCGTACAGGGAGTAAGGAATGTGAGGGCGGACAGGCTCAGCAGGAGGAACCAGGTCCTTCATACAGAATGGACTCTGCACGAGGAAGTGTGTCTCGATCTCTGGTCTCTGTGGGGAACTCCTCATGTGGATCTCTTCGCAACATACATTTCAAAAAGGCTCCCAGTGTTTTGCTCGGTCGTGGAAGATCCAAGAGCGATTATGGTAGACGCCTTCCTGCTAAACTGGTCCTCGAGTAGACGTTTACGCTTTTCCCCCAATTCAAAAATCCTGGGGTGTATGAAAAAGTTTGTGGCGTCAAAAGAGACGAGGATGACATTAATAGCCCCCTTTTGGCCGGCCCAGGAATGGTTCACGGAGGAGGTGGTAGAGTGGATCGTAGACTTCCAAGATCCCTACAGGAAGGACGGATCTTCTCAAACAACCACACTTCAAGAGGTACCATCAAAACCTCCCCGCTCTCGCTCTGACTGCCTTTCGACTATCGAAAAGACTTGTCAGAGCGAGAGGCTTTTCTCGCGAAGCTGGCAAGCGCGATCGCGAGAGCTCGCAGAACCTCCACTACGAAAGTATACCAGTCGAAGTGGGAGGTCTTTAGAAGGTGGTGTAGAGCCAAGAAGTTGTCTCCTCCTCTACCTCTATAGCGGAAATTGCGGATTTCTTGCTATTCCTGAGAGTAAATCTCATCTAGCCGTATCTACAATAAAGGGATACAGAAGTATGCTCTCGGCTTGTATTCAGAAACAGAGGATTAGATCTGGCAAATAACAAAGATCTCCACGACTCATAAGATCTTTTGAGACTTCAAAGTCTAAGGAACCAGTACCTCCGAACTGGAACTTGGACGTTAATAGTACTCAAATATCTGTCTTACGGATAGATTCGAGCCTCCGCATCTGGCATCATTTAGAGGACATAACTAGAAAATGCCTATTCCTTTTTATCTCTAGCAACGGCAAAGAGGATTAGTGAGTTACAGCTCTGCAGGATAAAGTAGGATTCAAGGGAGACTCGGCTATTTGCTCGTTTAAGACCCTGTTTTTTTTTAGCGAAAAACGAGAATCCCACGAATCCCTGGCCTAGGTCATTCGAAGTCAAAGGAATGTCGAGTCTCGTAGGCAGAGAAGCAGAGAGGTCTCTATGCCCTGTTAGAGCTCTGAAGTTCTATCTTCAGAGGAAGCGTCAGTTGGGAGGCTCTAGACAAGGTCTTTGGTGCGCGGGTAAAAGGGACCCCCCACCCCACAAGATGATGTCCAGAATGCTCTAGCTGTTTCTTTGTAAGAAACGTCATTACGGACGCTCATAAGCTGTCCTGACGAACAATTACAACTACTGAGAGTAAAAGAAAAGCTCATGAAGTAAGAGCGGTTGCGACGTCTCTCTCGTTTTATAAGAATATAGTCGCTTAAAAAACATTATAGATACGACATATTGGAGATGCAACTCAGTATTTGCATCTCATTACTTGAAAGAACGTGCGTGTGACGTATGAGAAGTTGCTTTTCTCTAGGTCCTATCGTATCGGCAGATACGATTCTGGGTACGGGAGCCGACACAATCCTTAAATGTATATACTGTTCTTCTGTTGGATATGTTCGAGAATCTCTTCGAACAATGGAGGATTCAGGCTCGCACGGGCGGCCGTCTATGTTGTTCATAAGAAAATTCTTGTCATATCCAATTAGTTGAGTAAAATTTTTTTGAAAAATTATGTATGTGTGCGTAGTGGTTTTGAGTTACGGTTGTTGTGACGAGTTCGGGGATAACTCGTAACAATCCTTAGTTCTAACATATGGTTAGGATCAGGTGGTCGGGATTGGTTGGTGTGCTCCTTCATAAGGTGTTATTGTCATATAAAGTGGATCAGCACCCATTGACAAGGTCCTTTTAGGGCTCTGCTGAGTAAGTGGTAAGACCACCCCATCGGCAGACCCACAAGAACTCTTGGCCATAGATCACATATCTCGCTAAAGTTTCTTGAGGTGATGCAGACTACTGGGCCAAACACCCACGAAGTCTACCACCTATCAGGTAGGAACCAAGGTTTTAATTTATACCTACAACATATGTTGTTTACCTGTCTATCCATATAGTAGCTGTCTCTACCCTCCACCGAAGGGTGCCAATCAGCTATGTATATATCTGACAGGTAAGTTGATTGTATGAAAATGATATTGTTATGTTACAATAAAGTTTCATACATACTTACCTCGGCAGATATATACAATTAAAGGCCCACCCAGCCTCCCCGCAGGGAGACAGGTGGAAGAGAGAAAATATGATAGAAAACGGGGATGGTTCCTAGTCCTGCCGCCCAGGGCAGGCAGGTAGATCACCTGCGACCTACCTGTAGCGAGTGGCGCGAAATTTGAATTTCTGTCGGGGACGACGGAGTCTTAGCTATGTATATATCTGCCAGGTAAGTATGTATGAAACTTTATTGTAGAACATAAACAATATCATTTTTATAAAAAAAAATGCATTTTATGATGAAATTGATAAAAAAAAAAGAGATTAGTGGATATTTATCATAGAAAAATACCACAAATAGGCAAATTTTCCATGAATAATGCGGGAAAATGTTCCCGAGAGTAATACACGAATGTGTGAGTCTGCGAATCCACTGTACGTACATCTATAATTATACTTGACACTGATGAAAGATTTTCATATTTAACAGCTTAAAATTTTCTTAAGTTATTCAGTTTTCTCCCGCTCTCCCCGTTGTAGCTGTGATCGCAGAGGCCAGCACCCGAGTTTCATGGCCCCCATGGCCCTAGATTAGTCTTCTGCAATCCCGGTGGATCCCGCTCCTGTTCCTGTGGCCCAATTGGTCCCTCCCACCGGACCAGGCGGGCTCCCTCCAGTCTTGAGCCTCTGCTCATGCCCACCCTGAGTGTGGGGCCAAGTGCTTCGCCTCCTTGTACCTCGGTCAGGGTTTGCCCCCCGTCCTGAGGGTGTCCCATGACGGGCCTTCTGGCGGGTCCGGTCTCTTTCTCCCAGCAGGTGGCCATGGCTATGGCGGCCACAGCATGGACTTCTATCCATGTGGCCTCTTGGCTCGACCTGTGGTCCAGAGCGGTAACTCAGTTCGCCATGGAGCATGACCTGCAAGATAAGGCAGAGCTGTTCCTGGCAGGAGGAAAATCCATGGGATTCCCAATGACTCAGCTGTTCACCCAGTGGGCCAACTGGGTCCTAAGAAGGAGGGACGCTGTTTTGGCAAAACTTTCTAGTAGCTTCCCCAGTAGGAAGGCCGAGGCCCTGAGGAATGCTATGGTGTCGGGAGAGTCCCTCTTCCCGGGGCAATCGGTGGAGGAATCCCTGGAGCACTGGAGGAAGGCCAGCCAGGACTCCATCGTGTACGGGGCATCTTCCTTCAGGCAGCTGGTGCAGTGTAGGGGTCAGGAACCCCCAAGGCTAGGCAGCAGCAGCAGCAGCAGCAGCAGCACAAGGCTTCCTGCACCCCCAACTACCATCATTCATCTTGGTGGAGGGTGGGGAGTGCAGGGGTTGCAACCCTACGCCTCCCGGAGGATAAGAATGGCCACTTTCTCAGGAAGAAGTAGGAATCAAGACCCCCTACCCTGCCAGTTGCCATGGGTGGGGGGTTGCCTCTCGAACCATTGTCGGGACTGGGAGGATCTCGGAGCCAACTCCTGGACAGTTCAGGTCCTCAGGGACGGTTACCAGATCCCCTTCCTAGATGAGAAGCCTCCCCTGACGGGTGAGCCCAACAGCGGGGCGTTCTAGGCTCAGGACCCAAGTCACGGGGAGGCCCTTCAGCTAGGAGGTTCTGGACAGTGAGCTGACTCTCAAAGCAGTCTTCATGCTGGCCTTAGCCTCCTCCAAGCGAGATGGGAGAGCTGCGTGGTCTCACACTCGAAAGGGTGGAAGGATCTCACCTTTAGATTTGTGCCTTCCTTCGTGGCCAAGGCCCAGAACCCCTCGATGGTGGATGATAGGTTCGTGGAATTCTCTATTCTGGCCTTACTGAAGTTGGAGGACCCCAGGGACCTTCTCTTCTTCCCGGTCCGAGCTATGAGGAAATACCTCAGTAGGATGGAGCAGTTTAGACCAGGGATTCAGAACCTCTTCGTTACCACGGACCGAGTGAAGAAGGCAGTCTCGAAGAATACCATCTCTTTCTGGCTGAGGGAGACCATCAAGGGAGCTTATGAAGGAACGGGACTTCCTCCCCCACAGGGGGCCAAGCTCCTCGACATCAAGGGTATCGGCACGTCGCTGTCCTTCTCTTAAGAACTTGGCAGTCAGTCAGGTCCTGCAAGCCGGGGTGTGGAACAGACAGTCCACCTTTACGGCCCATTACCTTAAAAACTGTACAGTGGTCCCCTCGTATTCCTGGAGGATGCATACCAGACTTCCCCACTTGCGAATATAGTTAAAACTCAAGAAACACCCACTAAAACATTTTTTATACTTTTTTTTTTTAATAGTTTTATCACAAAAGTGCATTTCATGATGAAAATTATAAAAAAAAAAACAGGAATTTGTGGATATTTCTCATCGAGAAATACCATGAACAGGAGAAGTTTTTCTGTGATTATGCAGGGAAAATGTTCCCGAGGAGAAATCCCCCTCTTGATTGAGACTGCCTTGACGGGAGTTACGCATTTCCACAATATGGTTGAAACTGCGTAGCGGGCAAGAGGGCTTTCGAACTGGGAGAATTATCTCCTAGTTTGAAGTCTAAATGTCTCAATTTTTCTCTTACTTGAACATCTTCCAATCTCTTACTTTCTTTCGCTCAGTTGCTCCCCCTAGCTGTCCTCCTTCTCTTCACTAAAACCCTCGTGCAGGTTAGGTAGGAGCTGGGTCTCTGAACTTAGGCTTTACCTTGATCCAAATGGCAGGGACTATAGCGGTTTGGTCCGCCGCTCGATTATGTTTTGACCCCTGAGGATATTGATGTGACTCTACATCAATATTTATTGGGGCGGGACTACATGTGGGGACTTGCCTATGGAATCCGGGGAGGTATAGTCTCCACGGTAGGACTCTCGGCAATTTATCCGGATTGCCCTCTAAATAACATGCGTGGGGATGATTGCATACTAGCTATGCCCTCGGTCCTATCAAGCGGGTTTTGCTTACACTTGAGCCAATCATGTTATGTCTTAGAGCCATCCCTTCGGGGTAGGGTAGGGAGTGGACATATGGGAGTTGGTCTCTGCTGTGTGTCTTTGGTGAGGGGGAAGTCTTTGAGAGGAGACCCAGTTTTTACCATGGCTTGCAGTTGGTTTCTCTGTAATTTCAAAAAAAAAAAAGGACAATGGAAATTGACTATGGAACTCAGTCCCCCGGAACAGTGACCCCATGACACTAGATAACCATCTGACCCTGGAAACGAACAAGGACACCCTTTTGGACACTCAATATAGCAACCATGGAGCCTTTTACTAGGCCAAAAAAGATTTATCAAAAGAAAATTCCAGCCTAGCCCTTCGCTAGCTTTATTTGAAATCACCTTTTTGGAAAAGGGGACAGTGGACAAGATTTTTGACAATAGAAAGTGAAAACAAGATTTCAAATTTAAAATTGGAAAATTATTTACTGACCAGATACCCAACAGAAAACATGAAATTTCGTCAAACGCAAACAAATACATGGATAGTGGAAACCACTACTAAAGCTCAATCAGAAAAACTACTTACAAATTACGAACATAGATAACACAAAAATAAAAGTCACCAAGCATAATAAAACTTAATAGTATTTGTGGTACAATAATCCTGCCAAATAATGATGACGAACTAATAGATAAAAATATGTTAATGGACTCGCTCAAGAAAAAGATATAAAAACATTGAAGATTGTGACATCTATGATATCCCCCAAGTAGGAAAAATTCAAAATTAAAAATATACAAATAGCTAATTGAAATTTGAAGGAAATGAACTCCCTTTAACTATTAAAGTATAGGGCAGACGAGAGAGATAAGAACCATATCCCTAAACCACTACAGTGCAAATCATGTAATAAATTTGGCCATTCAAATAAAAAAAATTGTAGAGAAGCTCCAAGATGTGCATGTTGTGGATCATACAACCACACACAAAATGGGACTGTGAAAACCCAATTTGCATAAATTGTGGTCAGAATCACCACTCAAGGATCAAAGGAATGCGCATATTACCTATACAATACTGAACTAAAAATCTTACAAGAAAGGAGTGGAATGTCAATAAGAGAAGCGAAGATAGAACTAAAAGTAAGAGGTTTACAAGACCCAGCAAGGAAAAACACATATAAAGAGGTAGTAAATAAAGAAGCGCAAAACCAAATTCCTACAATATTGCACAGTATAAATCAGACTGAAAATACTCATAATATTAAGGCCCAAAATTCAAGCTCGGAAGCTACAGAACATATAAGCAACACAAATTTATATAATATATTACCAACACCAGAAATGCAAGAAGACATGATGAATGTGGAGGACAAGCAAAATACAAGAGCTAAGTCAAAAGACAAAAAAAGACTACTTGAAACAACCCCACCCAAATCCAAGAAACAAATTAAACAATCAGTAAGGACCCCCAAAATCTATATTGGAAAAAAATGAATACCGAGTAGACAAAGTCAACGAAAATTGCTTGCAAACTAAATGAAAAAGAGAAAACCCCAAAATAAAAGAAAAAGTTAAAACATCAGATAAAATTGAAGAAAGTATTGAAATAGAACCCAAGATCAAAAAGAAGCCATTTAAATGCACCCTAAATAACAAAAAGAACACCTGAGACTCTTCAGCCAATAAAGAAAAACAATAGCAGAAATACATCACCCACCAAAAGAAGAACAAAGTACAGCAAAATTATACAAACTTCAATAAAATTCAAAGTTCAGGAAAACAAATAAAAGATATTAAAACAAAACCCAAAACCTTTTTAAAATGTCTATTTTACAATGGAATATTAGAGGATACGTATCAAATAATGAAAACTTAAAATCATTAATTAGAGAATGTAATGCAAATATCATTTGCTTACAGGAAACTAAAATAGGTAACAATGTTATCAATGCTGGCATAAATTATAATGTGTGGAAATCAACACCAATTTTAAATGACAACAGCCAAGGAGGAACTGCAATTATAACGCATTCTTCAATCAAATGCCAACCTGTTAGGATTAACTCCGGTAATACAGGCATGTGCAGTTCAAGTATTCCTGGAAAAAAAAATAACAATATGCACAATATACATGGAACCATCTTTAGAAAGTCGCTTAATAGATCATCTTGGAAATAGTAGACCATTACAAGTGGAAGATTTAGAAAATCTAAGAGAACAATTACCAAGACCTTACCTATTAGTAGGTGACTTCAACGCCAAACATCCCATGTGGGGAAGTACATCATCTGACAGGAGAGGAAACACTGTCCTAGATTTTATAGATAACAAAAATTTGATTATTTTAAATGATGGTTCTCCAACAAGATTTGATGTTTATCATAATACCTCATCTGCAATAGACATCACTTTATGTTCCCCAGAAATTGCCACAGATTTCAGTTGGAAAGTTAAATAATAATTTATTTGGGAGTGACCACTGGCCAATACAAATTGAGCTAAAAAATAATAATAATATAACATATATACCAAGAAGAGGAAAATGGAGGAAGAACAAATTGGAATTTATATAAAGAGAAAACGGTGATTAACAAAAAATATTCTGACTTTACAAACCACATAGATGCTTTATGAACATCTAATAAAAACAATAGATGATAAAGCAAATGAAACTATTCCAGTTACCTCAGGCAATCCGACTAGACCACTGGTACCCTGGTGGAATGAGGAATGTAAAGCAGCAAGGAAGATAACGAGGACATGCTTTAGAAGATATCTGAGACATAAATGTGATGCCAATAAAATCGCATATTTGAGAGCTAAAGCAAAGCAGAAAAGAATATTCAAGATAGCCAAAAGAAATTCATGGAAAAAATATATTAATAATATAAATTCTAAAACTCAAGACAAAGAAATCTGGAAGAAAATAAATAAACTGCAGGGTAGATATCGGCCAGAACCATTACCTACATTAAAAGTAGAAAACAACTATATTTCAAACCCCCAAACTAGTAGCAAATGAATGGGTAAATGCTTCGCCAAAAACATCTAGTATCTCGAACTATACAAAAAAATTCCAATTAAAAATCAAAAATTATGTCCCAATACCAATAAAATCTAATAATCAGAAATCTATAATTTCCTTCCTTTCCACCATGGAAGAACTGGAAAAATGTCCTGGAAACTTGCAAGTCCAACAGCTCCAGGGGAAGACAACATTAGATATGAAATGATAAAAAATCTACCAGATGAAAGCAAAACCTTATTAGAAATTTTAAATGAATTATGGCACTCTCACAGCATACCTAAAACCTGGAAAGAATCTTTAATCATACCAGGATTAAAACCAGGAAAAGACCCAGAGTTCACCACGCAGCTATAGGCCAATAGCCCTTACTAGTTGTCTAAGTAAGATATTTGAAAAAATGGTGAATAAACAGATTAATATGGGTATTAGAAAATAAACAGCTATTATCAAACAGACAGTTTGGATTCAGGAAAAATAAAAGTACCATAGATCCCCTCTTAATGATTACAAGGGAGATACAAAATGCAATGGTTGGTAAAAAACAAACAATAGGAGTATTTTTTTATTTAGAGAAGGCATATGATACCACCTGGAGGGGAGGGATTTTAAAGAAATTGATAGAATGGGGAATAGGAGGCAATTTATATGAATATATTAGGGAATTCCTATCTGAAAGATATATAAAAGTCAAGTGGGGGCAAGAAATCTCTGAATCATTTATCCAGGAGGAAGGAATTCCCCAAGGCAGTGTACTAGCGTGGCATTGTTTGCTATAGCAATAAATGAGATAATTGAAATGATCCCACCAGGAGTCCAAGGATCCCTTTTTGTAGATGACTTCGTCAATATAGTAGTGGTAAAAAGCGCTGGACATAACCAACAGAGTGCAAGCAGCCATAAATAGGATAAAAAAAATGGGCCGATAACAAGGGTTTTAAATTTCACCGCAAAAAACTAAAGCGATCAGATTTACAAGATCAAGAAAACAGAATTAATTCCTACTTTATTCATAAAAAATGATATAATGAATATGATGATGAGATAAAATTCCTTGGTGTAATACTTGATAAAAAACTTACATATAAAGAAACATATAGAACAACTGGCGATAAAAGTAAGAAAATCCTTAAATATAATAAAAGTAATTGCGCATAATGACTTGGGGTGCTGATAGAACCTCTCTGATAAAAGTATATAAGGCTATTTTGTCTAAAGTAAAACTTGATTATGCGTGTCAAGTATATGGTAGTGCTTCTAAAACCCTATTAACAAACTGGATGTCATACATAACATGGGTATTAGACTATGCACTGGAGCCTACAGAAACTTCCCCCGTGGAAAGTCTGTATGTTTAGAAGCAGGAATAGATCCCCTGAAAGTACGAAGAGAAGAAATGGATTAAAATATATAGCTAAAATAAATAACCTTAATGATACCTCCAAACACAAATATATGAAGAACATAACAAATAATTATGACAATAAACCAAGAGCCTCTAAACCATTGGAAAATAGATTAAACCTGATATGAACATCTAAAAAATTAGAACAAGTAGCATATCAAAAAATAACCACTCCGAAAATACCTCCGTGGAGACATGCTAGAATAGAAATCTGTGAAAAAACATTTAATAAAAAGGGTAAAAATAAAAAAAACCGCATGCCACAATTAAAGAGTGAATTTCTGTCACACCAGGAAAAAACATAACGGGACATTAGATTTATACAGATGGTTCCAAATCGAAGGAGGGTGTTAGGCTATGCTGTAGTAACAAAAAATATAAAAATAAGGGAAAAAATTCCTCCAAAATATGCTCGATATTCACTGCAGAGATAAATGCTATATTAGAGGCTATAAAACACACCTTTATGGTGGGGAAGGCAACGATACCTTTGTAATATACACGGATTCTTACAGTGCCTTAGAAGCGCTTAGAAAGACGATACCACAAGTTTCTCAATCCCATAAACTTGAAGATAAATAAGGGGAGTGGATAGATATAATAGTAAAACGGAAATAAATAATAAATATAAAAACCTATGTTGGGGTCCCTTCCCATGTGGGCATAAAGGGTAATGAAGAGGTGGATAAAGAAGCCAAAAAGTCAGTAAAAAAAGGAGTCTATCAAAAAAATACAAATACCTTACAATGACATTAAAACAACAATAAATGAATACTGTCAATCAAAATGGGAAAAAGAATGGCTAGAATTGAAATCATAAATTAAAGCATATTAAACCATCTGTAAAACCTTGGAATAGACAACAATGTCAAAGAAGGGAAGATGTCATATTAACAAGATTAAGAATAGGAGACACATACTTAACACACAAATACTTGATGTTGCAAGGCGAGGAAAGACAGGCCCCTTACTGTGACCATTGTCGTACTACTGGTCACAGTCCGTCATCTGCTAATTGAATGTAATAAATTCGAAAGAAAACGAAGATCCAACAACATATATAAACATACCACTTGAAGAACTATTGGGAGAAAATGCCCCGCTTCAAAACATAGTAAATTACCTCAAAGAAATAAACCTGCTTTATATGATATAACACTCTTATAGTATCATAGTTATCAGTAAGCGCTGATGGCCTTTGCTGCCCCAGTGGCTTGGTGTTACACCTAAATTTATAAAACCAACCAACAACCGAAGAGAAATCCGTGGCTGTGTGAGTCTGCGAATCCAGAGAACATGAATACAGGGGGTCCACTGTACCAGGAAGTCTCTTGACTCCCTTTGACGTCGGTCTGATGGTGGCAGGTCAACAGAGAATCTAGCCCACCATAAATAGGAGCTTAAGGTATGAGTGGTGGGCATGAATGAAGTGCATTACCAACTTCTCTTCCCCTCCCCTCCCAGGACCCTACAGCTCTTCAGGTAAGCCCAAGGGAACTCATAGCCTTTGAAGTACATACCATTGCATTACATGACAGCATTGGGAGTTATTCCTCCTTCCCCACCCCCGGTCCAGCCCTACGTCTCCAACACCTTCCTCCCGGGCTTCCCACTCTGTGAGGGTTCCCTGTGAAGATTTTAAACTTTTTATTAAATCATTTTGTAGGACTAAGTGGCAGAATCACTGGTCCAACTTAAATAGTAATTTAAAGCTGAAATCGATCAGGAACCTTCTGTTCATCCCTGGTCACCTTCTGTTGGGATGGATAGAAGATCTAGTATAGTTTTAACACACCGCGTATAGGGCATAAAGTTTTTAACACAGGTATCTTTTAACTAGTGGAGCAGAGAGGCAGGTTCCTCATGCTCCAATTGTAATGTTGGCATTACAGTGAGGCATATATTTGTTGACTGTCCTCTTCATTTTAATCTTAGACGTCAATTTGGTTTCACCAACCAAACCTTTGTCAGATATTTTAGGAGGAGGGTGCTCCCAGAAGAAGATTTTTATTTTTAATAAAGGAAATCATTTGTTTTATGATATTTAATTTTTTGAGTAATTTTAATATGAATTTTAATTTTAATAAAAAATTTCATTTAATTTTATATAAAGTGTATCTTGTATTAGTAAATATATCCAGTCGATATTATGCATGAATGGCCTTTGGCTCGGCGCGTGGCAAATGGCCACAAATTTTACAATTCATTCCTACGTCTCCAAAAAAGTAGAGCTGGGTCCCACCCCCATTGGGGGCCACCCCCCTCCGGGCCTTCTCCGGGCCACTCATATACTCTCGCCTCTAAGGAGTAAGTCTCTTTATGATAGTAGCTCGAGGTAATATAAAACGGCGTGGAACAAATCACAAATTCTTGGTAATTTGTATTTTTTCCCTAGCTAACTTACCTACCACGGAGATTTACGCCCTCCCTACCATCCCCGTGTATCTTAGGGCAGGTGCCCTGTGGGGTCAGAAAGGACTGGAGTTCAGTTCAAGAGGTTGTGTGGGTCTTTGACCCCTGGGGTATTTACCTGGCCTGGGAGTGGAGGAATAACTGGTTTTTTCTGGTTGGTGCCAGACTGACAATCTAGGTTTCTCCTACGATAGTAGTTCGAGGTAAGTATAGCTAGAAAAAATACGAATCAAGAATTTTTGTGATATTTCGTATATGTTAACGAAGGGGAAAAAACTTTTTAGGTGATACAAAATTTTTTGGCTCACGGGTACAAAATCCATCAAACCAAACAAATTCTTTAGGATGCACAGTGAAAGCCTTAGACCACACCGCACCGCAAGAGGATATACTTTTAGTTTATGCCGCCTCTCAACTACAAAATACCGTCGCTCTCAGGTGTGGTTTGTTTTGTAGCTCATTGTATGTATATGAACACAGTAATGTGCTATGACATAATCGTATATATATATATATATATATATATATATATATATATATATATATATATATATATATATATTATATATATATATATATACAGTGGGAACCCCCCGTATTCGCGTTCTCCGGATTACGCGGACTCACACATTCGCGGATTTCTCTCGGGAACGTTCCCTGCAGTTTTCGCGGAAAATTCGCGCATTCGCAGTTATTTTCTATGATAAATATCAAAAATTCATTTTTTTTGAGATTTCATCATAAAATGCACCTTTTTGTGATAAAAACTTTTAAAAAAAACCATGTATGAAATTTTTTAGTGGTTGTTTTTCTTGAGTTTTCAACTAAAAAAAATAGGCTATTTTTTAGCATTTTTATAGGGGGTTCCCAAAACATTCGCGGCTCTAACTATTCATGGGGGGATATGGTACGCATCCCCCGCGAATAGGGGGGGGGCCACTATATATATATATATATATATATATATATATATATCGTATATATATATAAAATATATATATATATAATATAGATAAGGGATTTTGACGAAGGAAAAATCTTATATCTGGGTTGTTGCTCGTGTCGCCTATGAAAGTATCCTTAATATCATTCTTTCTAGGTGAAAATTAGCCTAAAATTACCAGAGAAAAACACCCCACTTAAGAAAATAAAATGTCAGTAAAAACTGACTCGATCACTCTTAAAAAGAAGTTTGCGTATGATAAAGGGCCGAGTGTGGAACACTACCACGAGCACACCAATTAGAACTTCCTGTCAGAATCCCCCCAAGAGAGAGCTGATACCAACGGGCGATGCAGATCTAATACTATCTACTGAGAGGGACGCCACGGACAGCAGCGCCCCTAGCGGACATCCAAATTAAAGTAAAACAGTTTAAAATACATCTTGTCCTTGCAAGCGGGGGGAAAAACAACTATCAAAAAAGAGGGGGTTTCATAGGCGACACGAGCAATCACCCAGAAATAGATGGTCGTCAAAAAAATCCCACTGGGTTCTCAGCTCAGGCGTGTGGCCTGGACTATGAAAGAGGTTACCCGAGAAAACAAGACAAGATGGGAAAAGGGAACATGAAAAAAACAAATTAAAAATGATGGATATATATAAGTAAATCAATTACAGCATACAAATAGCACTTAAACTACTTATTTTAAAACAAAAGAATTAAAAGTATAAAATAGTAATCTTAAAAGTAATTAAATGGTAATTAAAGTAAATTACAAAGATTCATGTAAATAAGGAAAAAAAATTGGGATTTACTTAACAAATTACAAAAACAAAAAATTTCAAAATATATACCCAGTGTGTCCTTTACCCTAGCATAAAAATAAGGGTAGGTACACTGAAATCCTCATCAATACAAATATTTCAAAATATACAAACACATTGTGACTGAAGTTCATCATTAAACATAAAATGGTGAATATATACAAAACATATTGTGTCCTACCCTAGCATAAAAATAAGGGTAGGGTACACTGAAGTACATTTATCAGTACAAATGTGGATGTTTCCCTAGCAAAAAAATAAGGGACAAACCACTATATGATACAACGGCTAAGGCTATGATGTGAGTAGCCCAATGACGATACGGCGGGTGAGCATGTGGTTTATGTATGTGGTAGAAAGGAGACCTGGATCTATACTACAACTACTAAACAGTATCAGGGGAAAACTATGTTTCCCGCTGCCTACTGCTGAAAACTTAAAGATTCCAAGGACTTTAAATACTGAATGCGTTTAAAAGGGGACTTTGGGCGGGGATTTCCATCCAGTATACTTTCTAAGATCCCTCGAAATTCATATGTTGGAAATAATTAATTGATTGGAGGGGCTACTCCCTGATATCTGTGCTTTGGGAATGACTCAGGGTTGGCTTGTTTAATAAAGTAAAGGATTTGCTGCTAATGCCTTTTAACTGATAAAGTACACATTTTTCTCTCATGAGGATCTAGAAGAAGTACGAGATAGAAAGGCTCTAAGAGTTGATTACTGGGCAGAGAGAAGGATCCACCTGCGGAAGTGGATAAACCTTCCAAGGGGCCCACCTTGCAAAGAGGATCTTCATTTTTGGCTAAAAAGCTACGATCCGGAGCAAGTAGAACTTCTCTGACGGGAGAATTCCACAGCCCGCATCCCTGGATAGAGCCGACGTCTGAAAAATTTCTAGCTCCTGGGCTAGGCTTAATAAGAATATGTCTCCTAGGAGCATTATGAATGTACAAGATGAGGTGTCAGTATCTGAAAGCTAGTTTGAGACGTCATTTAAGAACCATGAAACTGTAGTAGCCTCTGGGAAGGGTCTAAAGTCTAGCACAGGCTTTAGGGATAGATGTGAAATAAGATTCAGTCAAATCTATCTGAAAACCTACTTGAAAAGATTTTCTTCAAAGCGATTTATGGAGTGGTAATCGTGCTAGCAGCTAAACCTTTCTCAAATAAGGATCTGAAAAACGGATATAGCCAAAATTAACTGTCATGGTTGTAGGGTGTTCCGATTCTCTCAAGAAAGATGCTAATTTTTTAACAGCTGAGTCATATTGTCTAATGGGTGACTCTCTCTTATCTGATTCTAGGAAGAGAATAGCTGCGGATCAATGTCAGCATCTTTAGTTAGCCCGCAAAACTTCATGAAGTCCATAAAGTTAGGGTCTGGAGAGTTCCTGAGGAAGCGAAAACACAGTCCTCTTATTTGTACTGATTGTGACAGTTTGGGGATTGGGGATCCCGTTGAGGTTCGGAGACCCAATCCAAGAGAGAGGATACAGTTTGCTCTTGGGCCCAGTCCGGTGCAATCAGAGCTACTATCCCTTTGAAAAACCTTAGTTTGTCTAGGACTTTCAAGAGAAAGATTCACTGGAGGAAAAAAATAAATTCTCCTCCCTGATTCCAATCTAAACGCAGGGCGTACCGTGGATAAGCCAGAGGGTCCAGGTTGGGGGCCACATAGCAAGGGAGTTTGTGGTTCGCTTGTGAGGCAAAGAGATCCACTTGGAGACCTGGGACTCTCCGGCTTACCACTGGAATGACCCGACGTCCAGAGACCACTCTGATTCCAGAGGAACTGACCGGGACAGAGCGTCGCTATCATTTCTTACTCCTGCCAGGTGAGTGGCAGACAGATGCCATTTGTGTTTGTTTTCCAATGCAAAGATGGCTATCATGACATGGTTCACATGTTTTGGATTTGGACCCTCCTCTGTTGATGCAATGAACTACCACTGCACTGTCCAAAAACTAAGCCTTAGATGAGACTCTTCGGGGGAAGCAGTCTCTTCAAGAGTAAGAAATACTGCCATTGCTTTCCCAACACGTTTATGTGGAGCTGGCGAAATTGAAACTGACCAAGTCCTGACTGTTTGAACTGAGAGTATCCCCCCCACCCCCCCCCGGACAGGGATGCGCTTCCGTGGCGAAGGTTAGCACTGGAAGGGATATTGAGGGGTACTTCTGGCTAAGTTCTTTACTTTTGACCAAGGCGGCCAACCGTAGTTGGTTGCGAAGGATCTGTGGAATTAGCTGACAATTGTCTCGATATTTGGAGTTTGCTTTGACCGCCAAATTCGATTTATATCTTTCAGCCTTGCTTTCAGAAGGATATCTGTTACCGAAGCAAACACTGAAGAGACCCTAGGATTTCTCTCTGGTTCTTCTTGACGTTTGTTTTGCATTTGAGGAAATGCCCTGACAGATTTTGCTATTCCTTCCGTTGGCCACTGGAATTGAGAGAGTGGGGAAGACAAATCCCATTGGATCCTAGCCACTGAAAACGAGATTCCGGAGTAAGTCTGGATTTCGTTTTGTTATCTGGAACCCCAGATGTTCCAGAAAGTGAACTACCTTTTTGGTAGCTTCGAGACATTCCTCGACCTGTTTTGGTGCCAGATCAACCAATCGTCGAGGTATGCCGCTACCATTATTCCCCTGAGCTCTCAATTGTTGTACAACACTCCTGCTATCTTTTGTGAATACCCTGGGGGCTACATTCAGACCGAAGGGCATCACTTTGAAATGAGAAGTCTGATTTTCCTAGCCTGAATCCTAGGAGAATGGGCGGAAGTGTATGGCTATACGGATATGATAGTATGCGTCTGTAAGATCGATGGAAGCATGTGACGGCTCCAGCTGGCAGTAAGGTTCCTTACTTGCGAGAGGGTAAGCATCTTGAACTTGTCGCAGCGAATGAAAGAGTTTAGCTTTGACAAGGTCTAAGATTACCCTCTTTTTGTTGAGCCTTTCTTTGGCACGCTGAATAAGCGCCCTTGAAATTTTAGATGGGTTTGACTCTCGCAATAGCTCCTTCCTGAAGGAGTTCTTCCGCGTAATCTATCAATTCCTTTGACGGTACCTGATGAAATGATTGATTTAGAGGGGGATCTTTGATCCAACTCCAGCCTAATCCTTTGGGACACTATGCTCTGTGCCCAATTGCTGAACCCCACCTGTGGCGGGAAGAGGAAAAGCCTCCCTCCTACCTGGGGAGCCTCATTGCTGATGGGCGGGGTTGGCCACCACGCCAATCCTCTGAACAGTCTACTCCTCGTGCCCTTCCTGCGCCACGCTGAACGAAAGTAACCTCTCGCCTACCGCTCGGTTGAGAGTAGCCTTGAGGCCTCATAGGCAGGGTTGAAGGCCGGCGAGATAGCGTAGGAAGTGGATGGTTGAGAGTTGTTGGGGCAACAGGAGGAAACAGGTGGTTCTGTTTAGAGGTGGAAGGTTGTCCCTGTTGGGTAACTGGGACTGCCTGCACAAATTGCTGCTGTGTGGAGTCTTTTATAAGGCTGGAACCTCTACCAGCCTTCTTTGGTTTCTTGCCAGCAGTGGGAACGGATTCCCTGTTTCCTCTTTTGAGGAATACCCCACCTAGCTCTAAGGCTCTGGTTTGAGTCTAGCAGCTTCGGTGGTGGACCTCGTTCACTGCGGACTCGGGGAAGGAAAGATCCGCTCCCCACAGCTTGCAGCCAAAAGAGGCTATTAGCTCATGCCTGATTGTGCACTCTTGTAGGACATGCTTCCGGCAGTTCTCCTAGCCTGGAAGAAGTCAAAGGCGTCCGTCAGACCGTCTGAAACTGAGATTTCGCCAGAAATCTTGAACCGCGGTTCCGAAGCGTAGGAAAGGGCGAGCCATTTCAGTGATGATGAGGGGAATTGAGGACCTGCCAAACCTAGTCCGCGCATCAAACTCTGCCCTGGATTAGGGAATCGGCAGCCTAGGTAACTTCTCGCCGAACTGGTCCATGGCGCAGTCCGGCTTAGTTTACCCAGCGTGAAAAAAAAATGTAGCTGGCAGGTTTTCCCACAATCTCCCGAAGGCGGGGAAGAGAGGAGAAGTAGACTCCGCTCCCTCAAACTGTGGAATGGGCTCATCCTTGAGGACTGCCTGAGAGACTTCTCCACCAATTCGTGGCGAACGGAAGAGAGACGTCCCTCTTCCGTCGCGAAAATAGTGAAGGGACTCTTGTAGGCCTGGAGTCTAGTGTTTAGAACACTCCCAATCCTCAAGGCAGTGACGCCATTCCCCGCTGGGCGTGATCTCTAAGTAAAGGAACTGACTCCTTAGAGATTTTGTAGCTCTCTTGTGAGACCGTTGGCGTCAGCCCTAGCATACCCGATGAAAGGCTGCGACCGACCCGGAGGGTAGAACTCGAAGTCCTCAATCCCTTCGAGTTGCACACTCCGGGATTAGAAATCATTCCGTCCTTGAATGGGAGCGTAGGCAGCTACTCTCCATGGGTTTTCTCCATAGAGAAAGCTGGCAAGGAGTCATAAGGTGGGGGAGTTGAAGAATCCCCGTGCTAGATGCAGGGGAGACTGGGGAGGAGCCTGAGCTAGCCAGCTACTCGGTCCTCATTCTCTCTCATTCTATAGAGAGATCCTGGATCGACTGTCCAGTTTGAGACAGACTGTTTGACAGTTGGCAAACATCTGCTCGAACCGCGTTCCCCAGTGCCGGAAATTTTGGGAGCCTACTAGCACGCCCACCTCGTTCCCCATCACCCCTGCGAGACGTAGAAGGGATCGCAGGTGCTGGTGCTTGCTACCCCTTCCGGCATAGCGGAGTGGGCAGCAGCGGAAGGCGGGAGAAGGCAGGACTCGGTGGGAGTGCGAGCCTTCTCCTTCGAAGCCTTTGCTTCTGGAGGCTCTTTCGATTTGGGAAGAGCCCGGCTTAGCTTTCACCGCATCGGGCATAGGGGAAAGTCGACGACTCTTTAGCCGAACAAGACGAAGACGACTCCTAGAAGTCGACTTAGACAAGGTCTTCGGTTCTCTCTTCCCTTCTCCTTAGGAGGTACAGAGAGAGCGGGGAGACGCGACTAGGGGGATATCACAAAATCCCGTAAAGCCTTGGAAAGAAGCGGAAGAAGAGGGGACAGGAGAAGATCCCAGGAGCGCCAGGAAAGACCTGGGCGCCCGAACATTTTACACCTACCTCAACCAAACAAATCCTCCCACCTACCGCCATGGGCTCTAGTAGGTCAGGGCAGCGACGTCCGGAAACCGAACTCCTGTGAGGCTACGACCCCAAACGATTGCTGGAGTTCTTGCTGAATGGAGGCTATCAGTGGGGCAAGGAGGACGAGGGGTCGACGGTAAACCGTCGACTTGCCCGCGGGGAAAAGATCTGGATGGCAGCTCCTATCCAAAATGTAGGGCTGGCCCTTGGCGGCGTTTTTCCCCAAAGCAAGCCCACCCACACGCTTCAGGGTGGCGAGGGCGATTCCCTCACGCCGCTAGCCTGAAGAAAGGGGGAGATTAGCTGCCAATTGTGGAAAGACGGTTAACAAACTTACAACTAGAAGTTGTTAGTCATCAAGTAAGTCTATAATGGACTTACCCCATCTCCCAGCTGACCGGACTAGGTCGTATAGCATATAGCGCAGGGCCTCAGGGTGCCAGACGATCAACTCGTGAACGAACGTGGCACAAGGGGCGTGGGACCTCGACTCGTCATGTTCCACAAGGGGTCGTTAAAGCGTCGCATTACACGCTGGGACCTGGCAGTTGGTAGCCTGTAAGTGAAAAAAGTATATGAATACCAAGTAAACACTTACAGTCTAACATATGCTCCGCTGGTGCCGGAGGG
>NC_061087.1:40127043-40187043 GCF_015104395.2 Macrobrachium nipponense | reverse complement strand
TGGAAGGATCACTTCAATATCTTCAACTGCATAAGCCTTATAGATTGCTTAGCAAGGAGTGACTTCTAGGACAGTGAACTCTGCTTGAGGAATTAGTGTTCAGTGTTACCTCGAGAAGGATTTCGAGGGGTTTGAGACTCACCCTGACAACCCTACGCCTGTTGTGGAGTCGATTGTGTCTCTGGGGAAGTCCTTGGGCTTGGATGTGTGGCAAGGACATGGAAGAGCTTCTGGATACCCACTGGGAAGAGCTAATCACAGAGGAGCTGCCAGACACCTTCAGTAGGAACAGCAACAAAAACAACTCATGGTTGTTGCTTTTATCAGTTTTGAAATATTCTCATATAAATAACGATAAGTGCCAAAATTTCAATCTTCAGTCAACTTTGACTCTACCAAAATGGTAGAAAATGCAATGTAAGCTAAAACTCTTATATTCCAGTAATATTCAATCTTTACCTTTCATTTTGCAACAAATTGGAAATCTCTACCACAATATTTGATTTATGGTGAATTTTTGAAAAAAAAAAAAAAATAAAAAAAAAAAAAAAAAAATTTCCTTCTGCGTGGTACTCTTCCGATTATAAATTTTTTCGTCCGATTGTCGTAATGTTTGCACCATTTTAAATTAGCCGTTACATAAAGTTTTATATATGGAAATGTGCACAATTTCATGTAGAATACAACTACAGTAGTACCTCGAGATACGAAATTAATCCGTTCCGAGGCGCCCTTCGTATCATGAGTTTTTCGTATCTTGGACCACATTTTACATGTAAAATGGCTAATCCATTCCAAGCCCTCCAAAAACATTCCAGTAAATTTCATAATAAAGCTAAATTGACCTATAAACAATGAAATACTACAACAATTTGGACCATTCAATACCTAAATTAAATAACAACAAAATGCAAATAACCTGTAAATAAAGTGTATTAGTGTACATGGTATACAAGAAATACTGTACGTAAAATGTGGAAGCCTACCTTTTGAGTGAGGCTATCTCCGAAAGTGGCGACAGAGGAGGAGGACAAACGGCAGATACGTACACTTAACTTTACGAAACACATACAAAAATGTCAGGTAACACTTATCTTTACAAAAACTTAAAATAAAATTTATTTTGTCTTTCATTTTTACATTTCTTTTTTTACTTTTTTATACTTTACGTAATTTCAATTTCTTCACCACCGAATGGATGCCAGTCCGTTTACGGAATTTTTTCGAACCACCCATGAGAAGCCTTGAACTCGGGGTTGCCGTTGATGGTCCCCTCTCCCCCGTCGTCTTCGGCTTGGCAATCAAATCGCTGAAAATAGCGCTGGCCTTCTGGCAGATTGGCCGTCTCGGTTATCATATCGCCATCGATTTCTTTGTCCTCAATCCATACAAGAAGCAGCTTTCCTTTATTTCATTATGCACATGGCTCCTCTTGTTGGACAAAATCAGTCACGGCCACCCTTGGAAGGTGTAGCTGCTTTGAGTGGCTTCCTTCTGCTTAAGGATGGTGCCTATCGTCAACGGATTTCGGCCGTATTCCTTAGCGATCACACTCAACCGCAAGCCAGCTTCATACTTTTTTATTATCTCCATTTTTGTCTCCATAGAAAGCATTCTCTTCTTTCTGTGAACTCAGCAACTTTCATGGGACCCATGGACTATACTGTACGTAATTAAGTTATGTAGTACGTATACTAATTAGGCTCTCACACAACACGATATAGTAGCACAACGAAATTACTAACGAATTTACGTTACTAAACGAAATCATTGGACCGAACGAATGTCGCGTGCGTACAATAAAGATGTCGGTACGAAGAGGCCGAGATAGGTACGCACCACGTACGTATAAGATGCATGATGGGAGGGATGCTGTCCAATAGGAGAGAAGGATCTCATGGCGGTGACTAGCATCAGGAACCAATGGGAGAGCAGGAGGATGGTGGCGAGTCTACTAGTACTAAGATGGCGGCGTGCGGCGCAAGTTTCAAAATTGTTATCTGGGCGAATCTCGGACTTTCAAAAACCTTTCGTATTCTTGAAAACTTCTTTCCGTAATGTAGAGCCATTAAATTTTTCGCATTGGCTTTCATATCTCGAGTTTTTCGTTAAGTTGAGCCTTTCGTATCTCTAGGTACCATTGTACAAAAAACCAGGTTGTAGCTTTTATCAGTTTTGGAATATTTTTATATAAATAACGATAAGTGCCAAAATATCAAATTTGACTCGGCCGAAATGGTAAAAAACACAATTGTAAGCTAGAACTCTACATTCTAGTAATATTCAATCATTTACCTTTATTTTGCAACAAATTGGAAGTCTTAGCACAATTTTTCAATTTATGGTGAATTTATGAAAAAAAAAAACATTTTCCTTACGTCCGCGCGGTAACACTTCCGAAAAAATCACACTTTTTTGTCCGATTGTCGTAATGTTTGCACCATTTTAAATTAGCCGTTACATAAAGTTTATATATGAAAATGTGCGCAATTTCATTTAGAATACAACAATAAAGAACCCATGGTTGTAGCTTGTATCAGTTTTGAAATATTTTCATATAAATAACGATATATCCCATATTTATACATTGGATAATGATATTTTTTCATTTTTCATTCTGATATTTGTATACTAAACTTCAGGCAATGAGAAAAAAAGGAGCCAAATATCACCTCTTAATCTTGAAAACTAAGCGTGCTGTGATTTTTTTTTTTTTTTAAATTTCCGCTTCGGCGCTCACTCTTGAACGCTGTCAGCATACGGGAGACGATTTTTAAAGTACCGCTTCGGTTCGTTTAATGGTGAATAATGGGATTTGATATTGGGGAACATAAAGCTACATATACTATTGTATAGTAGTGCGCTTGTTTGTAATAAAGGTATTTAAGTTTATTTGACAACTATTATTTGATTTTGGACTTGGGGTTGGGCCCCTTTATGCCGCTTCTGTTTATTTAGGTCTGAATTAAAGTGGTTTTCTCCAAGGCTGCTCTTCACTGCCCTTGTACAAGAGCCTTGTTCGATGATGAGAATCCAATATCCATGGAAGTAAGATCCAGAAAGGATTCCAGATCAGGTAAGCGATGATTGGTTTCATGCAAGAAACCTTAGCTCGATCAGCCAAGCTGATTTTGTACAGGTGCACTTCCCACCATCCTCGTTTTAATGTGGGAATCAGCTATCTTTAACAGTAGATAAGATTTTTCCCCAAAAATATAACTCTTCATACTAAATTTTTTTTTTATACAGTAGTACCTCGAGATACGAAAGGCTCTACTTACGAAAAACTCGAGATATGAAAGCCTATGCGAAAAATTTTTACTGCTCTACATACGAAAAGTTTTTCAAGATACGAAAGGTTGTTGCTGTAAAGTCCCGAGATTCGACCCGGACACCGAGAACAATTTTTAAAACTCCCGCACCGCCAACTGAGTAAGCTTGCCACCATCCTCAACGCTCTCCCATTGGTTCCTGATGCTAGTCACCCCATAAGGTCCTGCTCTCCTATTGGTCAGCATCTACCCCTTGTGCTTTAAGTATTCTATTGGTAAAAGGATGCTGTAAATTGAAAAACTTATTCATGCAATACATTTACAGTGGGGCCTCGCTTAGTCACGGATCAGCAATCACGGATTCAGTTAATCACGGATTTTTCCTTGTCCACTTCTCAGTCGTAATATATCGCTGGTATGAATCAGCATCGCGGGCTTGTCGGTGGTAGGCTAAGCCTCGTCCAGTTCCGATAACCAACAAACAAATGCAAGAACAGATTCACATTACGATATTAACTGACAATAAAGGTAATAAAACCATTCTCACCTTATATATTATTGGCATATCTTCAAATATATAGCCTATTCATGGAATAATTCCACGTCATTGACATCAACTTGTAGTTGAGACGGACAGCAGAAATGTAAACATTGAGTTACACTTCACAGCACCTTTGTTATTCTTAACCTTTTAGAAATGTTAATAATAGTAGTTTAATTACAGTAGTAATAAACATTTAGGAAAACATAAATTTTCAATTTGAACTCATTATTGTTTTGGTGGATAACGTAATCAACTTCTCTGAACACTGCAGTCATACAAACGATAATTGTCATTGATTATCGTATGTTGTTTGCAATCGGCGACGAAGCGTAAACGTAATAAAACCATCTTTACCTTATATATTATTGTCATATATTCATAATAAAACGCAAATCTTATATATTATTGGCATATCTTCATAATAAAAAGCTCTTCAAGGAATAATTCCTTGGGGAATCCATTTTTCAAAAGACAAAAATACACTTTACATGTTTACAGTATACAATGAACAATGATTACTTTTTTTGATGATACATTAACTATTACAGTATGGTACTCTAAGCAGTACAGTAACTATTTTTATCATAAATGTATATTCATTCGAAAAAAAAAAATACATATGACCACCGTGACGTCACCGTTCTACAAAGTACCGATGTATTTTTACGTAAGTATCCTCTAAACTCTGTCATAAATCACTTTACTTACCTTTTTTGTGAAGCCCAAATGCTACTTATATTCCGGAAAATTAACAAAATCACGAATTTTATCATAGAGCAAGATTCGCTAATACTGTTTTCTTCTTCTTTTCATGACTAAATTTGCATTTTTTTGAATAAAACCATTCACAAGTTTTCAAATACTATGAATGTAAATAGCAAAACCTCTCTCTCTCTCTCTCTCTCTCTCTCTCTCTCTCTCTCTCTCTCTCTCTCTCATCACTTACAGAAAAAAACTATAATACTGATCTATTATTATCGTAATAAAAGAACAAGATGGTCCCCGAAAGAATAAAAATGTGTTGCCATATTTTTATTCTTTCTGTGATTTACGAAACTGTGCTTCAATACAACTTTTATAGTTGACTCAATGATTATCACATATTATAACAGTATACAAGAGAATATCTTATCACTATCCATGTTTCACTTCTTATCATCATAAAATATTTAAAATACAAATTTCATTGTTAATCTCGAGCTAAAATACTCAACAGTACTCTAGTCCCAAGCTGCTCTCTCAAGCTATTCTCGTCCTAAGCTGCTATCTCAAGCTATTCAAGTTACTATCGTCACAAGCCGCTGCTCTCTCTCTCTCTCTCTCTCGCTCTCAATCTCCTCTCTCCTCTACTCTAATCTCTCTCTCTCCTTCATGAAATATGAATTACTGTATCATAATATCAAACTATTATGTACAAAGTTGATAATAATAATAATTCCATTAATAAATTCGTTTCTTTTAGCAACTAAATTGTTTTCCAAATAATTCTTTCGGTAATAAAACGTCCATCAGCTGATTCTAAACGTAAACAAAAGACAAAACTAGATTTTTATTGCTGTATTTGCTGTTCATACATTAATATTATAGTTGGGTGCTGTAATCATGTTTTTTTTTTATCATAAATATGTTCATTCAAGAAATAGATATACTATGTACTTTTAGTTTGGTGCAGCAGCCAAATCATGAAAATAGAAAGGAATTGTTAGGTAATTATAATTTTGTTCACTGATCTGATGCAGGGGAAATTGAAGATAGGAAAGAATAACTTTGAAACTGTCTTGAATTTAGTTTAAGGTGGTAGTTGAAGAAATATTTGGTGCTTGAACTAAAGTAGGTAGTTATAAACATTGAAATAGTGGTCTTGGGTGGGTTAATTATTAAAACAGGCAGTTTAAAGCAATTTTCAGAGGGGACCAGGATAACACGGGTATTTACTTATCACGGGGGGTTCTGGGCCCTATCCCCCGTGATTAACGAGGCCCTACTGTAATAAAAAAAAAACATTAGGTAAAGATAGAATAAAGAATAGAAATGAATGGTTATTATACTGTTTTTGGTAGTTTCAGTAGTTGAAGAGAGATAATGAAAATTTATGGCCTACTGTGTAAAGTGATTGCTTGTCGATCGTTCGATACTCGTAAGTGCTGGATGTAAACAGACGTTTGGAAGCTTTTTTTTGTTTGTTTATTATAGTTAATGGTTACTTAATAATATTTGAAATGAGTACATGCAATACATTTAATAAAAAAAATTGTGAATTAGATATCATAAAATATAAAATAAATCAGACTGCCAACAAATACGTATTTTTTAGAATTCTTCTTCTGCTTTATTATTATGTTACGTATACATAGTTTCATTATAGCTGTCAGTAACTCAGTATCTCCATTAGGTAAAGATAGATAAAGAATAGAAATAAATGGTTATTATACTGTTTGGTAGTTTCATTAGTTGAAGAGAGATACTAATGACAATTTATGGCTTACTGTGTGCTAAGAAAAATGATTGCTTGGCGCTCGTTCGATACTCGTAAGACGGGTAAGAGCTGGATGTAAACAATTGATTGGAAGGTTTGTTTTTTGTTTGTTTGTGTATTATTGTTAATGATTAATTAATTAATTATTTGAAATGAGTACATACTGATTATTTATACATTTTATTGGCATATTCTAAGCTTTTACCTCTTAGGTTTAGATGTCAGAATCATAGACTAGGCTACAGTAGCAACCGCTAACATAGGCTAGGCTTATTGCTAAGGGACATAGTATGCTAAAGTCATAATAAAATGGGGATGAACATTACATGCAGTTGAATATTACTCAAGTATGTACAGTTTTGCCTTTTTGGAGTCATATTTCTTCCTTTGGATCGGCGTTGTAACCCTAGAACATGTGTTTTAGGCCTGGAATATAATTTAACTGGGTGGGTGTTTTTTTAGGGCTTGGAACGGATTAGCCATTTTACATGTAAAATGTGTTCCAAGATACGAAAAACTCATAATACGAAGGCCGCCTCAGAACGGATTAATTTCGTATCTCGAGGTACCACTGTACATGCCCACCAAGTAGACCTCACCCAACCTCCCCACTACTTTGTGGACTGTCAGGAAGACTGCTGACAAGAGCTAAAACATTCTAAATACACCTGGTGGAGAACAGTTATCTTGGCAATCTTTCAATCTTTATCTTTTGTTTGAATGTTGACACCCCTATCGACACAGGTATGAGCTTTCATTAACAGTAGGTAAGTATCCAAGTAAATGATATCATGAAAATTTAAATTGTATTGGTAATTTTGTATGAAAATACTACTTAAAGCTTATGTCAATGGAGACCCAGATTTTAACCCTCACAGTCTGGGCTAATATACACTAAATGCATACACCCATGACCAGGCTAAATTTAAGGATGGCCAATCTAGAAGAAAAACTCAAAAAAACTGGTCAGTGGAAAGAGGAAGATATGCATATGCTCATGGCATAAGAAAAAAATTCAAAAAAATTTCTTAGCCTTCCACAGGAAATTGAAAGTTAATATTTTCCATTTGGTGCAGGTCTCCTTTTTTTTTTTCCCCTTAGATAGTCATGAAAATATGTTAATTTTACCAAGTTATAAGTGTTCTTTCTAATATTTTATTTTTTCTTTTGTCAAATTATAATTGCAGCCTAGACAGTATCGTAACACATGAACTAAAACCAGGAACAAATTCTGAGCATATTTAATGTAGAATATTTATGATGCATCCTTGGATGGGAAGTTGTGACATTCCCCTTTACCACCTCAACCAAGACTAAATCTCTCTCGGCTCACTCTGACTTGTATGCAGATCTGAAGAGTTGCCAACAGTGATAAATGGAACTAGGAACATTTTTCCTGCAAAATTTGTTCAAACCTTATTGCGCCAAATCTTGAACATTTATGTATGTTACCTGTCCACAAGAAGTTAAACTACTTTGGAAATCATATTTACCTCTTGAAGCTGTGTTGTATTTTTAATTATACTATGTATTTTAAATTGTGTCAATATGTCTTTCTCCTCTATCTTCAGACCGATGAACAAGAAGTTATAAACTTCTTACTGACAACTGAAATAATACCTTTGTGTTTGCGAATCATGGAATCAGGATCAGAATTGAGTAAAACTGTAGCAACATTCATCCTCCAGAAGATTCTTTTGGATGAAACTGGACTCAATTACATCTGCCAGGTGTGTGAATTTTGCATTTTCAGTTTTTCAGTGTCATTGCCATGTGGAGCTGAATATCATTAATTTTGCCAGATTTTTCATGCTTTCATGTCCATAATAGTCTGTTGTAGTTACATGCGACACAGTCTAGTCACAGGATTTTAAGCTTTTTTTAAAATTGAGTAATGATGATTATCTATTTGCAGTTTCTTTTTAATTTTTAGCAAGGAAGAGATCCTATGACGAATAGATGGAAATTGAAAGATTATTAATACATATATATTTTTTCAACTATTTCCACATGCTAGGAAGAATAGTTAATGTAGGATAAAATATGTTAGGGAAAAAGCTTTTCTTATCTCAACAGCAAATATAATGCATATGCTTTATTTTCTTCTGACCGCAAGATCATTCAATCATTTACCTTTATTTTGCAACAAATGGGAAGTCTCTACACAATATTTTGATTTATGGTGAATTTATGAAAAAAACTTTCCTTTCGTCCGCGCCGTAACTTCTGAAAAAATCAGAATTTTTCGTTTGATTGTCGTAATGTTTGCACCGTTTTATATTTGCCATTACATAAAGTTTTATATATGAAAATGTGCGCAACTAAAAACAACTCATGGTTGTAGTTTTTATCCGTTTTGAAATATTTTCATATAAATAATGATAAATAGACAAAATTCGACCTACGGTCAACTTTAACTCAACCGAAATGGTTGAAAACTGCAATTATAAGCTACAACACTCCATTCTAGTAATATTCAATCAATTACCTTAATTTTGCAATAAACGGGAAGTCTCTAGCACAATATTTTGATTTATGGTGAAATTTTTAAAACTATTTTTTTTTACGTCCGCGCGTTACGAATTAATGCATCATATTGTGATAATATTTTTTCTGTGTTGCTTTGATCATTTTACAATTTGTTATATACCAAAATCATTGCAATTTAGTGTACAATACAATGAAAAAATAATTAACTCATTAGCTTTAACCGTTTTGCTCACAGCGCGATTTGTATACAATTATATAAAAAAAAAAATTTGCACTGTCATATATTCCAATATTTATATATGATAATGATATTCTTTTTCATTTCTGATAGTTGCATACTAAACTTCAGGCAATGACAAAAAAAGGAGCCAAAAATTAACTCTTAATCTTAAAAATTAAGCGTGCTGTGATTTTTTTTAAAAACTTTTTCCGCTTCGGCGCTCACTCGCGAACGCCGCCGGCATACGGGAGACACTTTCGGAAATACCGGCTCAGCGTTTAAGGGTTAAGAGAGCCTTAAAATGCTCCTGGAGGAGTTGAGACTTAACTACTCTTTGATATCACTTACTCCTTTGGGAAATGCTTAATTGGTGTATTGCTGCTTTTTTCCTTCATAATATTTCTTCATTCTATTTATGTATTTATTTTTTTTCCAACAGACATACGAGCGATTTTCTCATGTGGCTATGATCTTGGGTAAGATGGTCATTTCCTTATCTAAAGAACAGTCTGCTCGCCTCCTTAAACATGTCATAAGGTGTTATCTTAGGCTCTCGGATAATCCCAGGTTAGTCTTTGGTATTTTTACATATAAATTCATTGTGTTGTGTTCATGTGATACAATCCATTGCTTCAGGATTGCTGTTCTCCAACCTATGAGAGTAGACCAGTTCTGAAATTTGTTTCCAGAAATTATTACGGTAGTGGTGATTTGAATTGCCCCCACCTGTTTGTGGGTGTTGAGGGGGACAGTGACTCAGGATTTTTTGAACTTTTTTCAACCTCCCAACCATTTTAATCAGTCCAGTTATGTTCATGTGATTGTGAGAGTTCGTTTAGGTTTAGTGTTTTTAGTCTCATACATTCTTTATTTCTAAGGGTGATAAATCATACATCTCTCTGATAAATGTAATTACCTTACCTCTTACATATATCTGTGGTCAATTCCTTCTACAATTTTCTGCCATACCAGTGCTTTTGTTTTTATAAACCCCTCATTTATCATCCTTAAAATTAGTTTTCCTTCCACAAGTTACATGAAGTTAGTATAACTGAAATATTTTGGAACCCTACCATGTACTACTGTAGAATTTTAACAATGCTGTCCATGATTTAGTGTACCTCTAAAATAATTTGAAAAATGGTGTGCTTTATAGAATATTTAATCTGATAGTAACATAATAAATCCATGGCTGAAGTGGTGTCCTTCATTTTAGGAAGAGTTACATTAAACTTAATTTTTGTTCAGCTTGGACAGTAAGTGAATAATACATATCATCCAACTCCATTAAGTGCAGAGAATGTAGGTCTACAGTAAAAGTTAAGCAAGTGTTATGTGATTGTCAGATTTTCAACTTGCTGCGAGCGTCATATTTTGAAAGAAATTTCCTGGTGGAAATATAATAACTTCTACGTTCAGTCTCAGTGTTGCAATACAGTAAACCCCCTGTATTCGCTGACTCCGGATTCGTGGCCTCACGTATTCACGGGTTTCTCTCTGGAACATATACCCCCATTATTCACTGTATTTTTTATAAGAAATATCCACAAATTCCTGGGGTTTTTTTTATCAGTTTCATCATATACTTTTTGTGATAAACTATTAAAAATCCAGGTATAAATATTTCTAGTGGGTTTTTCCTGAGTTTTACCTAACAAAATAGGCAGTTTTAAGCATTGTATAGGGGTTTCAACTATTCGCGGGTTCTAGCTTTTCGCGGAGGGGTGTGGTACCTATCCCCTGTGAATATGAGAGGAACACTGTATAGCTTTTATATAATTATATAGCTACAGGCAGTCCCCGGTTATCGGCAATCCAGTTTTATGGCACTTGTCCTTTGGCACCAGTATTAGAGTATTGGCACCAATACATATATGCCTAACAGAGGCACCTATAACCACCGAAGATTGCCAATTTTCAGGTATAGGTGATTTTTGCTGATCATCAAGCCATGGGAACGGAATCTCTACCAATAACTGGGGACTGCCTTATTAGGTTTTCAACTACGGCAGCTTGAAAATTCAAAATTCTGAGTAATGATTCGACTATCTAGTGTTGGTAGTTAACCCTTCCCATGTTTGGGTAAGATGAGGAACAATGCAGCAAAGAGCTCAATTCGTGTTATACTTGCTCTTGGTTAACATCAGGAGTTCTCTACAGCTGTTCTACATCGTTTGTTGGAATTATTACCAGGAAATTGGTGAAGTATATATTCAAAATTTGTTGTGGCTTCATTGATTAGCTTTTTGAGAATTCTGATCAACTTTAGCTAGCTTTTGAGAATTCTGATCAACAGTAGTTTACGTTTAATGATTTTCTGTTGTTTTGGACCATGTCAGACGCTATTTCTAGCATTTGCTTTTGTTCTGAGGGTTGTAAGACTTGGTTAACTTGCAATGAATGCCAACGAAACGAAAAGAAGTGGAAAGTATTCAAATCTCCTGTAGATAAGCTTGAGGAGGAGAAAAAGAGAGAGGCAGCCTCTAGAGCTACAAACAGGGCTTCCTTAGAATCTGTTCCTTTGCCTAGACATTTAGATAGAAGTAATGTTCCTTCACCAATCCTGGCTACTTCTCCCATCACTAGCCCTCCTCCTGCTTTGCCACACACTCCTATTGCTGGTTTTCATGCTTCCAATCCCGATGCCGTTGCCAGTCTCAAATCTAGGTTCAATCAGAAGATTAGTGTAATTGTAAGTAAGTGCATTGTCTGAATTAGGGTCATCCCTAAGAGTGCTCTCTAACAAAGTGTCTTGATTGTTTTACTAGTGAGTGTTGTGCATGTAGAGGAGGTGGTTTTGTGTCCTGCTGGTGCTCCTAGACGACAGTCCCTGTCCCGCTCCCCTGAACCTGGGAGAGGACATACCGGAGGTCCAAGGGAGGCTAGTGGGTTATACCCATGGGTAGTCACCCCCCCCCCCCCCCTCAGCCGAGGCTGTTGCCCAACCCCAGGAGTTGGCTGATAGCCATTGGAAAGGCATCAAAGTGAATGTGCATCACCTATTGTCAGACTCTGAAGATTGCAGCCCTGACAAGAAGCACAGGTGGCACTTCCTTGCCTCCTCACACCCTCTCAGGAGGCTGTTTGATGGTGCAGACTGCTCCCCTCCTCAAGTCAAGAGGTGTAGGGAGGCCAGTCACAACCCCCAACCCTCCTGCCTCTGCATCAGCTCGACCTAAGGTGTCAGAGCTGGGATAACCCTGAGTCTTTCTCACTGTACATGAAGTGCACCTTTTTGAATCATCAGACACAAGCTCCCGCATTTGTGGTGCCAACTCTTGCGCTCCAGGCGACAGCTCTCATGCATCTGACACCACCTTGGCCTCTTCATGCTGCAGTTCAGGACCCATCATTAGAACCAAGCAAGAGCAACTGGCAGCCATTATGGGGGTTTTACAGAAACCTCCCATGGTTCCCAAGACCTCCAAGAATGCATTATTGTTGCCTCTGTTACCAGGAGTGTTTCTCTTCTTCAGTTCCAGACTTTTCATGGAGGCAAGCAGAAGCCAAACTTACACTTCACATTGAAGTCTGTCAGGAAAACAAACCTTGAAGCCTACTGCCAAGAATTGGAGATAAGGGTCTTTGTGCTCCAGTAGGGGCCAGACCTCTTCACTTTTAGAAGTTGAATCAGAGGGGCGCAGAAGAGAGGTTGAATCAGAGGGCTACTCTATTCCTTTCAGGGAGAAGCCTCCTGTAGTCAAGTCTCACATTGTTTTGACAGCTTATTCAAAAGACTTTGGAAAGTTTCCAGCCCTTTCGAAAGAAATAGATCTCCTTAAAGGAGCTGTAGAAGAAGTAGAGGATCACAATTCAGAGGAATTCTGCAATTGTCTCTTTGCATTCCCCAAGTCCCCGGGGATGCTAGAGGCCTCTTCTTGATGTCAGTACCCTGAATCACATCATTCAGAAGGCAAACATTTATTCAACAAGGCAACTGGATGATCACCCTGTAGTACACGCAGGATGCCTACTTCCATGTCCCCATCCATCCAGGCTCCAGGAAGTTCAGCTTCTCTACAGCCCCTCAAGTATTTACACAAGTTCTTGTTCCTCTCAGCAAATGGCTCCATCTCCGCAACATCAACATCCACCTTTACTTAGACGAGTGGCTTCTCCGTTACCTGTCAAAGGAGAAGTGCACAGAGGACTTAAAGTAAACTTAGCCTTACTCAAGAGTTATGGATCCTGATCAACAAACCAAAATCTCATCTGACCCCGACACAAGATTCTCCCCGGTTATTGCAGGGCTTGGATAAGGGCGATCCAGTTTAATGGAACGTGTCTAGCACCATAAAATTGGCGATTATGGTGCCATAACATACCTAACGGAGGCGCCATAAATAGCTGAGTATCAGATAATGGCAGTTTTCGTTTATCAGCACCCCTTCAAGAACAGAACCCCCACCGATAACTGGGGACTGCCTGTATTTGGGGATGATCCTGAACTCTGAGGCTTCTCTGGTTTTTCTGTCCCCCAAAGGATTCGACTCCTGCCTTTGTAAAATCCCTGGTTTTCTCTCCCAGCAATGGATGAGCCTCTTGGGGACTCTGGCCTCCATCAAGCAGTTCGTGAAGTTGGATGGACAGCACATGAGAGTTCTCCAGTTCTATCTCATGGCCAACTGGAACTGGAAGACCCAACCAGCCTTCTTCATCTTTCTCATCACGTTGCGAAGGAAGGCTTCTGCAAGAAAAATCCCTTCTTCCGTCGAACCCCTAGCTAGAATTTTATTCAGATGCCTCGGACGTAGGTTAGGGAGTTCTGCTAGGGGATTAACCCTCAGAGTGCGGCTGTCACCCCTGAGCGACGACAGACAATTGTATTGGAAGGGCGAGCGTCGACGCTGGTTTACCACCATAAAAAAATGTTTACCCTTAAGATTGCTGGTCCATTTTCTGTGATTTACAATCATAGAAAACCTGATGCCAATATCTAGCACCATCTATTGGTGGCATCCCAAAACATGACAATAACGAGAACTCAATGTTTACACTTATCTGGGCAAGAGATGACTTGTATTTTGTTTATTTATTCTCTATAAATTGGTATTTTATACGTATTAATGCATTTTTTTATGAATCGTGCTGGTTGAAAGTAATGTTTTGATAAGTTACCACAATCTTATGTAATAGTAAAATGAAGCAATTTAATGACCAGAATCTAAATTTTATCGTTTGGCCCTTTAACCGGCCATTGAAATTTTGAGCCTTTTAATTGATCATAGATGTACACAAATATATGAATCGGTAATCTGTGTGTATGTTTTTATGTTAGGCTATATAAAGACCTACACTTTTCTTCATATATATGTATGTGTAAATCTATATAATATATATAAATAAACAGAGAGAGAGAGAGAGAGAGAGAGAGAGAGAGAGAGAGAGACGAGAGAGAGAGAGAGAGAGAGGAGAGAGAGAGAGAGAGAGAGAGAGAGATTGTCAAGTCAAGACATACTTGCCAGTTTTTCTTAGGTAGGCTAGGATTCGTGGAACATTCTTTGGGAAATGAAAAATGAGTACTGATTGATTTGACCAGTTTTTTTGAAAAGTGTTGAAAAGTTACTGACTGAGCAATGCGAACTAAACTCATAACACCAGTCATTATTATTTTTTCTTGCATTTCATGTCTTGCTTTTGCTTTGCACGCAGGGTCATGTAGGTTAGATTACTTTTGGTTTTCTGCTCTAGTTGTACATTTTTATCAAAGATAATGATTGTTTTATTTGTTTTTGTATCACTCACACAACTATGCTTGCTGTGTAGGTTAGCTTAGTTTTTCAGACCGTTTGTGATGCCTAAACTGGATACCTTATAATTTTCAAAGTATATAGTACAGGTTGGGTATCAAGGTTACCTTAGCATCACTTGAGGGGTTTGAAAATAAAGGCTATATACTCTTTGTGGATAACTTTTACACTAGTGTAGAGTTTTTTTTTATTAAGCTAAGGGAGAGAGGTGTGGGTGCTTGTGGCAGTGTTAGTGTAAATAGAAAGGGTCTGCCCAATGAAATGGGAAGAACTAAAATGAAAAAATGAGAACTTCCAGTAATATGGACAGATAATGAAAATACAATGGTAGCAGCAACATGGCAGGACACAGACAAAGTAAACATGTTGTCAGCTGTTGGAGATTCAGGTGTGATGGGTAACAATATGATAAAAAAAAAGATGATAGAATTGTACATAAACCATGTGTTCAAGCTTATTATAATAAATATGAGGGAGGAGTGGACTGGTTTGATCAACTGTGTGCAACTTATAATTTTAGTCAGAGGAAGAAGAAATGGCACCAGGTTATATGGTATTTTATTATAGAGGTGGCCTTCATGGAGGGAAAAATAGCTTATGGTATCCAAAATCCTTATCAAAATCTATCATAGGAAATTCAGAGAAAAAATAGAAGTAAATGGATTGTTGGAAGGCCGCTGATTGGTAAGAGGAGACTGGAATCACCCTTATCAAGCAGACTCACAGGCAGGTGTTTCATTGCTCAATTTATAGACAAAAATCACAAGCCTGATTGTATTGCTTGCAGTATAAGTACTGACTGCTGCTTGAAGAAAAAAGGGCAGTGGAAAAGAAGACAAACAACTTTGTATATTTTGCCATGTTTCAAAATATACCATACTGTAAGCAAGTACAAAAAGACCTGTGAGTGTAAAAAGCAATGCAAAAACAGTGGTTAGCTGAAGTTTTGTTTTAAGAGTTTTCCAAATGAAAATACCCTTTTCGTTTGTACATGATTTTCTAGATGAAAGTATACGTATAAGAAAAGAGATTTTTTTCATATATAATGCTCTAAATAATTTTCAATTTCATTCTTGTCTCTATATCATATGTAAGAGATTCTTTCTGTTATTTTCATATTACAAAAATTGAACTGCATAAAATAAAAGTTATATTGCAAATTCTTTTCCAGTCTTTCTTTCAACACTACAAAATCTCAAAAAAGCAATATGTAAAAGGTACCTATTTCACCAAAGAAAAAATAGTTTTTGTATAGCGTTATATATCAAGAAATGGTTGCAAATTCAATCCACATGCCTTTTCTTTAGTTTTAGCTTCCTCCACAAAATGCTGGGTCAAGAATTAGGTTTTTTTTGTTTTTTTATCATTTTTCTAAAAAAAATAGTATTATTCAGGACTTTAATAATATTTTAAGAAAAAAATAATGTCAGATATGGAAAATATAGGTCTTGTTTTTATAGCAAGAGGTATATGAAGCCAATTGGTGCATTATAAATTTTTTATGAAGTTTTATGCACCCAGGGGGGGTAAAATTCCAAATGCATATTGACGCAATCTATGGTTTAAGAAGTTTCCAGGACGTGGTCCATGGAACAAAGAGGCTTACATATCAGCTTCAAGATACTGAAGGCGATTCACCTTGGTCTTTAGTCCTTCTCGCCTCTGATCTCCGGCATGACACCGGTTATTTACACAGACAACGCCACTGCCATTTCTTATATCCGCAACCAGGGAGGCACTCACTCCTTCTCCCTCTGCAAGGTCACAAAAGATATCCTCTGGGCAGAGGAGAATCAGGTCAGCCTCATCACTCGATTCATTCAGGGGAGACTGAATGACTTAGTGGACGAGCTTGTTGCCACAAGCAGATCCTTCCCACAGAGTAGACCTTGGACCCCCTGGTTTGCAACAATATGTGGAACTTATGGGGCAGACCAACCGTAGACCTGTTTGCAATGTCAAAGAATCATCCTCCTCCTCTCTTCTGTTCACCAACCCTGGACCTGGCATGGGCAACAGATGCCTTGTTTCTGGACTGGTTGGACCTAGATGTCTATGCCTTAACCCCCTTTCAGCATGATAAGAGAGATGATCAACAAGTTTGCTTCACATCGCAATGTGTCGATGACCCTGGTTGCTCTGTTCTGCCTCACAAAACAATGGTTCCTGAACCTGCATCTTCTCCTAGTGGACTTACAAGACTCCTACCTCCAAAGGAGTTGCTTTCCAAACACCCCCACTTCTTCAGGTTTCACCAAGGGTTGTCTGCTCTTGCTCTTAACAGGATTCTGACTGTCTGGAGTCTTGTCAGAGCAAAGGGCTGTTCAAAGCCAGTTGTGGATGCTATTGCCAGATTTAGACGTCAGTCATCCAGCAACATCTATCAATCCAAGTGGACAGTTTTTCAAAGATGGTGCAATCAACATAAAGTGTTGTCTGTAAGCCAGATAGCAGACTTCCTGCTGTATGTGAGTTCTTCCAGGAAGTTGTCATCCTTTACCATCAAGGGCTATGTTGAATTTGGTTTTCAAGCATAGAGGTCTGGACCTGTCCTCTAACCAGGACCTCAACGGCCTTATTAAATCCTTTGATAAAGCTAAGGAAAGGAAGTCTGTTAACATTTTTTGGAACCTCGACGTAATTTTAAAGTAGCTTTCAGATCCATCTTTCAAGCTCCTGCACTCCATCTCTTCTAGATCTTACTCAGAAGACACTCATTCTTGTGTCTTTGGCCACTGCCAAGTGTATTAGCACGCTTCAGGCTGTTGACAAGAGAATTGGCTTTGCTTAAGGAAACGTGGTCTGTTCTCTCTCTCTAGGGTTCCTTGCCAAGAATGAACACCCTTCCAATCCCTAGCCTTGCTCTTTCACAATTAAAAGTTTGATGGACATCCTTGGACCGGGAGAAGAGAGGCTGCTTTTTCCATTGCAAGCCCTATCATACTACTTACAGAGGACCCAAAAAATTAGAGGGCCTTCTCCATCTCTGTTGTTCAGTTAGGAACCCTTCTCGTCCAATGTCAAAGAGTGCTGTAGCTTATTTTTTGAGAGACTTGGATTTCCGAAGCTCACTCTCGGATATAAGAGGACACTCGTATTAAGGTAAAACCCCATGAGGTCCAAGCTGTTGGCACCTCTAACTTTTAGGTACAATATCTCGCTCATTCATCTTACAATCTACATATTGGAAGTGCAAGTTGGTCTTCACAACTCATTACCTGAAGGATATGGAAGTTGTGTTTGAAAATGGTAGTACAGTGGACCCCCGTATTCGTGGTAGGGGATGCATACCAGGACCCCCACAAATAGCTAGAATCTGCAAATACTTAGAACCCCTTTAAAAACCCTGAAAACTGCCTATTTTGTTAGTTCAAACTCAAGAAACACCACTAAAAATGCATATACCTGATTTTTTAATAGTTTTATCACAAAAGTTGCATTTAATCATGAAATTGATATGAAAATATAATAATTTGTGGACATTTCTCATAGAAAAATACCACAAATACGCGAATTCCCCACAAATAATGGGTAGAAATGGTTCATAGAGAAATCTGTGAATACCGGGGGTCCACTATACCTTAAGACCTTTATTCGTAGCTGGGATGGTGTTCAAAGAGGAAGCATAGAGAGCTTTCTTTCCCTCCTCTTATTTCCTTTCCTAGATTCAGGGTGTCGAGCCCAGAGGGAACCTGAGGGTACATTGTACCTGGAATACCCACCAGTTTTTTAGTGGTTTTGCTGTGGGTTTTTTTTTTTTTTTTTATTAAAGTGTAGGTCTGGTGTTTGTTCTGGTTTGTTGCTCAGGGCAAGGGTACCTTTTTAAGCTTTGCCAGACACTGGATGCCTTCTTTTGCTGCAAAGTTCCCACTGATGCAGACCGACCCATGGCTACACCACCATGCCACTTCAGTAAAAGAGGAGCACTAACAGGTAAGGAAACTAAGCGTTGTATTAATGTTAGCAACTTTTTTTACTATTTCAAAGTCATTACTTTTATTAATGTTTTGGAGTAAAATACGTATGTCTATTTATCCCTCCTCCTATCAGTTTGGATTCAGCTATATAATTACAGGCAGTCCCCGGGTTATGACGGCTTCGGCTTACAACATTCCGAGGTTAAGGCACTTTTCAATTATATTCATCAGAAATTATTTCCAGGGTTACGACGCCTACAACGCTTGTCGGGCAGAAGAAATATGACACCAAAAATGCAAAATTATCAATATTTGAAGGTTTTTTTTATGAAAAATGCAATAAGAGTGCAGTTCACATAGTTTTGAATGCACCCAAAGCATTAAAAGTAAGGTTTTCTTAGGATTTTTGATGATGTTCCGGCTTTAGACAATTTTCGGGTTACAACACGTCTCAAGATTGGCACCCCCGTCGTAACCCGGGGACTGCCTGTACTTGGTTATTTACTTTTATACAAATGACAATTTTATGATAAAATATAGAATTTTACAGAAGGCAGTTCCTGGTTCTCGGCGGAGGTTCTGTTCTCGTCTGGGTGCTGATAAGCAAAAACCACTCTTAACTGAAACTGCAATTTATGGCACCAATAACTGGTTAATAGCGCCTCTGTTAGGTATGTTATGGTGTTATAACTGTATTATTGGCACCTTGTGGCACCGATAACCGAGAGACTGCCCATTATGGCACCATACATTGCCAATTTTATGGGACTAGGCAAGCGCCATAAAGCTGGGTCGCCAATAACCAGGGACTGCCTGTATTTAACAAGTAGTATATACTAATCAGAGCCCTCCCTCCACCCCTCGCATGGACATCAAGGCACAAAACAAATTGTGCTCTTTGCTGCATTGTTCCTCATTTTACCCAAAAGTGGGTCAGGTTACCTACTCTAGATAGTTGAATTTTTACACACACTTTTTTTAAGCTGCCATAATTGAAAACCTAATAGCTACATAATTACTTGGTAAGTTTATAGTATAGAACTATTTTTATCATAAAAATTTCAAATAAGTCTGTGGTCCAGTAAAAAGTCATTGTAATTTTGTGTTTTGTCACACGTAAATTTAAAGTGTTAATTTGACCAATTATGAATTTTAGTATTTGTTTGTTTTAGTGTCATAAGAATTAATGTTAAGAGGTTAATGAAAAGGAAAAGCTCTTTTCGGGGAGGAAGCAACTTGTCCAAACGGTTCGACCTGAGGGAGTTCTCTTGTCCGGAAACAAGATCGTCCACCTTGTCGAGGATTCTGTCAGCAAGAGAAGACCACTGCAGTCCCACTGAGGCCTTGGGTTCCTTATTCGGGCCCCACAAAGACTCCAGTTGAGAGGGATGATCTACTGACCTTCGAAGCCATATGTCCTTCCCCAGATCATTGTGCAGATGAATCGGCACTATGATCTCTGCAAATGTCCTCTGTAAGCCCCAGGAGGTTGAGGGAACAAGTAAGGGAGGCCCAGCACTCCCAGCTGTCCTATCTGCAAGGTGGTCAGGAGAGGTAATCTATATGCGATCATCATTTGGTGACGGTTGCGATACCGGTCCAGGAGAGTGCCTTCGAGGAGAGGCACTATCCCGAGAGAAACAAAGCGGTTCTCATCTGGCGGGCCAGGTACTGGGTTCAGCATCACTAAGCAGTGGCCCCGGCAAGAGGCAAGCCCTTGACTCAGCCAAGTCACCTTTCTCACATGTCCGCAGTGGGGAACTGGGAGCAGTCAACCAAACGGCCTGCCGATAAGCATTCGTTCCTCTCGTGACATTCCCGAGACTCCTTTGGAGTTGATGCCCCTGTAGAAGGAATCTGTAGAGGGAACCTCATCCTTGCCTCTTCAGGTGCTGGGTTAGGCACTGGTTTGGGCCTTTGTCCGAGTACCAGTAGAAGTACTGGCAGGGACAGTAGAGGCACTGGAGTGTCTCTTCCCTTTCTCTCATTCTATACCCTCACTGGTATGGAAAGAGGAACCTTCATCAGCAAATTGGGATGGCCAAACCTCCTTAGAGGCTCATACATTCAAGGCATCTTGGTCAGACTGTGGCGCTGACAGCATCAGTCTTAGAAGCATGCTTCTTTGAACTAGTGGAGGGAGCAGTTACTGAGGTATCCACTCCCTTGGCTCCCATTTTAGCAGGCCTAATAGGGGCCTGCAGACCAGTACCTCCACCCACAGGTGAGGAAGAGCCGATGAGAGAACCCTCTGCTCCCTCCAAAGAGGGAAGGAGATCCCAATAAGACTCATGCCGAGACTTCTTAGGAGGAGGAGGAGAGGCAACTTTCTTCTTAGGTGACAGGCCTTGGAAGGAGGAACGCCATGGTGCTGCAAGATCTGACGGCTGCTTCACCATTGTACCTGAAGAAGGAATATCCCTATTGGGTCGGGGCCCCTTCTCGTGCAAAGGGAAATTCAACTCCCTCGGAGTGACCCAAAGCCTCCATACCGAGATAGTCATGAACCCGCCTCCCCTCCATCCTCATTGTTCAACGAATCAGAGTAAGAGGATGAGGAGGAGGCCTCTTCCATAGGAGAGAGAGCAAACCAATGAAGCTTGCTGGGAGACAGAAATCAGGATGAAGAGTCTTGCACCAAGGGAGTCATCGGAGGCACGTAACCCTCTGACAGCATCTAGGTGGCCCTTCCTCCCGTAAAGTTTCCTCCACAAACTTCACCCATTGTACAAGGAACCAAGACACACACAACACATCTGAACCCGACGACGACCAAAAGTAGTGGTATGTGTATACCCAGGTAGGAGGTGCTATCCCATCTGGGTGGTAGTTCAACTACTGAACTACCTTGCTATAAAAGTCTACCGACCATTTCCAGCTTTGCTGAAGGTAATTCCTAATGTAAAGGACTTCAGGTTTCTATAGTTAGGAAAAATACAATACTACTTAAAAAATTGTGATTTTTTTACGTTATTCATATGTTCACAGGGCTCGAGAAGCATTAAGACAGTGCCTACCTGACCAGTTGAAGGACCAAACATTTGCTGGGTGCTTGAAAGATGATAAGTCCACAAAGCATTGGTTACAGCAGCTACTTTCCAACCTCGAGTCAACTGCAGCAGCTGACCCACGAATTGCGTTGCCCCCACTTGCGGCTCAGTAAAGTTGCCTAGCTTATTGAAGAGATAATGCATTTACATCACAGTGAAAGCATCAGAAAATTGAAGGTGGTGGTGACTGCTCTTCCAGATATGACGTTCGCTCATTCATAGCCACATTGGAAGTCAATGACGTATGAAATGTTAGTCTAGGATTTTTTAAACTTTTGGTATAATGTGATCAACAGTTTTCAAGCATTTTGTGATAAATGTGTTACGTGGCATGCCGAGATGTATCAGGAAGTTTTGAGTCCCCTTGATTATGCCAAATAGTTACTTGTTGGTTATCCCATGTTGAAAATGTGATATTTCATATTTAGCATTTTATTGTAAATGTCCCAAAGTTATATTTAGCTATAAGGAATGCTACTGTGTTCTATTCACTTAATTTATGAAGGTGTCTTGCATGTTTTGTTTCTTTAATGTAAATACCAATAGAAGGAAGAACTGCTGAAGAGGAAAGAAACATGAACAAATGAATGCTACATTTCTGAAAGCATATGGAAGAACTGTTCATGTGATATTCCAATACTGTGTAGACTTTGTATATATTGAGGGGAAGTGCTGAAACAGTCTTTGGGAAAGCTTTGGCTGTTGTTGTTTTGTCTGCATTTTATTCTGCAATTATAACATACAAAGCAGTTTTACTATGTGCTAAAAATATACCTTTTTGGTTCTTATCACTGTGATTCCTTAAAAGTATTTTAAATTTTGCTCTTATTTGGTGCCATGAGAATTTGCAGATTTATTGGTGTACTCTTGTAGCTGATTTTCAATGAAGAGTTCTGAAGAATCATTTAAGACTTAGAATGATGTGAACTGATGTACTAAATATAAATATCAGAGAGTAGTAGAAAATGGCTAATATTCTTCATTGCAGGAGATTTGGTTCCTTGCAGCTTATCTATTATTTTGTAAAAGGAAAGAATCTGAGAGCTAACCAAAGAATAACATATGAGAAGGACTTATGCTGGGAGCTGTGTAACATATTTTATTTTAGTGACATTTTCCTCTGTGGTAAAACACAAGGTACCTTTGATACCTGTTAAATTATTTAGCACAAGCAGACAGAACAAGTAATCAAATTCTTATTGTACAAAACTAGTCTTATGCAAAATCCAATGGCTTTGTGAGGTACATTGTTACCTTCATTATGATTTCTTAATTTAATCCTCCATGCTGTCGTTTCTCAAAGGAAAGTTTGTATGAAAGTTTATTAGCTTTTAAATGTTTTAGTAAATTTTGTAAGCCCGTGAAGTATATTCTTATATATGATTATAGGAAAGTTTTCTTCTTCAGTGTCTGAATGGTTTTGTTTATGTAGAACTTCAGAAAAATTCATTTAAATATTGAGTTTGGTACAGATTTTATTTATAATTTTTTCTCATACAAGTAGACCATCAATTTTCAGCATCCTTGGTTCTTAGGCCATGCCAGATTTTCTATTTTTCCAGACCAGCAATGGTCCCTCTCTTGTTAACAGACACTAAACAAATATTAAATATAAATTAAATTAATTATAGTAATAAACAATACAGGGGTATTAATACTTTACTGTACAGGTTCCTGTTTCACTATCAGTAAAAAAAATTTCAACACATGCCTAGCACTGGGACCACTTTTTTCATCAGTGCTGGAAAAAAACAACCCACACCTTACCCATATCTGTAGCTACCTGTAAAGGTGTAACTGGGTTAAACAAAGTTAATAAGCAAAATTTAACAAATTTATTACTGTAATTTCAAAGGGGTGTATCTTCCCTCCACAGTATTAGTTTTCCTGCATCTGTCCATACCCGTTTTTACGCAAAATCTACAGCAGTTGCAGAGTGCCATTTTTGTGTGACATATATATACATGGATTTTAGTTCGCTTGATATTATATCTGTATTATTTGGTTCAGCAAGACATTTTGTATCAATAATACTGTACAGTATATTATTTATAAAAATTTTTACCAAATCCTCTTTCTTAAGATCCACCAAAAATATAAAGAAAATCAGCAAATAATGTAACAATATTCCGCACTTGCTGCCAGCATCAAAAAGTAAACAAACAGAATGAGTGCCGGAACACTCAGAGCCATCTGTTGGCTGCCCAGTAAACTAGTCTAGCAGCGGTGAAAATTTGAAAGTTTTGATGAATATTTTAAAGTTTAAATCAATTTTGTCCGGATTAAAAAGAGGTTCCAGACCAGAGACTAACAAAAAATTGATGGTCTACCTGTACCAAGGTTATGTTGAATTTTATTCAGTCTTGTCATATGTACTTGAAGAGTAGATGTAAATACCTGTGTACAGCATAATTCATGCAATGTAGGAAATATTAAAAGCATAGAAAGGAGGAAGGGAGTACAGAGCTTTGAATTTGACAAACAGAATATGTATTCTAATGTATAAGTGAAGATTAAGTAAAATGTAGAATAATTTATATAATGTTACAAAATAAATGATAAATGATCTAAGAAATTAAGTAGAAAAAAAAGAAAGGCAAAGTATTGTTTACTTAATATTTTATCTGTATTTTACTTATGCACTTTTCATTTGTTAGAAAATTGTACATGTACTATATAGGAACATTGAAGTAATTAAATGTGGGTAAACAGGTATTTAAATATCTCATTCACATGGGGTTTCTCATGCGATGAGAGGATGGACAGGGAAACAATGTTTTGATCAGTTGCATGTCAGTGATAGTTGGGTAGGTGGAAGTTGAAGAAAGATATCCAAGTATGTTATGACTTCCTCTAGTTTCACTTTAAAGTTTACTTGTTACAAGTCATATCATTTGAGTAGTTAATCCTAAGTGGGTTCAGGAAACTGCAATCCTAGTGGGAAAATGTTATTTAAAACAATAACGTATCCTAGTTTGTGAGATTTAATATGGAAGATTTAAGTTCTTAAGATGAAAAATGTGAAAATATATTTGATTTGGATACATTTTAATTAAGCAGTAGATCTTAATTGTATGTAACTAACTTTTACAAATAAATACTATAAATTATAAGTTTGTTTTGAAACCCCATTGAGATACAAATGAAATTTACAATATTTTACTTATTTATTCATGCTTATGTTGTCTCCAGGGTAAGAAGAATTTTTTTCTTCTAAAGTTTCTTCCTTTTTGATAGTATTCCATACAGCCAACTCTGTTAAGAGCTAAACAGATTAGCTCAGTGGTCTGGTTAAACATCTTATCAGTAGTAATGTCCTGTTTCCAAATTCTTTCAATTCTTAGGTACAGTGGACCCCCATATTTGCGGGGATGCATACCCCCCACACAAAAAAAAAAACACACCCTCTTAAAAATGTTTATAACTGCCTATCTTGAAAGTTCAAATACTAAATATATACCTTAAATAACATCCTTCAAATATACGTACCTGATATTACTATCCTATTCCCTGTCATTGAGACCACCTTGACGTGGTGAGGGGGCTCTCGAACCTCAAGAATTTCATCCTAGGTTCGAACCCAAGAGTCGCATATATCATCATATATTTTTGGGTTCATATCTGGATTTTTCCATTTGGTCAAAATTTTCTATTAATAAATAAGAAAACATATCCCAACTTGGATTGAAGTTAAATCCGAAGCTAAATAGCGGGAACTGTGGTATATCCATCCACTACCCTACAATGTTCGGACCTGGTTTTCCAGGCGGAACTATTCTGTGGAGCTGGACCACAGATTCCAGGGGAACCTGGTTCTAGGAATAGAACTCTCGGCATTCTGTCTGGTTTGCCCATGACGTGATTAGGATGGGGATAATTGTATTACGTAATACTCCTAGTCTACCAAGCGGGTATTGCTCACACTTGGGCCATGCTAATCATATTATGCCATCCCCTTTTGGGGTAGGGTAGGGATGCAGACATTTGGGGGTCATTTCTCTCTTGTGCCATTGGCAGAAGATTTAACCTCACGAAAAGCCAATGATATCTTTTCAAAATGTTTCTCTCTCTCTCGTAGTAGCCATCTTGCTTAGTGAGACGTTCCCGCGCATATTCTGATTAATCAACAGATATCACAAGTTTAACTTACGTCTAGAATTTGAGAAATATCTAGAAGTGTTCGTGAACTATCGGTGATAAGATTATTGTGAAAATAGTAGGATAAAGCGTCTACTATAAGTTAGTTTATCAAGTGAAATACTGTAAATCAGAACAAGATGGCAGTAAGTTCCAACTGTGGAAAAAAATGGCGAAATTTAGCTTGTTTGGCAGATTCGCAATACGATGAGGTAGCAGGAAGGGAACTGGCATTTCTCATCTATGAGATCAGCAACAGTCCTAACCAAAAAGATACAAAAGCATTCATAGATATATTAGAAGGATATAATCCTTCAAACTGGAACAAATCAACAGAAAACATCTTGAAAATAATTGAAGACGTTCCAAATAAAATCCAAGTGGTCAAGAGACTCATAAAGAAAATATACATAAACCAACATATTCCAACAGAAAATGAATAAGGTGAACATTGTGATTATCCTAATTGATGCATTAGGAAAAAGAATGCCAAAAGCATGCAAACTGTGTAAGGTGTGGTATAGCATAGTTAATCCACAAAACCTGATCAGAAAATGTTCTGCATGCAACATTCCGACACATCCACAATGTGCTGAGGTAATGCAAGATATGAGAAAAGATACCAGAATATTTTGCTCAACATGTTTATCATTGATAGACAATGTTATTAAATCAAGATTGAATGTACAAATAGTTGAGGATGAAGAAGAAGAAGAGGAAAATGGAAGAGAAGTAAACAAAACTGAAATGACAGAAAAAAATAAGGAAAACAAAGAACAAGATAAAAGTATGGATGCAGAGATATTCATTGATACTACATATGAGGCAATAAAGCAGCATACTTACGAAGAAATAAATTACGATATGACAACACAAAAGAAAATCCTGAAGAGGCTCTACCCAGACCTACACAATGACGGGAAAGAGGAAAAAATAGACAAAAAAGACAAAGTCTGCAACCTTTTGAGAAGAGGGAATTGCAGATTTAGAGAAAGATGTTACTACAAACATCCTAAGGTATGTCACAACTATGAAATATATGGTAAATGTGCATACCTAGACGGATATGCGGATGATTGCAGAGATCTACATCCAAAAATATGCAAAAACCTAAAAGAAGGAAAAGGATGTAAGTTTGACAAAAAATGTAAATATATGCACCCTGTAGCCATGAATCAAAATCAAATAAATAATCAATCAAGTAATAAAATCCAAAATAAGAAAAAAACAAATAAAGAGAGGAATAAAGAATATCAGGTAAAAGAAAAAACCAAGCCATCAACACGATATGCAGCGATGTCAGCAAAAAATTTCCAAGCCTCAGCTCCAAGATACAACTCAAGAGATAAGAACTGTATTTATGATGCAAGAGGATATTGCAGATTCAGACACAAAATGAATAATTATGATGAAGGAAGATCAAATATTATGGAGAAGTTGGATTTTTTAATGTCAGAATTTCTGGAAATGAAAAAAAGAACAACATACCAGAACAGGAAAGAGACATGGGAAATCCTTATTATTACCCATATTAAATGAAGGAGAAAACACGCAAACCATCATAGTGATGAATGCGCAGGGTTTAGTTACGAATAACTCAAAAAGAAAAATAGAGTACTTAGAAGAACTAACCCAAATTGAAAAGAAAATAGATATAATGAATATAAGTGAAACCTGGTATTCCCAAGAGACTGGGAATGATGATCAAATAAAAGGGTTCCAAACTTATAGATCAGATAGAAAAAATAGGAAGCAAGGGGGAACCACAATATATGGGAAAGACAAGAAACAAGGAAAAATATATGAGAAATATAGTAACTCAGAATGTGAACTAATAGCGGTAGAATTTGAATCTGAAAAATTAATGAACATAGTAATATATAGACCCCTAATACTAAAGAGTTTGACTTAATAACAAAAATTGGATGATATATGTAGAAATCACAAGGACTGGACTATTCTCCTATCTGGAGACTTCAACTTTCCTTTCGTAGACTGGAAAGAACGAAGAGGAGATTGTGGTTGTACTTATACATACAAAAAAGAGAGTAATAGTAGTGCAGAAGATAAGAGGCAATTCGAAAAGCTATTAGATATGCTACTAGAATACAACATTCAACAAATAAATCACCTGCCAACAAGAAAGGAAAATACTTTAGACCTAGTATTTGTGAGCGAGATGAATTATGTAAAAGAAATAATAGTTTATAATGCGAGTATTTCAGACCATAATGTCATAGAATTAACAGTCCATTCCAAAGCAAGTGAAAACAGAGATAAGCAAGAAATGAAAAAGTGGGAAGGATATGGAAAATACAACTTCTATAGTAAAAATATAAAATGGTCAGAAATAAATGAAGAATTAAACAAAGATTGGGATAACATTTTCGTAAGTGATGACATAAGGGTAAATACGGAGATATTATATAAAATATTAGAGAAAATAGTGGATAAATATATACTGAAGAAGAAAAGTAAACATCAGTCATGCATACCAAGAGACAGAAGGATCTTGTTCCAGAAAATCAGAAAGTGGAAAAAAGGTCTTGCAAAAGAAAAAAATGCATGGAAAGTTATAGAACTAAAAAGTAAGATAGAAAATGCAGAACAAAAGATTATACAATCAAAAGAAAATGAAAAACGGGACTTGGAAGAAAAAACCCTAGTAAATATCAAGCAAAACCCCAAACTATTATACTCATATGCGAAAAAGATGAATAAAAGAAGAATAGAAATAGGCCCTCTAAGAATTGAAGGGAGATTAACGAATGAAAAAAAGGAAATTTACAACATATTGGCAGAACGATATAAGAGAGAATTCACCCCTAGAATAGATAATGAAGATAGCGATATAGAAGTAAGGGACGAAAATAGTGAATATTTAGCTGACGTAGATATTAATGAAGCTGATATTGTGTAGGCTATAAATGAAATTAAAAATGGAGCTGCAGCAGGGCCTGATGGTGTTCCTGCTATTTTGTTAAAGAAAGTAGTTCATTCTATCGCAAGGCAAAGTGTAGATACAGGCATGATTTATGATGAGCACAAATTACATAGCATATATTACCCCTACATTCAAAAGTGGACCAAGACTAGAGGCAAGTAATTATAGTCCTGTGAGTCTAACATCACATATTATGAAAGTGTATGAAAGGGTAATGAAGAAAAATATTATGAAACATTTAATAAAAAATAATCTGTTTAATATAGGACAACATGGTTTCGTACCCGGAAAAAGTACACAAACCCAACTGTTAGTCCATCCTGAGAACATATACAAAAATATGAAAAGCGGAAATGAAACAGATGTGGTTTATCTAGACTTTGCAAATGCTTTTGACAAGGTAGACCATAAGATATTAGCAAAGAAAATTAGAAAACATAATATAGTGGATAAAGTAGGAAGATGGTTAAAAGAATTTTTACACAACAGAAAGCAGATAGTTATTGCAAACAATGAGAGATCGGATGAAGCTAAGGTAATTTCCGGTGTGCCACAAGGTACGGTGTTAGCTGCATTACTGTTTGTTATTATGATTGCTGACATAGACAGTAATGTTAAGGACTTGGTAGTGAGTAGTTTTGCCGATGACACAAGAATAAGTAGAGAAATTACTTGTGATGAAGATAGGAACGCGCTACAAAGAGACCTTAACAAAGTATATGATTGGGCAGAGGTAAATAGGATGGTATTTAACTCTGATAAATTTGAATCAATAAACTATGGAGACAGAGAAGGAAAGCTATATGCATATAGGGGACCTAATAATGAGATAATCACAAATAAGGAAGCAGTTAAAGACCTTGGTGTGATGATGAATAGGAACATGTTATGCAACGATCAAATAGCAATTCTATTGGCAAAATGTAAAGCAAAAATGGGAATGTTGTTACGGCACTTCAAAACAAGAAAAGCTGACACATGGATTATGCTTTATAAAACATATGTTTGTAGTCCACTTGAATATTGCAATATGATATGGTACCCACACTATCAAAAGGATATTGCACAAATAGAGAGTGTACAAAGGTCCTTTACAGCTAGAATAGAAGTTAAGGACCTTGACTACTGGGAAAGACTACAATCCTTAAAATTATACAGTCTAGAAAGGAGAAGAGAATGCTACATGATAATTCAGGCATGGAAACAGATAGGAGGAATAGCCGAAAACATCATGGAGCTAAAAATATCAGAAAGAGCAAGCAGAGGTAGATTAATAGTGCCCAAAACTATACCAGGAAAAATAAGGAAAGCACACAGGACATTAATCCACTACGCAACAGCATCGATAATGCAGCGTCTATTCAATGCGTTGCCAGCTCATCTGAAGAATATAACAGGAGTGAGCGTAGATGTGTTTAAGAATAAGCTCGACAAATATCTAAACTGCATCCCAGACCATCCAAGATTGGAAGATGCAAAATATACCGGAAGATGTACTAGCAACTCTTTGGTAGACATTAGAGGTGCCTCACACTGAGGGACCTGGGGCAACCCGAACAAGATGTAAGGTCTGTAAGGTAAGGTAAGTCTCTCTCTCTCTCTCTCTCTCTCTCTCTCTCTCTCTCATTTTCATGATAAATACGCCTAAAGTTTTCAGTACCCCTGGGCCCCTTGGTGGAGAAAATTCGGCACAGTTGATGACCATTGGAAGTTTATCCCTTAATCTCCCTCAGTCAGTTCAAGATGATAATGCAGCAAAGGAACATCCAGTTCCAAATAAATTATATGATCCAAAACACCCGTCAGGTCCCCTAGAAATTCTACAAAAAAGCAAAAACCAACTGGAAGATTCAAACATAACAATGGAGCCATACGTTACAGAGACAGAAAACAAATCTGATTCTTGGATAACCCACATCAGGCAAGGTCCAAAAAGAAATAGAAATTATCATCTTAACCCAACACTGGTGCATTTTGATCATCTTTTTAGGTGCATTTTGATCATCTTTTTGGACCAGATAACTGGTTGAGATTTCTAGTACTTAAAGCTGAAAATAAAATATCAACAGCAATACTAGAAAACAAATTATTGAACATAATATGTCCAACACGAGAAATGGAATGCTAACATATTAAAGAAGGCAAATGGTTACTTCAGGTAACCACAAAAAAAATCTACCACCTTTTTAAATGTAAATGAAATAAATAGCACAAAAATAACAATAATAAGTCATGAAACATTAAATTATATACAGGGCACAGTCATTTTACCCAACATTGAAGGAGGACTACCCTCAAAACACGGGATACTTGACTCCCTTAAGTTAAGATAGAATCATATACATGATTTAGAAGTCTACTCTGATCCAAGTAGGAAAGATACAAATAAATTAATATTGCAAAAATAAAATTTACAGGCCAAGATCTCCCACTCAAAATCAAAATTCTTGGACAAAATAGAGAAATGCGTCCATTTATACCAAAACCACTTAAGTGCACTCTAATGTTCATAGTATGGGGGCACACACAAAAATGCCATCATAAAGCAGTATGCGCAGTATGTGAATCAGACACCCATACTACTACAGTGGTACCTCGAGATACGAAAGGCTCAACTTACGAAAAACTCGAGATACGAAAGCTAACACGAAAAATTTTACGGCTCTACATACGAAAATTTTTCAAGATACGAAAGGTTGTTGCTGTAAAGTCCGAGATTCGCCCGGACCACAGATAACAATTTTGAAACTCACGCGCCACCATCCTCCTGCTCTCCCATTGGTTCCTGATGCTAGTCACTGCCATGAGATCCTTCTCTCCTATTGGTCAGCATCCTTCCCATCATGCATCTACTACGTAGCAGCGTGCCTCGGCCACTCGGTACCAGCATCGTTATCGTACGCACGCGGTATTCGTTCATTCTAATGATTTCGTTTATTAATGTAAATTCGTTAGTGATTTCGTTGCAGTATACGTACGTTATCGTGTTGTGTGAGAACTTTACTCTATTTATACGTAAATTACGCACAGTATATACGTAGTCATGCGTCCCAAGAAAGTTGAAATTCACGGAAAGAAGAGAATGCTCTCTTTGGAGACAAAGATGGAGATTATCAAGAAGTATGAAGCTGGTATGCAATTGAGTGTGATCACCAAGGAATACGGCCGAAATCCGTCGACAATAGGCACCATCCTTAAGCAGAAGGATGTCATCAAAGCAGCTACACCTTCCAAGGGCGTCACTATTTTGTCCAGCAAGAGGACCCACGTGCACGACGAGATGGAACGGCTGCTTCTTGTCTGGATAAAAGACAAAGAAATCGCTGGCGATACGATAACGGAGACGGCAATCTCCCACAAGGCCAGCACTATTTTCGCTATTGATTGCCCAGGCCGAAGACGGCGGAGGAGAAGGGACATCAACGCCAACCCCAGAGTTCAAGGCTTCGCATGGGTGGTTCGAGAAATTCCGTAAACGTACTGGCATCCATTCGGTGGTGCGGCATGGGGAGGCTGCCAGCTTGGACACAAAAGCGGCCGAAGCCTTTAAAAAGACGTTCGACGAGATGATGACCAAGGAAGGCTGCAGTTCTCAACAAGTCTTCAACTGTGATGAGACTGGCCTTTTTTGGAAAAAAATGCCTCGTCGGACGTACATCACGGAGGAAGAGAAGAAGCTACCCGGGCATAAGCCTATGAAAGACAGGCTTACGCTCGCACTTTGTTCAAACGCCAGTGGGGATTGCAAGGTGAAGCCCCTACAGGTCTATTATTCCGAGACTCCTCGAGCCTTCAAGGCCCACAAAGTGCTTAAGGAGAAGCTTCCAGTGATGTGGAGGGCTAATGCGAAAGCCTGGGTAACGAGGCTTTTGTTCACGGAGTGGGTAAATCTGTGTTTCAGCCCGACAGTGAAGAAATTCTTGGAAGAGAAGCGCCTCCCTCTGAAATGTCTGCTGGTGTTGGACAATGCCCCTCCCCACCCTCCTGGCCTCGAGGAAGATATCCTAGCGGACTATTCCTTCATCAAGGTTCTTTATCTTCCGCCTAACACCACCCCTCTCCTCGAGCCCATGGACCTGCAAGTGATATCGAACTTTAAGAAGCTGTATACGAAACATCTTTTCAAGAGATGTTTCGACATCACCGATACCACAAACCTCACCTTGCGTGAATTTTGGAAGGAGCATTTCGACATCGTCATATGCATCCGACTCATCGACCAAGCTTGGCAGGAGGTTTCGAGGCGAACCTTGAATTCCTCGTGGAGGAAACTCTGGCCTGATGCCGTATCCGCCCGAGACTTCGAGGGATTCGACGTGGGCGAAGCTGGTGCTGCAGATTCAGAAACAGTTGACGATCCTGAAACTGTTTTGCAACCAGATCTTGACGAGATCGTTGCACTCGGCAAATCCATGGGGCTGGTCGTCGACGAGGATGACATCAACGACCTTCTCGAGGAGCACCAAGAGGAGCTTACGACGGATGACCTGAAGGAGTTGGAGGCCATGCAACATAACGTCGTTCAAGAGGAGTTCTCTAGCAGCGGCGAGGAGTAGGATGACAACCCTATGACAACGGCAGAAATTAAGGATGTTCTAGCCGCTTTTCATAAAGTGCAATCATTTGTAGAAAAAAAGACACCCCAAAAAGGCTCACACAGGTCGTATGCTTGCGCAGTTCGATGACGTTTGCCTGAGTCGTTTCAGGAACATTGTGAAAAGTAGGCAGAAGCAATCTTCCTTGGATAGTTATTTTTTAAAGAGGCCTTTAGTATTAGCAGGAGTAAGTAAAAAGGAAGAACCAAGTGATACTAAAAAACAGAAAGTTGAAAGTGGTGATGAAGTTGAAATTTTGTAAAAAAAAAAAAAAAAAAAAAAAACCTACGTAAAGTAAAAAAAAGAAAAAAAAATTAAAATTAAAAAAAGACAAAAAACTTTTTAATTTTAGTTTTTTGTAAAGTTAAGTGTTACAGTTTTGTTAATGTGTTTCGTAAATTTTAGTTTATGTATGTTTTCCTTACATTTTTTTATGTCTTTCGTAAAGTTAAGTGTACGTACGTACATACGTACGTATCTGCCGTTTGTCCTCCTCCTCTGTCGCCACTTTCGGAGATAGCCTCACTCGAAAGGTAAGCTTCCACATTTTACTACATACGTACAGTATTTCTTGTATACCATGTACACTAATACACTTTATTTACAGGTAAGTAGCAGTACGTTATGAGCTTCGACCCTGGCAAACGTACGTTAACCATATACATTTCTTTTACTGAGCCATTCTTTGCACCATATTCTCTTCTTTTTCATCACACACAAAGCAATTATCATGCTACACAATATCTTCTTTGCGGTAGGCACCATGTTTATCGTACCGCACTGAACACACTAATGGCATCGTTGGGCACGCCCAAGGCCTATGGGCACGCCCACCTCTCCATCGCCTCACCCGTGTGGACAACATTCACGGGTGAGCCGGCCAGGATTTGCCCGTCAACCCCGGAGCACGCCGATCAGGTCCGCTCGTGTGGACAGGCCTTAAGGAATGCTCCTTTTATCAATACAACACAGAGCTCCACTTGTTGATAAATAGAACAGGAATGTCAGTCAAAGAAGCTAGACTCGAGTTAAAAATAAAATGAGTCAATAATCCATCTAAAAACCACTCTTTAGCAAATGTAAATAAAAATCTAAATATCGATCACATTAATAACAAACAACAAAATAATATAAACGTACAAACTAATTCTCATATCAATAATACTGAACCCCAAAACAAGCATGATATATCCACCAGTACCACTACTAACATTGAAGATTCAGATTTCCATGGAAAAGAACTTCCAATGGAAGAGAAGTTAAATAATAATGATAATCGAACTGACAAAAAGAAAAGGATATTGGAATGAACCCCACCTAAGGGAAAAAAGTGAATATTGAAAATTACAATCAATCCAATGAAACTCCAACTACCGGGAGAAAATTTTAAAAAGGATATTGTACTAACCTCATCACAAGTGGAAATACACAATTACCCTCAATCCCAATCAAACAGCCAACGTCTGGACAGTAAAGAATCAATTAATTACTCTTTACAATTCCCAACAGATAATACTAATGAAAATCACACCATTAAACCAAACCAAAATATACGAACTATCACTCCCCAACCGTCCACAAGACCCAAATATTCCACTAATAACAATAAAGTGAATAACCCCTCAAACCAACATTCCTTATCACTACAGAAAAGAACCAATAGAATAACAAAACCAGAAAATTATAGAGCTAGAAGACCAAATACTTCTAAACCAATAACTAACATCACCAAACATGCTTCGTCTTGTGGTTGTAATGAGTGCTTCATAGGCACCTATAACCAACTAACCAACAAGACAGAGGACACAAAACGAAATTGTATAGACAATTTTATTAAATTAAGAAAATGCCCTTTCACGCACCAACATGAGAACGAATTATGTTCTGAATCCTTAAAATACAAAAAGGAAATTATAAAATCAAAAATACTCTTATTAATATGCAATTATGAAAAACAACTGATGAATCTGATAAACAACATACAAATACAATTAAAAGACCACAAATGATTCAAATGCATATAAACTTCGAGACAAAGTAAAATCGGCAACCAATTTACAGAATTTAACACCAATTCCTTCCAATAATGGAATATAAAATTATTCGATGGAATATAGATGGCCTCTTAACCCAACTACGTTTGGGTGAATTACAAAAAATCATACGAGACCACAACCCAATATGTATATGCCTACAACACATAAGATCTAATCCCACAAACATTCGACAGTACAAAATTGCTTGTTATTCACCAACTGATGGTGGAAAAATAGGCACAGCAATATATGTTCATAATACTATCACCTATGGACTTTTAAACATACCATCACTATCATATCAGATAACAGCTATCGAATTATATGTGCCGGATGAAAATATGATCACAATTTGTGACTTATACAACCAACCAAATATTAGTTCGAATTTCAGTGATCTACCAGCATTAATTAATAATCGACATGAACTTATAGTAGGAGATTTTAACGCTCATAGTCCCTTTTGGGATAACAGTCGCCCTTCTGACGCACCAGGAACAAACAGAGAAATACGTATTGGAGCATGACCTATGCTGCCTAATTGAAAGTGATGTGCCAACTTACGTCTCCAATACCCTCTTAACCTTTCCTTCAGTAGATATCTTGTTGTGCTCAGTCAACATAGCTGAAAGACTTGAGTGGAATGTCCTGGATGACTCGTATACCAGTGACCACTTTCTCATAGTCCTTAATTATTTGAATAATAATTTAATATTGCTACCTGTAAAATATAATATCCAAAAAGCAGATTGGGACATTTACAATCTACATACCAGAAATATACCACCATTTCCACATAACCAAAACCACAATACAATATGTGAATTCTTCACGGATTTCATGATAAATGCTGCTGATAAAAGCATACCTAAAACAAGGCTACACCCAAATAAATCCCCTGTCCCATGGTGAACTCCAACCTAAGCAACTTTAAGCAAAATCAAACATATTAAGATGAAATCTTAGCAGACGTAAGACACAGTTCAAAGCCCTCTACAAATTGCCAACCATACAAATATACTGAGCAAGATAGTGGTCATCAACATAACAATCAATATACTATTAAATTTCCCTTTAATAACAAATATAATACCAAGTTTCGATAATTTGTAATATCTGAGAAAATATTATCATGGAAAAATTATGTATGAAGCTTGTCAACAAATACTTCTATGAAAGATATTTGGCAAAAAATAAGGAAAATTAATGGAAAATATATAAGACACCCAAGAAATGCAATAAACCAAAATGGGAAACTATATCATGACCCATGTGAAATCTCAAATATAATAGGTAAACACTTTGAAGACGTAAGTGCCTTCTCCAATCTAAGTGAACATTTTCAAAATATAAAAACACAGGGGAAAAATACTATAGTACTCAATGTTGAAACTATTGAAGATCTAGAATATAATTATGCATTTAATATGGATGAATTAAACAATGCTCTAGATTTCTGTCATCAATCGGCCCCAGGCCATGATAAAATAATATTTGAAATTATACAAAAACTAGCCCCCATTGCCAAATCATATTTACTAAAATTCTATAACCTGTTTTGAAGATCACATCAAAACACGATTTGATCAGAAAACATTAAAAGTGGCAACATTTTTTGACATAGAAAATGCATATGATACAACATTGAGACAATATCATGCAAAAACTTCACTCTGAAGGTATAAGAGGCCATTTACCAATTTTTATTAACAATTTTCGATCAGATAGAACTTTCCAAATTCGATTAGAAAATCCTTATTCAAACGTTTATGAATTGGAAGAAGGAATCCCCCAAGGCACTGTCTTAAGCTGTACTCTATTTGCTTAAGCAATCAGTGATATGATAATAAGTTTAACAAAAGGCGTTAAAAACGGCGTGTATGTGGAAGACTGCCATATATTATACAAGTAGTACTCTAAGACATGCCCAAAGAATCCTCAATACACCCATCACAAATATTACCAACTGGGCAAATTCAGTAGGATTCCAATTTTCAATAGATAAAACAAATGCAATTATTTTCTATAAAGATAAAAGATGGTTAAAACACCAAACAATCAAGCTTTATTTTTATAATACCGAAATTAAATTCTGAACAAATGTTAAATACCTAGGAATGGTGTTTGATCAGCAGCTGAGCTGGAAAGCACACCTGAAACATATTAAAGCAAAAGGCATAAAAGTCCTAGCCATATTGAAAAAACTATCACATACCAAGTGGGGAACTGGACGTAACTCCATGCTTATGTTATACAAAGCAACAGTACTATCTATAATAGATTATTGTTGCCCAATATATTCATCTGCCTCAGAAGCTACACTAAAAACACCAGATGCATTGTATCATGAAGGAATATGTTTGTGCACGGGAGCATTTCGATCATCCCTTATAGACTCCCTGTCAGTAGAAGCAGGTAGATTACCACTAAAACATCACCGCTGCTACCTGCTTTTTGAATTATAATCAAAGATTAGAAAACCATAGTGCTAGGCTTTCCCACAAAGAACCAAATATTTAATAAATTCACATATTAAACCAATTCTCCAACCAACAATGGAACTCCCACCACCCTGGACTTTGAAAAGAGTAAAAATATGTACTTCTCTGTCATATCTTCTAAAATTAAATATGGCAAACACAGAAATGTACCACCAACATGCGTTGGAGCACAGCAGAAGAAAGGGAGATCAACTTACGATCTATACAGATGGATTAAAAACAACACTGGAGTAGGAGCTTCAGCATTCTCAAAAGTTAAATTAGTTAAGACAAGTCTTCCACCAACATCATCAGTATGCACCGCTGAACTTGCAGCCATACAATAGCACTACAAGCGCCTCAGCGGCGTGGTTGGTATGGTATTAGCGTCCCACCTCGGTGGTCGCGGGTTCGATTCTCGGCCATTCCATTGAGGAGTGAGAGATGTGTATTTCTGGTGATAGAAGTTCATTCTCGACGTGGTTTGGAAGTCACATAAAGCCGTTGGTCCCATTGCTGAATAACCCACTGGTTCCATGCAACGTAAAAGCACCATACAAACAAACAAAACAAATAGCACTACACATAATATTTGAGAAGAGAGCAATTTCCACCATAATTTTCAGCGACTCAAGAAGTTCTATTGATGCTATAAACAAGTACAAGTCTACAGATCACCTTGTATAAGAAATCCAAATAAAAATACATCAACTTATTCAATCAGGACTATTAATAAAAATATGTTGGATTCCAGCATATGTGGGAATTGAAGGAAACGAAAAAGCAGATACAGCTGCCAAATTAGCTTGCACTATTCCATCAACAATGACACATGCCCCAGTATCAGACTGGATAACCTCAATTAAGCCTCTAATACATCAAGACTGGCAAATAGATTGGACATCAGTGTCAACTACAAACAAACTGAGAAATATAAAAAACTAAGTTAATTTATGGATGTCATCATCTCAAAAAGAAAGAGCGAAAGAAGTGTTACTAACAAGATTACATATAGGCCATACTAGATTTTCACACGGTCATTTGATGTCAAATCCATATCCAGACCCAGTGAAATGTAGTACATGCCAGACACCAATGACTGTCCAACACTTATTAGTTAATTGTCCAATTTGGAATCATCAAAGAAACTTATATTTTCGAAACTCAACATTAAAAGGCATTCTTGCTTAAGGCAAAGGTTTTGTTTTTAATAGGATCATCATGTTCCTAAGTAAAACCGGTTACCTAAATAAAGTATAATTTTGTTTTCAGGAATACGAGAAGAGCCATTGTTAGGCTCAGAGGTCTGGATAAACTAATCCTTTATAAAGAATAATAATAATTACTATCCTATTACTGTTAATATTTGAGATTAACAGTAAATATAATTTCAAAGTTAAACATTTTACCATTGAAAATGTATACGTACAGCCAATAACAGAGAGAGAGAGAGAGAGAGAGACCACTGAATCGGCAACATCATATCTGACTTCCCCTCCTCCAAGAGAATAATAATGACTAGTGAGAGAGAATAACTCCGCACAACTCATTCCCCTCCGCCAATACGTATATTAAACTGTCATTACTCCCCCGCTCTCCTTTCTCGAAGACTGGGAATTGCTATTTCTTTTATTAATCATATTAATATTTAAAAATTAGTAATTAGGTAAATCATTAATCATACTACAAAACAAACATACGTAAGTGAGAAAGAGAGAAATTTTATTGTTATTGTTTAGTCTCATTGAACTTAATATTATTTGAAAATTAGTGTACTGTGAATTATTATTTTATCATAAAGTATAGTAGTACCCTTAAAGATATATGCATACACTTCTAACAATTCCAGCCAAAACAGGAGAGAGCTACCACTGTGACATACATTTCTTGTGGGGCAAGAGAGAGAGTTATCCTTATTTAAAAGTGACCCGGATTATAATTTGAAAATATTAATAAACATATTATACATACATGTACCATAAAGATTCTCTAATCTCAGTAAGAGAGAGAAGTTACGTGAATGTTAGTCAGCAACACGCCAACTCTCTCCCCATACTGTCACATGTCATGATATATTTGGCAGCTCTGGACCTCACCTTAGTACCTGATCTAAAAAGAAAGATGCAGGGTTCAATGGATTTTCCTTCATTCTTAAATAATTTTTTAATTTATAGACTAAAATCTTACTAATTCACTATAGTATTTGATTTAATGAATTGTTATTATTCCTATTTACATTAATATTAATTTGTTCTGACATCGTATACTTACCTCGAACTACTTTAATAGAAGAATCCTGGCTGTCAATCCAGTACCGACCAGAAAAATCTGGTTACCCCTTCCACACCATGCAGGTACATGCCCTGAGGGTCACGGCCACACGACCCTCAGTGCTTTCCTGGTCACTGACCCATCTACACACGTCAGCTCGTCTTGCAGGTATCGGCCCGATTCTCCCTTTGTGTGTTTCTCTTGTGTGTTAGAGTCTTGTCTCCCCCATGTGTGTGTGCCTTCTCTCATGGAGTCTGACACTCCTCAGCGCCTCTGTCCAGGCCCTTCAGAGGACAAGCCGTGTGGGGCTTTCTTATCTTCGACGAAGAGTGACCCCCCACTCTTTGTGTAACTTGTGTCGTGGTGGGCCTTGCTTGCCAGAGTCAACGTGTCCAGAGTGTGTGTCCTGGCCTCCCTTCCAATGGACGAAGAGTAAATGTTCTGAAGGAGACTGGTCCCGAAAGTCTTAACCATAGAAGATGCACGTACACAGCTGAGAAATGGCTCACATACACGTTCGTGTGACAATGAACTATCTCCAAGGTCCCAGTCTCTAGAAGGCAAACAAGAAACACTTCCACGAACCCGAGCCACCTCACATTCGCAACCGTCAACCACAACACATTCGCAGAGAGAAGAATCCTTAGAAGGTGCAGGAGACACTGCCATAGCAGGCACCTTTGACCTTTTAATTGGATCTTTATCATCTTTACGACAGACTGGAACAGGTCCAAGAGACTGAGATGGTTGAGATGGAGGACTATCACTTCCAGGGTCACGTACATGTACATGTAAGGGAGTGACATGTCCTTTTAGAGAAGTCACCAAACTGCTCCTCTCACTTGCAGAAAATAACACCACAAAGTCCAGAATTCTCTGTTTGACTCTAGGGCGAGGAGGAGATGAAGAAGCAGAGGGAGATGGAGGAGGAGAGTGCTCACTCCCTCTACGACGTCTCTTGTTAGAAGGAGGTAAGGAAGAATCACTCCTTTGATGCCTCTTGCCAGAGAGAGCAGGAAAACTCTCTCAAAAAACAGAGACCAGCCTCTCGAACATAGCTTGAAACAATGTCTCCGGTGGCTCAGTGAGAGGTTGTGATGATGTCATAGGCGAAGATGGAGATGACGTCACAACAGGAGGCAGAGATGCCACTGTAGCTAATGCCACAGGCTGAGAGGATGTTGGGAATGACGTCACGGCATCTTGAATGAGAGCACTGGTCAAAGGCCTCACTGACGGAGCAATAAGGGGCAACCCAGTAAGTATCGACATTGACAAAGGCGTCCCACTAGGAGGCAATACATAAGAGCCAAAGTAGTGTAGGCCTGGAGGTGAGGGGACTGCCTAGGGTCCCGGGTGGGCGGTAGGGTGATGAGCAGCCAAGAAATGTGAGAGTAGGCCAGCAATCTTACTTTAATTAAGAATCTGAAATAAATGAAGCAGAATGTGTAGCCTCCTCCCTCTTGGGAAGGACATTATATCCTGTGGGAAAAGGCGGTACATTAAACACAATCTCATCCTGTGTAACTCCCATGCTTCAGGAAGAGGGATGCTGAACTGTCCAAATGAGGAGATGAAAAACCCTCCCAAGAAAGACCAGTAGATACTCTACGATGCTCCTTCTCCTTGTAGAATGCCTTCCACTGCGACACAGGCCAGGGCATGGATTAGTAATGGTACAAAAATTAGATCAGCACCTGCATGTAGTGTGTGGGTTCTGTAATGGTAGCAACCAAGAACCTGGAGAGGCTTCCCTATGAAGCCAGGCATCATGCCTCCCACTTGATGGAATAGGGTTTGGAAGTACTAAAGATCCTGAAATAGAGGGCTCCAGAACATGGTCAAGCAAAGAAACACATACAGACAGGTCCTGGTTATTGGCTGGGGTTCCGTTCCTGGGGGTGTGCCGATAAGTGAAAACCGCCATTAACCGAAACTCTGCGATTTAGGGCACCATAATGGCGCTTATGGCGCCTCTGTTAGGTATGTTATGGGGCCATAACTATTATTGGTGCCTTATGGCACCTAAAACCAGAACTCATCCCATTATGGCACCCTAAATCGCCGATTTTATGGCACTAGACAGGAGCCATAAAACCGGATCCCCGATAACTGGGAACTGCCTGTACTCGGTCTTGAGCTAAACCGTGTAAGCGCTCATGCGATAAGTCAAGTACACTTCTTGCGATGACACACTAGCACAGTCCAAAGTAAATGTCCCAAAGGAGACTGGTCCCGAAAGTCTAACTATAGAAGATGCGCACACACACAGCCGAGAAATGGCTCACATACATATTCGTGCGACAATGAACTACTTAGGTGCAAACATACTGATGGAGACTGATCTCCAAGGTCCCAGTCTCTGGAAGGCAAACAAGAAAAACTTCCACGAACCCGAGCCACCTCGCATTCACAACCGTCAACCACAACACGTTCACAATGAGAAGAATCCTTAGAAGGTGCAGGAGACACTGTCATAACAGGCTCCTTTGACCTCTTAATTGGAGCCTTATCATCTTAACGACAGACTGGAACAGGTCCAGGAGACGGAGATGGTTGAGATGGAGGACTATCACTTCCAGGGCCATGTACATGTATGTGTAAGGGAGAGACACGTTCTTTTAAAGAAGTCAGCAAACTGCTCCTCTCACTCGCAGAAAACAACGCCACAAAGTCCAGAATTCTCCGTTTGACTCTAGGGCGAGGAGGAGGAGAAGGAGATGAAGAGTGATGCTGAACCATCCAAATGAGGGGGCAAAAAACCCTCCCAAGAAGGACAAGTAGATACTCTATGTGCTCCCTCTTCTTGTAGAATGCCTTCCACTGCTACACAGGCCAGGGCAAGGATTAGTAATGGTACAAAAATTAGATCAGCACCTGTATGTAGTGTGGGGGTCTGTAATCGTAGCAGCCAAAAACCTGGAGCACTGAAATCCCTGAATGTGTGGGGCACGTGGTGACGAGGCCTAGAAGAATTGGAGGACTTCATGATAATCAAACAGGGCACACACACAAACGCACTGAAACAAACAAAGCTACTGGCTTGGGAAGGAGAGCAAAAGCAACTACTCTCCGAGGCAGTCAAAGAAAGACTGATTTGTCACGAGATTCTATGCCTGGTCAGTGACCAGCTGCCACCTCGTTACGTAGGGGTTGCCAGATGCCACAGATTCCTTGCTTTACAATCTTTGATTGTTTTTAACTGGTTTCCATCTGGCACAAGAAGATTATCCTATTGCTAAGATCTCAGGTTTGTTAGCTATGAAAAATACAAATTGATTAAAAAATTTGTCATTTTTGTTTCATATCTCTCATGGTTTTTGGCCAATGAATCTTGTGTGGAGTGTGCTGCATCATTTGATAGGCAAATTGTAGAAAATGGTCCCCAGTCCCAAGCATATAGGTTATCTAGCTAATAATTTCTGTGTATAATCAATATGGGTAATATGCAAACAAAACTGAGGTAGTAAGAGCCCTGAATCAAATTGTAACACATCAAGAGATATGGAGAGGACATCTTGGCTGGTTGTGAATCACGGTTTAAAAGAATGAGGTTATGCGCATTTATGTACAGGATAAGCACATGGAATTTGTATATTAGGCATTATCTTAAAACCAAATTCACAGGACGCACTGCCTGACTCTAGTAGTGTTCATTAAGATTACTTCCAAAAAGATTAAACCAGAACTGTGTAATATGAATATATTACGGTGTGCTGTGTACCAGTGAATGAACTCTTCAAAAAACTAGAAATGTTTTAGTGACACCTACAAGTATAAAAGTTGATTAAAACCATGAAGGTATGGAGGATGCAATGGCCAAGGAAGGCCTGGAGGACTGCAAACAGAAAGTGTGCAGAGTGTTAGTATTTGTGCTGCAAATAATTTGGTAATTATTGGTGCCTTTTTTTTCTAATTCATCGAGTGAGGAGGATGGAGAGGAGGCGGGGATTCATGATACTCTTGGTATGGGGACATCAGGTCACTCAGAGGGAGTTGGTTTTCCCTCTGGGCGACAAGTGGTCCCCTCCACTGATGTCATCATTCCTTCTTAAATTTTGACAGAGGAGCAGCCCTCGGACCTCTTGACAGCGTGGCGTTCTCTAGGCCTAGCGGGAACCCCGTCAGTAAAGGTTTAGCTGGTGCACCTGGCTGCCTCCATCACTACTTACATTGTGGAGACCCCACCACCACCGCAGCATTTGTGAAGGTTCCACATCTGGTTTACTGGCACCACCCAACTACCACAACTTCGGTGGTGATTCACACTACAGTATCTCTATAGGCACCTCGGGGTCTGGTGTCACCCCATCTAGGCTTCGTGGCACCTCCAACCATCATCACTGTGTCCGATGTTCCATAGGACACTGTTGCTCATGCCGAGGCACCGGCAATGTGGTTCACAACTAACAAAAAACTTGAATGACTCACAATCAGGCCTCTGGGCAAACATAACTTAAGACCTAGACTACAACTTGACAGCATCAGTTGGAACAGAACACTTAATGCCTAATTGCCTAGAGATTGTTTTTGATCCAGAATGAGGCACAGATCTAAACACAGAAGTCAGCCATGTTGTAGGATAGATGTGTTGAGCCAAAGTGACGGACACAATTTTGATAAGAATGATTTTTTGGAAATATACAATGATATTGAACCTATTTATCCTTTAATTATGGTAAACACTTGCAGTGTGTTTGAGTGCCACAATAGGTCAAACATAGATGGCAAATCTTATTACTCAGTCCCTGGTGTTGTGAGACATCAAGGAGATAAAACTAAAGAGATTAGTGGAAGGAGAGCGCTGTGGAGTTCCAGGAAAAACAGGGCTAATTTTCAGCTGTCAAGACAAATGAAAAACTGCTCAGATCACTTCATTAGTGATGAGTGTTATTAATTATTATTATAATTAGTGATAATGGCGGATAATTAAAGAAGCCTAGCCCAGTGCATAAATATTTCACAGAGTAACTCCTTAACAGCCACTGTCAAATGATGTGATTTAGAGCTGCTAGAAAGTTATTTTGGTAAAATCTTTAAAACTTGAAGTAGTGGATAGTGAATTATGTATTTGTTAAAATTGACATTAAATATCAAAAGTGCAAAAAATGGTTAGTATTGTCGGAAGTTTCCCCCCGACTGGGTAGGTTCTGTGTCCCTGGATTGGAAGGTCCAGCAAGATCAGGTTGGGTTTTACAGTTTTATCACGAAATTAAACAGTGTAAATTTAACAAAATACAGGAATTGAAAGATGGGCTTTTGCCAACAGATAACGTACAAAAGGAAATGAACTTTAATACAGTTGACCACGAGGTCCCAGACCCCAGAAATTTATTGCAAGGTTCAAACCCAGGAGTCCCATACATTGTTATACATTATATATTTGGAATAATTTTTGTGGAATTTTCCACTTTTTGTAAAATTTGTTGGGACCTGACAAATTGGAAAAGATATCATAGCTGGGAATAGGTTTATATCTGAAGCTAAATAGTGGGAACTGTGGTGGGACCATCAACTGTCTGATAATATTCGTACCTGAGTGTTATCAAGCGGAACTATTCTGCAGGACTGGACCACAGATTCCAGGGCGGTCTGGTTCTGGGTTTGGGAGTCTCGGCATTCTACCCAGTTTGCCCATAATGTAATTAGGGTGGGGATGACTGTATCCTTGTAATACTCTCAGTCCTATTAAGTGGGTTTGGCTTACACTTGGGCCACTCTAATCATGTTGTGCCATCCTTTGTGGGGTAGGGTAGGGATGCGGATATTTGGGAGTCTGTTTCTCACTTGTGCCATTGTTGGAAGAATAAACTCCATGAAAGGCTGATGATATCTTTCTAAGGTTTCAGGTTTTTTCTTTACTTAAATCTTTATGAGAAATACAATTAAAGATTCAAGTACCCCTGGGGTCTTTGACGATGATTTGGCACTGATGACGACCAATGAAAAGGGCTCGACACGAATGACAAACCTTGGCATGGACTTGACTATGGATGTGGAATGCTCCAGTGGTGTTACTACCTCTCAGGGTAGTCATCACAAATTGAAAACTCGCCACTGTGGTAACACAGTGGATAATTTGAAAATATTGCACGTAAAGCACATTCCCGTGGAGTGTGACTACGACACGCTCTCTCTCTCTCGTTTACTGGTTATGGTAAAATAATAGAGATAAGAATGAACTTTGATGAAAATGAAGGAAAGTGGGGAGCATGGGTGACTTTTGAGAAGCATGAAGCTGCACTCAGGGCTAGCAGCAATATTAATAATATAAAAATCCGTAAATCACCTGTCAAAGGAGCGCTGTCAGACAAGACCCCTAAAAACATGGACGTTTATAGACCATCTCAATGGGTACAAGCAACCCAACCAAATTTGGAGGATAATGATACTTTTTCAGAGAAATCCCAAACCTCAAATGTGGTTGGTAGTATCTGCAAGGGAGGAAAATTATAACTATTACAAATTTAGCAAGTACAGTGGTCCCCCCGTATTCGCGGGGGATGCATACCAGACCCCCGTGAATAGTTAGAACCCGCGAATGTTTGGAACCCCTATAAAAATGCTAAAAACAGCCTATTTGTTAGTTAAAACTCAAGAAAAACCACTAAAAATTTTCTTACTTGGTTTTTTTATTAGTTTTACCACAAAAAGTGCATTTTATGATGAAATTGATAAAAAAAACCAGGAATTTGTGGATATTTCTCATAGAAAAATACCGTGAATTTTCCGCGAATAATGCGGGGAAATGTTCCCGAGAGAAATCCGCGAATGTGTGAGTCTGCGAATCCGGAGAACGCGAATACGGGGGGCCCACTGTACATCCAAAAGAAGGTTGGGGTATTGATATGGGTAACACATCAAGATTTGGTAAAGGCAGTGTCTATATTCACGCCAAATCAAAAACCCAGTCAGATATGCTCACATTTAAGAAGTTTGACAAAGACAACATAATAAAAGAATTGTTCCTACACATAATACAAACCCTCTGCTCTTTACATAAGGAATTACTGTCAGCGTAGCTGGAAAATCAGTTGTAAGAGAATAACAACAAGGTAGTTAGGCAGTAACTCCTTGTCCTCTCCGACTGGATGTAAACATTTCACTTTGCTTTCGGCCACCATTGTGAGCAGACGTTCTCTCTGCCTGCCTCTGTCATCGGATTGTGAGTGTTCCTTTTGTTTTTGGTCTATGAGTGTTTTGTTTTGTTATCTGCTAAATTTTATACAATGCAAACCCAAAACTTGGATATGCCTCTTCGCCCCCCATTTGCGCAACATGTTTGCCCAGGAGTGGGGGCCAGGAAATGCATAGGTTTCCACTCAAAAATGTTGATCCTCATGCCCTTTGCGCTATGTATCTCTTGGTCGATGGAGTAGTGAGTGAGATACGAGGGGAGGAAGCGATCGCGGGGAAGTCTTCCAAGACTTCTTCGGAGGGCTACACGTCCCCGTTGACTCTGTTGGTGGCTAACCCATCATCTTCCTTTCTCCCTCCACGTAAGCTTCCCTGTCTCGCTCTTTCCCTTTCAGGGGAAATGTCTCTTTCCACTTCTTCGCTTGATTGGTCAAGCGTAGAGATTGGGGGGTGGGGGGGGGATGGCCATTAGGCATGCTGACCCAGAGGTGCACTTGGGAACTTCTGCCCGCTCTGGAGGGGATCCTTCTCCTTCAGGGCGAAAAGGAGTTCTCTCTACTAACCTGACTTTTGCTCCCTCAGGTATGTCTGACTCCGCGATCGGGGATCTGCAGCAGGCGTGGGTGAAGCTAAGGTTGCCTGGCACTCCCTCTCTCCAGGGGCTGATGAATCATTTTTCGTTAGCCCCTGTGACTCATGGGGTAGAGTCGAGGACTACAACTACCATTTCAATCCCTGTGTATGTGGCACCATCCCACGTGGTATATACCCAGCACATAACCTCAGTTACACCTGCTGCAGAAGTATCGTAGGTGCCGCATACTTTGAAGGTGGAGCCTTTTCTCCCTCCCCCTCCAGGCTATGCAGTTCTCCCTCCCCCAGCTGTGTAAGATCATACTAAAATATCACCTCATGATCTTCCGCCTGTCTCCATCCCCATGCCTGCTGACCCTGTTCCTAACTGGGCGAGTGCTGCTGTGGAGTCGTCGCCCCTGGTCCAGGCTGCTCTGGAGCCTGCTGCTTCAGCAGCCACTTCAGCGGCACCCTGGATGGGTGGATCTGACTGCTGTGCTAAGGAAGCTGACAAAGAAGTCAAAGAAGAAGTGAAAGGTGTTGTCATCTTCCTCCTCGTCTTCATCTTCATCGTTGTCGTCTGCCACCTCCTCCACTTCTTCTTCTGAGGCTCCTCCGGTCGAAGAAGAAGAAGAAGGCTGTCCCCCCGCCACCCGAGGGGTCTCGTTCTGGGACTTCTAATGGTCTGTCTCGCCAGCATGTGGGCCTTCCACTGGTCCTCCTGTTCTTTCGAGAATGGGAACCGCCTCGCCATCCTCAGGGGCGTGCAGGGCGGGGACCGCAGATGTACTCACTACTGTAGGTATATCTGTCCCTAGTTCTGGAGGTTCTGCCTCTAGGACTGGGACCATCTCGGGTGCTCTTTCGCGAGTTTCCCCAAGTGTACGCTTACCAACCAGTGCAGCTAGAGTCGACGACGCTGAGTCCTCTCACCGTCACGACTCAGGCACAGAGGGAAGGTGAACGTCACTTAGATGACTTTCACCTAGCCATTGACCGCTCATGTAGTGATCATTCGGCTCCCAGGGGGACCATGCACGCGGTGAGACCATTCAGTCTTTTAGAAGAGCTTTGGCATTTTCTGAGGCTGAGAAGCGTCATGAGAACGGTGCCCTCTCTCATCACGCTGGTGGACACTAATCTTCGCCTGATCATCAGTTGGATAGTCCAGGCCTCGAGTAGCGACTCCCATAGTGTAAGAAAGCGTCGCTACTGTCCTCGGAGGAGTGCTTCTCCACAGGGAGAGCACCCCTCTAGCACCCCTCTAGCCAGCTCCATCCATTGGTTCGGCCAACAGACTGAGTGGGAGCATCAGATCTTCCTCACCTGTCCCCTTCAACCTCCTCAGGATACATCGGAAGGAGCGAGGCGACCAGGGGGAACCGTGGAGTGTGCGCTCCTCACGGTTCGGCCACGAGAGCATATGTGCGCGGCATGGTCTTAGGACCCAAGAGGTCTTATGCTCAAATGGCTCGAGGAAATCTTAGGGGTCTTTCAAGGCTCTTCCTTCTGAAGGAAGAGGGTCAAGAGAGGGACTCACCCTGGAAGGACTTGACAGTCTTTCTCCTCAGGATGCAGTCACTCCCGAGATCCAGAGGTCTTTTGCAGAGTTCATAGCGCTGATTCATCAGCACAATGACCTCAGGAAAGGATCAATGGTTGCTCCTTCTGACCGCCCTTTGCAGTTAGAGTCATTTTGGGGTCCTAGGAATGAACCCAGAACTTCTGTGGGGTTACCTTGGTCTTCCTTGTCCGAGGGCGTGTTGGACCAAGTGAATAATCTTGTCTCAGGACAAGAGAGTTCACTCAGGGCCAACAGATCGGACAAGGTGCTTCCCCCTCCTCTACCTCGTCAGCGGTGCTTCTACTTGCCCTAGGAGAACCCACTGCCAACTAAGCAGGTTGATCCGGAGTTAGTACGCCTAACTTGCCTCTGCAGCATCTCCTGTCGGAAACCTTTGGATCACGAAGCAAGAGGCAATGGCATTGGAAGCTGCCACTATGGCAGCCCTTCAGGCTATCTCCTGGCCGGATCTGTGGTCCCTCACAGTATCCAAGGTGGTGGCTTCTTGGGGATCGATAGTTCTTGGAGAAGACTCGTCCTTCGGGAGACTCTGTCAGTCTGGTGGTAGGGCAATTAACTACCTGGCCCACCAGACTGCCAACCTGTGAGCCAACCTGGTTCGTAGGAGGAGGGACGCTGTCCTAACTCGTATAACCAGGGTGGCTGGTCCAGAGTCGGCATTTGGGCTTAGGAATGGACCATTGCTTGGTTCCTCCTCTCTCTTCCCTAGAGAGATGGTGAACGCTGTGTTGGACAAGGAGAGAGCTGAGGACAGCGACCGTCGTGTCCACCAGGATGTTGCCAAGACGTCCGGGCCGTCTCAAGGAACTGTGGCTAGGCCTCAGAGCCAAGCTAGCTTTTCCTCCGCCCTCAAGACTGCCTCTTCATCGAAAAGGCCGCAAGGAAAGACCCAACCTTCCTCCTTTGCTTTGAGGGGAACAACAGCCCCCCCTCTCAGCCTTCCTTCTCTTGCGGGAAGGGAGATAAGCGAAAGAGGAAGAAAGGGGAAACGCTAGGGATGGCGTTCCCCCTCAGCTGCTACCATCAGTGGGGGGTTGACTGGCGAGCCATAGGGCAACATGGCAGCACTACGGAGCTGAGACCTGGGTAGTAGATGTCCTTCGGGAGGGATATCTTCTGCCTTTCAAGTCGAAGTCACCCTTCACTGATCGACTGGTCCATCTCCAAATGTACATTCCTGGTTCTGCCAAGGATCTGGCACTCAAGGAGGAAGTGCTAACGATGCTGGGCAAAAGAGCTGTGGAAATTGTTCGAGATCCTTCACCAGGGTTCTACAACTGCCTTTTCCTGGTGGAGAAGGCTACAGGGGGCTGGAGACTGGTGATAGTTCTCTCTCCCTTGAACCGATTCACTCTCCAGACTCAGTTCATGATGGAGATGGCACGCTTCGTGCTCGCCTCCATCAGGGAGAATGATTTCATGCTTTTGGTGGACCTGAAGGATGTGTATTTTCAGATACCCATCCATCAGTCCTCCAGGAAGTGCCATCACTTTATCCTCGAGGGGATGGTGTTCCAATTCAGGGCACTTTGCTTAGGACTCTCAACTGCCCCACAGGTGATCACACGAGTGTTCACTCTGGTCTCAGCTTGGGCCCACCCAGTCGGATACGTCTTTTGAGTATCGTCACACGAGTGTTCACTCTGGTCTCGGCTTGGGCCCACCCAGTCGGATACGTCTTTTGAGGTATCTCAACGATTGGTTAGTCCTGGCGAGTTCTCTCTTGCAGTTGCTACTGGACAGGGACCATCTTCTTGACTTTTATCACGATCTGGGGATCGTGATAAATTTCGAGAAGTCAGATCTCTTTCCCAAGCAGAGGATAAAATACCTGGGCGTGCTGATTGACACGGTAGCAGCACGAGTCTTCCCCGCAGACTTGAGGATCAGCAAGTTCAGGAAGGCTACTCATCTGTTTCTGTCTCGAAAGGAACAGCCAGCTCAGCTTTGGCAGGTCGTGACGGTCACCTGTCATCACTAGAGAAGTTAGTCCCTCACGGGCGTCTTCACCTGCAGTCTCTGCAGTGGAGACTAAAGGAGTGTTGGTCACAGGCTCGAGATACTCAATCCTTCTTCATCTCTCTCACGGAGGAAGTGAGGAAGGATTTAGCCTGGTGGCTAGATGACAGGAACCTCTTAATAGGAGTGGAGTTGCACACTCCACCTCCAGACATGTTTCTGTTCTCAGATGCATCGAACGAGGGTTGGGGTGCGGTGGGCCAACATAACCCCCACACGACAAAACCCACACCGACAAAACCCCCATCGACAAAACTCCCACTGACAAAACCCCCACCGACAAAACACTCACAATAGTTGGGCTTTTGTAGCAAATATAATTATTTGATTATTGGCTTCAACACTATTATCATGAAGAAGAAAAGGCACATATCTTTTAACTGTATTTATATTTCCCATGGTAAGTCTTCCTTCTTGAGTCATACTCTCCACTGATCCTTCATCTTGCTCATGATTATGTTTTATACTTGAAATGACGTCCAATATTTCTAAATTTGTTGTTATTTTCTCCATTACATCCAAACACTGATGTTCTAAAACATTCCCATCTCTTCGTAGTAGCACTGGTGGATTTTTTAGTATACATACAATCTTTATAGCACAGTTTCTCTCCACCTTCTTTATTACGGATGATGTCCATGATGGGCAAACAAATAAAGAAAAGTTTATTTATTCTCAACCTAAAGCTACATTTTAAAAGAAGGATCTTCATGTAATCATTGTAAATAACCACTAAAAGAGAATTATCAAAATAAATATTTATAGAGAGTTTGCTAGTTAGCAGTTACTAATAAAATAACATCATTTCCTTGTCACCACTGCAAATAACTATCGAATAACAATAGGTAATTTTTTAGTGGGGTTTTTGTCGTGTGGGGGTTTTGTCGTGTGGGTGTTTTGTTGGTGGGGGTTTTGTCATTGGGGGTTTTGTCATGTGGGGGTTTTGTCAGGCATTCTTGGGGCGCCCACCTGGAGGAGTTATTGACTGCAGGTGTGTGGGATTGACACGACAAGCACCTTCACATCAACGTCCTGGAACTCCAGGTGGCATTTTAGCCCTCCAAGAGTTTCGGGATCGAGTGATGGGATGCTCTGTGGTGTTGATGAGCGACAACACCACAGTAGTGGCATATGTCAACAAAAAAAGGGGGCCTAGTGTCCCTCCCGTTGCATCAATTGACAGTGCAGGTGCACGAGTGGGCTACTGCTCACTCGGTAGAGCTGTCAGCCAGATACATTCCAGGCAAGTGGCAGACAAGCTTAGCCACCAGAATCAGGTGACCGGGACAGAATGGTCTCTCCGCCCAGACATGGTGGAGAGGCTGTTCGACCTGTGGGGGCATTCAGTAGTGGACCTGTTCCCCACCCAGCACAACAGAAAACTTCCAGCTTTCTTCTCCGTCATGCCAGACCCATGGGTAGCTGCAGAGGACGCGTTCCAACATCCGTGGGACAAGGTGATCAGCAGAGTGCTGGTCACCAGCATCGGATGATTCTGGTGGCTCCCAAATGGCCTCAGGCCGTTTGACATCCCAACTTGTTGGCTCTTCTCTCTGAGGCACTGCAAGAGATTCCCCCGTGGTACAACCTTCTGTGTTAAATGCACATAGAATGGTACCACTTGGCAGTACAGTCCCTGTGTCTTCACAGCTGGCGGTTATCCACCATCTCATGCGAGCAAGAGGCTTTTCTCGCCGAGCAGCAACAGTGATGGTAGGATATCTCAGACAGTCCTTTGCAGCAGTGTACCAGGGAAAGTGGTCCGTCTTCTGTGGTTGGTGTCATGGATGGGGTCTCTCTCCGCTCAGAGCCACCCAATCAACAGATCGCGGATTTCCTAGTCTTTCTTCGCCGAGAGAGGCTCCTCTCTGTCTCTGCAGTTAAGGGCTACAGGTCTGTCTTGGCCTTGGTCCTGAAGCTGCGAGGAGTGGATATCTCCTCTTCTATGGAGATTTCCCTTCTTATGAGGAGCTTCGGGAGCTCTTGCCCACCCAGGGAACTCAGGCCTCCTGAGTGAGACATGACTCTTGTCTTAAGGAGCTTGACTCGTGAACCCTACAAGCCTCTCCAAGAGTCATCAGACAGGGATCTGACCCTCAAGACAATCTTTCTGCTGGCCCTGATATCGGCAAAGAGAGTAGGTGAACTTCACGGTATCTATTACGCTCGATTTCGTCCCGGATTTTGTAGCGGAGACTCAAAATCCTTCAGTCCCTGACGATAGATTTGAGTCCTTTACAATCCCCTCCCTAGAGGACTTCAGTGGCAATGATGCAGACAAGATGCTACTTTGTCCCGTTAGAGGGCTACGGTGCTATCTGAAGGGAACTCGTCATCTCCAGCTTGAGGTGATCAGGAAAGCATGCTCCTCCAAAGGGAGGTTCGACACTGGTACCTTTTGTCAGAGAGCCCATGAGGTCAGAGGTATTGGTCCTACACTTGCATTCTGCAAGAACCTGTCGGTTCCACAGGTGTTGAAGGGAGGGGTGTGGTCCAACCAGACCACCTTCACCTCCTTCTACCTTCAGGATATTGCCCATAGGTCCCTGGATACCTTTTCCTTGGGACCAATGGTGGCTGCTCAACAAGTTGTGTAGCTTACCCAGCTACTCTAAGTGGACAGGGTTGCATCTCGCCTTTGTGTAACCATATGAATGGGTGTGAAAGAGAGTGTGACTGGCTTCTCTTCCTCCTTCATTCTACTCTCTTCCTACGGGCAGAGAGCTGCGGTCGTCACATGCTGGAAAGGGCGGTTGATGCAGGTAAGCTATATTACGACACTAGCATGAGACAAACCCAATACTATATATTTGTCATCTTGCTTCTGACTATAAGTTCTTGTTTTGCTTTTGATAAGAGGCTACGCTTGCCTCCCTCTTATGAATTGGCCCAGAGGTCTGACCATTGGTCTTGCAGTTCTCACACTCCGATCAATTGGACAGAGGCTAGATTCCCCCCCTTGCTCTTATGACCAGGGTGGGAATCATGGTTGGGCGAACACCCGTCTGCTCACATAACTCAGATTCCTCCCACAAATCAGTGAGTCTTTCTTATGTAAAGGACCGAGGGTTTGTATTACATGTAAGAACAAACCACAATTTTTTAAAGTGAATTGTTTTTTCCTAACTATACAAACCTAAGGTCCTTTACATATAGGCCCACCTCATGTCACCCCTCAATCTGTTCCTGGGCCTAAAGCAAAGTGGAACGTTTACATACAGTTGGGCGGGACTCCTGACTGTCGGACAAGCAGTTACTACCTAACTATCTTGTTGTTATTCTCTTATGACTGATTTTCCAGCTATGCTGAAAGTAATTCCATATGTAAAGGACCTCAAGTTTGTATAGTTAGGAAAAATACAATTTACTTTAAAAAATTGTTATATTAGACCACACATTAATTTCAGTTATGGAAAAGGAGTAGTATTTGATAGTGACCTTTGTGAATTGACAGAAAATAAAATAATAGAAATTAGTCCAACTTCTGTGTGGAAGTAAGAAAAGTTCCAAAGGCAAATATGGTTATTTTAACTTTTGAAGACTGATGTACCATCTTATGTGAATTTTGGAAATGAAAGGGTCAAAGTTAAACCATTTTTATCAAAACCTCTGCAGTGCTATAACTGTTTCCAGTTCGGCCATTCATCCAGATTCTGTAAAAACAATAAAATTTGTAGTAATTGCTCAGCCCCTGAACATGGTCCTTGTTCAAGACAACCAAAATACATAAATTGTGAACTGGATCATACCCCATCCAATAAAAATTGCAGCCAACATAAATATGAAGGGGCAGCTGTATGCAAAGCTAATGCTGAACATACAAGCATTAGTTATGTTAAAAAATTAATTGGTCAAACAAAGACATATGTTATGGCTTTGAATTCTCTATCCCATATAAAAGCTCAAGCTAACAATGTAGCACCTGTACCTGGTTTAAAAGTAAGAACTCCTGAGACTAAGACCCAGTCATCTGGTCTAGGTGCTCAGCTTGCTAGGGTGAAGCACCCCTCTTTAAGGAAGATGTGCCTACTTATACAGTAGAATGATTTACAATTGATGAGACCTCCCATTTGTCTCACATCTCTGCAACAAGAAACCCGTGAAGAAATGGAACAAGAACAAACCAAAGGTTCAAAAAGAGTAAGAACTTCATCCTCTCCTCCACCTGCTCAAAGTATGGACATATCAAAACACCATAAAGTGTAACAAAAATGAGGCCAACAATGAGGGTATGTCTGCCTCAGAAACACCCAATGAATCAAGTTCCTAGGATACTAAGACTATTGTAGTAGAGGTCCACTCTGCTCCGTATCAGAAAACCAATAAAAAACACAACAGATCTAATCATAAGCCTCGTATATCAGGACAATCTAGAGAAACTTCTATAAAGTCCCATACGGAAAATAAACCAAAGAAATAATATAGATTACAATTGCCCTTGGGAGATCCTAGCAATAAAAGTTCAATCTGGACATTTTACAATGGAACTTTAAGCAACTAAGGACTCGCTCAGAAATGTTAAAAGTATTACTGTATGAGCATAATCCTGGATTATATGTCTCCAAGAAACTAAGTTAGGAGATGCAGCATACAATCCGGGTCCAAACTATGAGATCTACAAGATGAGCCCCACAGATGGGAACTGTGCCCATGGAGGTGTTGCAATAGTTACTGCTAAATCATTGCAACACTGTATTGTTCTCCTTAACATGCAGCGTCAAGCAATTGCTATCCGGGCTACTTTTGACTGTGAAATCACAATCTGCTCTCTTTACCTGCCCCCTAGATGTAGGTTTACTCTTAGGGACATTTAATGTTTAATTGATCCACTTCCTCCTTTTTTACTACTTGGTGATTTTAATTCTCACAATCCACTTTGAGGTGGTAATTTTTTAGAGACAGAGGGTAAGATCTTTGATGACATTGTTAATAATAATGATCTTACACTTTTTAATGATGGTACTATGACATATCATAATGTTCACACAGGTGATTCATCTGCTATAGACTTGAGTATTTGCTCTTCTTCACTCTAATTGTATTTTAACTGGTCTGTAGATGAACTTCTACATGACAGTGATCACTTTCCCATTCATCTGAAGTTTGTGAGAAATGTGCCCTCTAATTTTCCTATTAAATGGAAGGAAAAGGAAGCAGATTGGGTCAAATTTCAAGAAGGTATAACCTCTCCCAGGAATTTGAGTCCTTCAAGTTTCATGTAAAGGCTTATGAGTACTTTGCCTCTGAAATATTGAACAGTGCTGAAAACTATACCAAAGACCAAAGGGAAACCACACAGACCTGCTGTTCCATGATGGGATCAAACCTGTGGTAATTTGAGGAAAATTACCAGGAAATGTTACAGGCATTATAAATCCAGTCAGTCTGCAACAGCAAAATCTATTTACCAACGAGCAATGACAAAACAGAGGAAATATTTTTAAAAAGTATATAGATGGCATAAATGGCATAAATTCTAAGACCCCAACCAGGTCGATCTGGAAGAAGATTAGATAACTTAGCGGCAAATATGTTCCAACACCAACTCTTTGTCTGAAAATCAATGGAGACCTCACGATCTACCTGGTGCGACCGGACTGTTATGATCTTTCGTCCAGTGTGGGTATCTAAGGAATTCGCTGCTTTGCACGTTCCAAACACCAAACACTCGAGATTGAACTTTTTTCACGTCGCCGCTTGATACTAAGGGTATCGATCCAACTTTATTTAATATAGTCTCCATTTATACATGTATCCAGTGCCTTGTTTCACTTGTGTGCATTTGGGAATGAATATGAATGGAATGGAATATGAAATTTAGGCTTAAAGCCAAGCACTGGAATCCAGATGGATTATTCAGCGCTATAATGAATTTGATTTAAGGCGAATATTTATGGTGATGAATTTATACATTGAAATGATAAAATAAAGGTGATTTTAAAACTATGGTAAAAACTGATACCCCCTTAAAAATTATAACTTCGCATTTCAAGTGTGCAAACACGAATAAAAAAACTATACATACCATATACATACGTATATATGTGTATAAACATGCTTATAAAACACTTCAAGTGTATATACTACACTTGGCATTAATGTACCAAAAGATCAAATATTAAATCTATGGCAATGTAATATAATGTGTTCCACAGTAAGAGGAGAGTCCTCTAAGAGGAACCGGTGGGTTAATCGAGTATGGCTAATTCTCAGAAAACATAATATAGTTTCTATCCGACGTTTTGTTGGAATCCATATATATATATATATATATATATCGTATATATATATATATATATATATATATAGATTATATATGTATATATATATACATATATATATATATATATATATATATATATATATATATATATATATATATATATATATATATATATATATATATATTATATATATTGTAATGGAGTTAACTTATTTGATTAATTTTGTATCTTTGCTATGCTTTTGACTTCGCACATTAAAGTAAGTTTTTTTTTTTTGTCCAGTTTTGTTTACATATGTCGTTTGAAGGCTGGACTTGGGGTCTTTGCCTCCCCCCAAAAGGCTAGTTATAGTTTTAATTGGTACGTCACCCATGTAAATGTCTTTCTTTTCATGATTGACGGTGTTTCGGCTGTTTGTCACCTGTTTTGTTTTCATCTCCGCTGGTGATGTGGGGACCTTCTGAGTGATGAAACGGCAGTTAACGCCTCCCTATAGAGAGGTTTCCTTCTCCCATATTTTCCTGACGGCTTATGACAGTTTGCACGAATGTTCTGAAGACGCCCTCGACGTTTTGCAGCTGGTGGCATCTTGGAGGTGTTCCTTGCCATCCCCCTATGAACAGTACTTTTGCTGGCGTCTCTTTAGTTCGTGTAAGGGATCGTGTGATGCCCTCCCTTTGCAAGGCGTATACTTCGGGGTTGTGTGATGCCCTTCCTTGCCATACGTACTTTTGGAGGCAAACCTCGCCCGTCATTGCCCATGCTCTCAGCTTGCTGAACCTCTGGAGTCGTTAAGGGGCCTCCCAGGGGTGGAGAAAAGGGTAAGATCCCAGACCATGTGTTTATCATAACTATTCTCACCTATAGAGACGCCTTGTATTGGATGTCTCCTACTTTGTGGCACTACTGGAGTTTACCGTTGGGGACGACACTTTGCTGTGATACTAAGAGAGACGACGTTCTATGAATTATTGGATTAGTGGAACAGTAGTTAATTATTGTTAACAGGATTATATCTATTTTTCCATAGTCCTAATGTATGTTTATTCGAATGTGTAATTTAATTAGGCTTAAGGTTAATTTCTTTTTTTCTCTTACTATCATAACGACCCGTGCATCTGTGTTTTCTATCTCCCCCTAGTAACTTTTTCTTTTACTTTAGTGTGCTAGTTAGCTAGGCGAAAATGTTTTTGGATTTGTAATCATGAGTTTTTTCTTCCCTAAAGTACGGCTTTCAAGGGAATTCTTTGTAATTGTAAGATTTTAGTTGTAATAAATAATTAAGTATTTGTTTAGTCTCTGTATCCTTCTCTTTGAGGACATACTTTGAATTGTTTATGTTCTGGTTATGAGTCCTACTCATTATCATAGTGGTAAGGGCTTTAAAGTGTATTGAAGAATCTCTGAACTCTTCACCATCACTTAGTTCATAACAATATATATATAATCTTTCACGCACTGCAGGTTCTAGAGACTCAATGAAATCAATCCTGCTCCTTAAATAACGGAATTTGGTATTTCCTTTCTTTACAATGCTTAACCTAAAAGGTGGCAGCGTCTTATCAGTTGCTCGTCTACTGTGACCCGTGGGAAAACTATAACTAGCCTCGACTAAGGACGATCTTCTTGCATTCGGCGACTAAACTCTTTTTTTTCCATCTGTCCACCCGCCTCTGGTGTTTGCGTATGGTAACACTGCGTCCCGAGCTTTAGATAGTTACGCTATGTGTATGTTTTAGGTAAATAAAAGGATATCTTGGTGTACATTTGCAACTGAAAAGTGTTTTAATAATTTACTGTATGCGAATTGCACCATTAATATTCGAAATAGGATATTATTCTTGTTGTTGAATGTAAGCTGAATGTAACTATCTAAAGCCCGAGACGCAGTTTTACTATACGCAAACACGACAGGTGGGTGGACAGATGGAAAAAAACTGAGTATAATGAATAGTGATTTACTGTGTTTCCTGCAAATTGTATTTGACCTTAATTCTAGATGAACTGTGATACAGATGAAAAGGTTTCAAGAAAGAAGTGGCCATGAAAGAGCGCAAAGTGGACCAGCAACAGAGGGATTCTTTTTGTGATGTCAAATTCAGAACTGCGATCGATGCGTGTCGCGTTCAGTTCCTACGAAGACCAAGTAGCATAAAGTGATCTGGATTAACACACTGATTAAGGGCAAAAATAATAAATTACTATAAGACAAATTTCTGTATCTGTAAAGCATTATTTGGACACTAAATTTTGTGTACTAGCCTAACCCATAATGCTTAA
>NC_061087.1:40104543-40122043 GCF_015104395.2 Macrobrachium nipponense | reverse complement strand
CTCTGCAAAACTCGTAAAGATCAAGTGGCAACCATAATTATGCGGACTAAGTATTCTATCTTCCCAGATCGCCAATCCATTATCATGTCATCTATGACATTTATGTTGAAGTAAAATTAAGTACACATTATTCAATCTATAGTAGATTCACATCAGCCTTGCATTTGATGTCTAGGCCAGTCCCTTATGACGCTCCTGATTGGCTGTTGATAAGCCAATGACAGGGCTGGAGCGTTCACATAGGCAGGATGTATGTACCACCTGAAGGATGCTTTTGAAAGACGTATCCCTCATGAGAGGTGGAACATACATCCTGCCTATGTGAACTCTTGAGAGAGACTGAGAGTTTCCAGCCCCGTGATTGGCTTATCAACAGCCAATCAGGAGCGTCGTAAGGGACTGGCCTAGACATCAGATGCACCGGTGATGTGAATTTATTATAGTAATTTCTGTTTACATCATAATACATTTATAATAAATCTGATATTATGTTTTCCTTATGCAGTGAGAAGTTGAGCTTCAATTGTATTTGCACCAATATTTGATTCAGGACCCAGGACAGATTAAAACTTTTCCCTGTCATGTTTCATTAGTTTGTTTTCAATAAGTAATCGAAAATAAGGATAAATCAGACTCCTCCTTCTTTTCAACTGGAGAACACCCTATTTCTTCTTAATTGGTTGAACTTGAACGCCTACTGTCTCCGGTCCCACCCTTGGGTGAATCCTAGTGGGTGCCGTGATCCATCGTAACCACTCACTTGATGGGTCAAGGTTCAACGCTTACATTTTGCCTCATCACATTTTGTTGTGTCAAAGGCGCTGGTTTTATGGGTCTCACTTTTCAAATATCATATTTTGCGTTCAGTTTCTACCTCTCTCTCTACCTCTCCTTCGCCTTCATCTACCATAACTCTACTGGTAGATTTTCTCAGCTAATATATTCCCTACATAACTATTTCTACAGACTTCTGCATTCTTAACAATGCGAGTTTGTATGATTATGAAATGTGCCAGCATTTTCTTGTTTTTGTTTAGTTTAGTGGTCTCAAGACAAAATTAATTAGATAATTAAATATCTTAAATATGGATTATTGTGTCTCAACTGATGAAAACTATTGCACTAGGTAAAAAAAAAGCGCTCTTAAGTTCAAAGCAAATGTAACTGTCGTTTCTTTCTCTCTCTGATAGAGAAGATGGCTCAGTGTTATACTAAATAACAGGTATTGGAATTGTAGGTGGATGCATTCCATAGTGATAGAAATGATATCCAATATGATAGGTAGGTTACTCGGTTGTATGAACATATATACAGGGTGTTTCGAAATTAAAGCCCCTCACTCTACAGCATAAACTAAAATTGATATGGACAAAAACAATAGTAATTCAGAACAGGTATTTATTTAAGTTTCTCTTTGAGTATTTGATATTTTGTGTGGCCTCCATCTGCCTGGACTACAGCCTGCATTCTTGAGGGGTATGATTTCAGTAAATCGCAAAAAAGCTGAAACTCAAACTCCATTTCCCTGAGCACTTTGGTCACCTCTCTTTGCAGGTCGTCGAGGCTTGGTGTACCATCATAGTTCACTGTGCGCTTCATCATGATCCTTAAAGATACTACCAATGTTTTCATACACATTAAGGTCAGGGGAGCTACCTGGAAATTCACTTGATGAAAAGAAATCAATACCACTGTTTCGAAGCAGCTCCTGTGTCTGAAGAGCCTTGAAACATGGTGCCTTATAATGCAAAAATGTGACTTCTTCAACAGATAACACATTTTCAGAATCTTTGAGAAAAGGAAATACTCCACCAGTAAGCACAGTTTCTCTGAAGTATTCGCCATTCCATGACTGTCCTTTTTCTTTGATGATCCACATTAACCGTTTGGCTGTGAAACAGAGAAAAATTCCCAAACATTCAGGAAATTTCACAACTTGGCGATAGCGCACTTCATCACTGATATCATCCAACTTTGCAGCCCAAATGATGTCATTTTTATGATTTGGCTTCCTGACTGTGTAAATGAAGAATTCATCTGATACGGCAACATGGAGAAAGTCAGCTTCATCCCAATCTTTAAGAAATGAACCACAAAACCATGCACAGTCTTCTCTCTGTTGCTGAGTGATGTTGGGCTTGCTGATAACATGAAATGGCTTGATACCAGATTTTTTCAACTCATGATATACAGCACTATAACTTCTCTTCTTTCCCCCTTTTTGTTTCTAGTTCAAGCGCCAATTTACATAAAGACTTTCTTGGTCTACCCAATGCCTCAGCTATGATGTCTTTTGACTTCTGAGAAAGGACTTCAGCCCTAACAAGATTCTCACTCTTTTTGCGATGACAGTCATATGGATTTTTGTTCCAGTTTCTTTTAACAAACGATTCATCTCTTTTAATGTATTTAGCTATCCAGGAACGTGAAATGAAGGATGCGCCAGCATCCCTCTGAAGGTTATAGCCCGGATTCGGTCAATCCATCTGATTTCCTACAAGTCGTTAGCCATGGCTGTATCTAACTCCGTCACTCAGTCTAAAAATACAAGAAATGTAAAATGAAAAATGACTTAATAGAAACTTAAGATAATGTACTTGGAGATAGCCTATAGCAGAAAACTTCATAACTTTCCATTTGTTCTGTGGGATGGGGGTGGGGGGCCTCTAATTTCGAAACTCCCGGTAGTATACTACATAATTATTTAGTCAATGACTGAACACTTGAAAATGGAATTCAAATTTTCATCATCTCTATGAAATTTTCAGTTTTAAAACAATTTGCTGATATAGTGTGGTTACACAGTACTGTAGGAGTGCTGCATATTTTATTGGAATGCAACATTCTTTAAAACTACTGTGATTCAAATTGACCGTCCGTTACAGAATTGTACAAAGAATTTCCAGTCACATTACATGGGTTCCCTGGAAAATGACTTTGTGGTTAATCAAAGGTGTGTTTACTTTTGTTCTGTTACTGAATTGGGACTGAATTTAGATTCCAGGTGATTAATGGTCGCTGAACCGCATTCATTCAAAACAATTCTTATTATTTCTATGTTCTCAAATAATAAGATAATTGTGAATTGCATATTTACATCCCATTTTTAATGTGTTACAAGGAGTCTCAAATATTTCCGACGTTCAGAAAGCTGCCTGCATATTATATTAAACATATACGCAACGTCTTACTAAGGTTGCGTTCACACCAAACGCGCCGCGTCGAGTCGCGCTAATTCATGGCTAGTGTTATTTTCGCCTTAAATAGGAATAGGGATGTTAGTATTTTCTACTTTGTTTTCATATTGCATTTCAGTTTACGAACGCGAGTTATGTTCTAATAAAATTGTACTCCTTTATATCTTTTTTCACTTTTATGTAGGACAAAATTAATATAATTAAATTTCAGTTCATCTTTTCTTTGCATCCATGTGATATACATTTAAAATCTTAAAACTTACTAATAGTTTTTGAAAATGTTTATGGTTCAGTAGTTAATATTATCATATATATACATATACATACATATATATATATATATATATAATATATATATATATATATATATATATATCTTGATGTTTCGGCTAATTCGTTTAGAATTGTATCTTTTAATTAGTTATCCTGTAAAATTCAATAAAAATGAAACTTGCCTTAGAAAAATGGCTATTTTTCCCCTAAGTTGCAATTGCCCGCCTGTAGGTTAGTATTGTTTTTCTTATAGACAAAAAGGTAAATAAAGGAAAATCCCAAAATTTATTTTAACATATAAGATTAGCAAAAATTCTCGCATGAGAGAGAGAGAAAGAGAGAGAGAGAGAGAGAGAAGAGAAGAGAGAGAGAGAGAGATAGAGAGAGAGAGAGAGAGAGAGAGAGAGAGAGAGAGAGAGAGAGAGGATACGTACTGCAAAAATCCCTAAGAGTGAGAGAGATTTCAGCAATTTATAACACCAAGAGACAAGGCAGACTTAAAAAAAATGTTCAGAATATTTCCTGCTATATTTTGATAAATCGAAATATCTCTCGTGGAATATAGAAAATCAACGAAAAATCGAGAGAGTATGAGAGGAGGGTATGTTCGAAATACGGAGAGAAGTCTAACGCAGGAATAGTCATCTTGTTTATTGTGGCTGCCTATTCACTGGTGAGGTTCCTCCTGACCACTGTTGATGGAGTTAAATAGCCCAAGGAGAAGGAACTGAAGGAGAGAATTGCGGCATGGCGAGACACCATCCGGTGCCAGAGAGAGCAGCAGGTGAACTTGGACAGGATAATTCTTCAGCTGCAACAGAGGCTCGACAACAATGAAAAGATTCAGAAGGCGGGCGGAAGGGAAGAACACACTCGTGTGATCCAGATCACTCAGGAGGTGTTGTAACAGCAGGCCTGGCAAGAAAGGGCCTACTCGCTCGAAGCTGACGCGTTGTTCCTGAAGAGGGAGAACTACCAAGAAAAGAGGGAAAGTCGCCAGCTGGAAGACAAGATATTCAAGATCACAGATGAAAATCGGCAGCTGATGGAAAAGACAGAGGAAATTGAGAACAGAAACGATGCCCTATGTGAGAGGATAAGGGAACTAACAGTGCGGTTGGCAGAGGCAAACAGCCAGGTTGAGAGGCAAGAGGAACTCGTACGACAGAAGGAGAAAGACATGTAGTTAAAAAGCGAAGCGGCGCGGATGGCGAGGCTCATCCAGGAAAAAAAGGACACGACCGAAAAGCGCGAATCCGGCAGGAAAGATGTTGAGGTCAGGTTCGAGCGCCTGCAGAAGGAAGTGGAAGACCTCAGGAAGGAAAAGTGTGGACTCCAGTGTGAAGTTGAGGCTGCAAAACTCAAGAGGAAGGAGCTGACATGCCTTCTAGAGAAAGGAAATCGTGGCTGGAGAGGAAGACTGGTGTGCAGGGCAAACGGAACGAAAAGCTGGAAGATGAGGTTGGACAGCTGCGAGGAGCGAAGGAGAAATTGGTTTACAACCTGAAGAACCTGCAGGGGAAAAACAGACGCCTGGAGAAAGACAACTGGAAACTGAAGGAGCAGCCGTTCATCTTCAAGGAATGGCGCGATCTCCAAGGAATGCCACGATCTTCAAGGAATGGCGCTGGCCTCACAAATACAGATGAGATGTGAAAAATTTGAGGACAATGTTTGTTGTATGGAAAGTTTAATGTTTATTTGTAATAAGTTTGCTTTGTTGATCCTTGAAGGAAGTTGAAGTTGCATGGAAATAAATATGCTAAAATGTTTTCTTATGAGTTTTATTGATTCCTGAAAAGGAAAGGAAGATGGGAGGATTGAAGAAAGCATGAAGAAAATGACAGGATTGGTGGAGTGCCAGGAGAAGAAGCATAGGATTCAGAGAAGCCCCAGGAGAACTGAAAGGATTCAGAGAAGCCCCAGGAGAACTGAAAGGATTCAGAGAAGAACCAGAACTGAAAGGATTCAGAGAAGCCTCAGGAGAGCTGAAAGGATTCAGAGAAGCCCCAGGAGAATTGGAAGGAGTCAGTGGCATATTCTGGTTCTAAGACTAAGCAAAGGTGTTGTCTATGACGGGACAGGCGGGTGAGGCCCGCCACGCGTCCGAGGCTCACCGCTCATCCCAGGACGGGCGGGCGGGGCCCGCCACACGTCCCCAGACAGGTGGGCAGGGCTTGCCACACATCCCAGGATGAGCGGGTGGGGCCCACCATGCATCCCAGAACGGGCGGGCGGGGCTTGCCATGCGTCCCGGGAAGGGTGGATGGGGCTCGCCACACATCCCGGGACAGGTGGGCGGGGCTCGCCACGTGTCCCGGGAGGGGCGGGCGCGGCCCGCCACGCATCCTGGGACGGGTGGGTGGGGCCCACCACACGTTCGGGGATGGGCAGGCAGGGCCTGCCACGCGTCCCGGGACGGACAGGCAGGGCCCGCCACGCATCCCGGGACAGGCAAGGGTGGCCCGCCACGTGTCCCGGGACGGGCAGGCAGACAGAATTACAAGGTCCAGTATAGTAACTGGAATGTTGGCGGCAAATTGCACGTGTGCGGGACACGACGTGGAAGAAGCGGACATGATGAATGTTTATATGCTGACACACAGGAACAGACTGGGGTCGAAGCATGGTCAGGCAGGGTTGGGTCAGAGAACTACTTACCTTGGCGGAGGGATTAAGGGCCGGGCAGAAGGTGTTGCACAGCCTGGCCACGGGTTTTGTCAGGGTATATGTGGTAGAAATGAATAAAAGGGGCCTAGCATAAAATCAACAATTGGTAGGATTCTTATGAAAACTGATAATAAATAACAGAGCTCCTACAGTTTAGTTGGCCAAGAGGAACGTCTGCTAGGTAATCGGCAGATTGAAAGTCTGACAGGTCGCAGCATGTTCGGGCAGGGTCGGGTCCGTGAGCTACTTACCATGGCGGAGTGATTATGGGCCGGGCAAAAAGGTAAACTACCCGGCCCACCAATTTGTTTACGCTGCTGCAGAGACATCTGGTGTCGGCATTTGGTAATTTCCCACTTCCCACACAGTTCAAATTTCTCGATCACAGATAATTGCTGTATCATTTTGGGCATATAAACATATCTCAATACTCTATATGCTGTCGTTTGCTCACCAAATGAGGACGAATGTTTAAAACATCAATTGATAAAGGAAGTCTTTCTAAGAAATGGTAAACTTTTAATTTCCCTCGAAAAGTGAAAATGAGGTTTGTGCATGTTTTTGTATACTATAATATTACGATCTTTGTGCATCTCTATATTTCTGCATGTGACAGGTCTAAAATCAATGAGAAAATGCAAAATTTTCTGTATATCGAGTTACAATATCATCGACGTCCTAAGTATGTGAAAAAATAGTTTCCTTCATGAGCCTGAGATGAACAGCGTATTTGAAGCTCACCCAGGGGGGTAACCTCCACTTTAAACATCATCATTTTCATTATTAGACATTTCCTCCCTTAATGACTCTTATCTATGCATTCTATACAGTATTCTCCTTAATTTTAGGCATCTATTTTTTTTTCTAAGCTCATGTGGCTCTAATAGTAAGAATTACCCCCAATTTTTTTTTTTTTTTTTTTTTTGCTGGATGACCTCTAGCATTAAAAAAAAGTAATAGGTGATGTTAGTGCAATTAGTGTTTGAGGAACAGATATTCATGGTAAATATTAAGAAGGTGCTGGTTCTAGTACCAAATAATTTTTTTTAACTCATTGTACGTTTCAATGCAGTGATAATATTACCTTTACATTTTTATGAAATATGATAAAGCACTGTATTTTTAAAACCAGTGCCAAAAAATAAATAATTCAGACCTGTAAATGTACGGTAGCAGCAAATCAGCGTTCGGCTTACAAACTCGCCTGGGCTATTGCCTTTTGCACGGTTCAGGATAAAATGAACGAGGTATAGCTTTATGTTTTTCTCAGGGTCTGCAAGTTCATTATCTTATTACAGTATAATGGACTGAGTAGCGAGCTACCAGAACAGTGAGTTTATTAAACCTTGTGAAATTTCATAGCCCTACCCTATAATGTGAGAGAAAGGGAAAACTACATATATATAACTCTTTTTCAGGATAGACACCAGCCTGAAGGCAAACACACCTATGTATCTCTACCTAGAAAATGGGACATACATGCTACTTGAATAATTGAATTGTTTATGGAGGCTGAGGCATGGCTGAATTGTGTCACGGCATCTGGTTGAAAAGGTGGAGCTGTATCACAGTCAGTTTTTGGCAGCTATTGCCGCTTTTGTGAAAATTATGAGGAAGAAATCAATAATTCCACAGAGGAAGGGAGATGGAAGTGTGTCCAAAAATTTTTTTTTTAGTACGTGTAGTATCTACATATTGGCTTATTTTATAAGGTTTATTTCATTTATTTTTTCAGTGTTTGTACATGCATATATCTGTTACCAAAAGAAAAAAAGAAATAAAACCAAAAGAAATGGTTCATGTGCTTAGTGGGATGTGATATATTTGAATCTCATCTTTTGTTTGTATCATTCGGAGTGGTTACAATCGTCAGTATGGTACAGACTATTTTATGTGTATGTGTTTTATACAAATAGCTGTCCATTGGCACAAGTCTCATGTGTGTGTGTATGTACATACATATTTTAAGTATACCTTTTTTTACTGTAATTTTTTTTTTATGGAATGAGGTTGTTGCTACCGAGGTAAGGATCAATCGAGTGCATGTGCAGGTTATTTACATACAAAACAAGAGGCCACATTATTTGACTTAATTGTACAGTGTTATTCCTCACTGAAAAATGTCAGTGTAAAATAAATGAATAGCAAGATTAAAACTTTCATTCTCCTGAGTTATTTATTGTAAGATTATGAACTTTCATTTTATGGCCTTGAAAATTATTATTCAAAGCTATTGTAAGGTTTATGTAAACCTTGTAAACAAAATTTCAGGGCCTCTATAAGGGTTGTTTTATATCCTTACAAAGTTTGTTTAAAGCCGTTAAAAGGTAATTATGAGGCATTTATAAAGCATATTTATGGCTCCGTATGAGCTTTTTGAAGGTTTATACAATGGTATTTTGAAACTCTTTCAAGACTTATTAAGGTTTATTTCAAGCATATTTAAGGCTTGCAGAAATCTAAAAGTGTACTCGAAAACGGGTACTTTATAGGTGTGTTACAAGCACTTTTTAGGTTTGGGGCTTAAAGTTCGCAAGCTTGTAAAGGATGTTCGTCTGATGTCCTATGAACATTCATTTTCTGGGGGGCCAGAGACCCACGACATATGAATTTTCCTGGCACTTAAAATCCACTCCGAACTCAGGTAAGCCTTTCTTGTTGCATAGGAGTTTATTCGAGAAAACTTCGAGTGAAACAGTTATTGTCAAATTCCTTCTGCGATCGACACTTGCAACACGCTTCATATTCGTTTATGAAACGTTAACACAATTATTTGACAACTATATAAAAAATTTATTGGTACCTGCCACTAAATAGTACCACGTCTAACCAGTCTTAGAGAGTATATTAAAATCATGAATTATTTTAAATCTTAATATATTCATGTTCCTTTTTATTAATATAATCTTACAGGAATTACTTTACATATCGTATAATACTGATGAGATAAAAGTATTCTCGTATGTAGCACATCAAGTGACTGCTACCCTTTTCTCTGAAAAAATGTGCAACTGGGATTAACAACTAGACTTGAAAATTAATTTGATTTTGGTAGTTACGACCATAGATCCCTCTATATCTATGGTTATGATTTACAGTTGATGCATTGAAATTTATGGATGTTTGTATTCGAGTAACGTTTGACCTTGGTTTTCGGGAAATGTCAGTTAATATTTCACATTTAATTTTCCTCAGACAAATAGCAATTCGCCAGCTTTTGATTAGGCTGATGCCTTCCTCCCTACAATGTCAGTTTTCATTTTCTTCATTAAATTGTTAACAATCCTCTCTCTTTCTTTCTGCTGACAGTGATCACACCAACTCGTCACGCAAGCGAAGGCCGGTCCCTGGAAGCAGCTGCCTGTAAACCGAATGTTTATATTTTTCTCATAAGCCTCCAAATGAATTTGCAAGTGAGTGGCAAGCAGAATATATCCCGCCAACTGCAAATAATTGTTGTAAAAGGAGACAGAGCAGAAGTATACCATGAAAAATAGCGCGTAAATTATTAAATCGAGAACGCGATCTGGCAAGTATTGTCTCAAAAATCCGTAGGGGATCACTGCTGGTCTGTATTTACGGTGCAAGTCAGGTTTCGAGCAGTACTCGACCGCCATGACGCCGTACAAGAATTCCTCCCAGCGGGATATTGATACAATTTTGGACGAGGCTGATTCTGCCGCTCTCACGCCTGAGAAGCTTTCAGATGGCACTCGGAAAGGTGGCTTCTCAGAGTAATGAAATTTTCGAAGTGAATTTATAAGATCTTGGTGATACATCATCTCTATCTCGGACATGGGCTTATTGCGCTTCATACATTTCAGTCGATTCAGTGTATCTTGGACTCTGAAACGTCTAAAAAGCTGGTGCTCCCGAATGAGTGGATAAGAGTCTCTATTTCCATTTCCAAAGTTCTTACGAAACTCCGTTAATTTGCCGGAACTCCTGCTAGGACGTTTTCTTAAGATAACAACTTTCTCAGTCAAAAACTCCCCATTTTCCACATCACGTTTGACCGGGTCTATCGTCGCCATGTGTGCTGCAGTTTGAACTTATGCCAACTGGTTATTGGTAGATGCAGTCACATCCTGAAAAAGAAAAAGAAAACAAGTGAACGTTTCAGAGATATCTAGAGTTCCAAACGAAGCGCTGTACATAAAAGTAAAAACACAATTACACAAATACAGCCTTTCGAATGAATAGGTAATAAAAAAAATGACAAAGCCAGTATCAGGTTAACTTAACTATAGCATAAGGTTGAGTCAAACTTAAATCAGCCTATCTGGAGAGAAGCCTTCTTGTAGTAGTATTTCATTCGAAATAAAATACATATAAAAAACCACTAGAACCTCCAAGATATTGCCTTCTATTAAATACAGAGATAAGAAAAGGTGTTTCAGCAAAGCCTACTGACATCCAGTGCAACCGAGTCAGTCAGTGGGTGTCTTGCTTCCACAATAACATCCACATCACTGCACGTTACTTTCAGCATGAGTACTCATCTACAACACAACAGAACTCACAAGCACAACAAATTCAACAACACAGGCACAACAACCTTCAAGCATACAATACCAACAATAATTCAAACAACTTCAAAAACACACAAAATAACTGACCATCAACAATACTCCAGACTCCTGCCAAAAATCTGACTCTCTACCACAGGCTCTGATCACAGAATGACTCAGAAATTAGACTAGACTTGTGACCGACCCAACAACCTCTCGTACGAACGAGCAATTCGCTTGTTAACTATCCATTCACACAAATACAAACAACCTAACAAGCCAGCAACCAAAACAGCCAGCTCTCTCTCTCTCTCTCTCTCTCTCTCTTTTACAAACGATCCTTGAGAACGTTGTTAAATGCAACTACCATCTAAATAGGCTCAAGATAAACCAGAGAGAAAGCAGATTGCAGAAGTAAGAACTTCTAAACCTCGTATGTGGCTGGTAGCTTCAGCCAAGGAGGAAAATTATAACTACGTACTACAAATTTTGCAGTTTTCCTAAAAAAAAAAAAACAATCGGGGGAATAAATAGCGGTGATTTCTCGTTTTGGGAAGACCACCGTTCATTTTCATGCCAAGTCTACAACCCAAGCATATATCCTGACCTTGTTGGACATTAAAAGTGATGAAATGATTACGAAGATCAAAACCCACTTCAGTTTTAGTTATGTGACAGGAGTACCATTTGATAAAGACCTACATGACATGACAGAAGAAGAAATTCTAGAAATGAGCCCCACTTCAGTTTGGAGAGTGAAAAAGGCAATTATTGCCAACATGACCATTTTAACCTCCATAGACCCTGAAATACCTTCTCATGTCATTTGAAAGTGAAAGGGTACGAGTACGTCCTTTCCAGCAAAGACGAATGCAGTGCTATCATTGTTTTCTGTTTGGCCACTCATCCAAAAACTGTGAATAATGCTAATATTTGTGTAATTTTCCCTGGTGTCCGTCATGATGATGAATGTAATAGAAAAGCAAAATGTGTAAATTGTCAACTGGAACATAAATCCAATAACAAAAATTGTGAAATATACAAATGAAATAATTAGGACAACCTAGGAGCTCCGCTCAAGTCCTTGAGCCACTACCCCTATCTACCACTAGGCGTGAAGTGGCAGCACCCTCTAATGTAGCAGGTGCCTCAACCCGGCCTGTGGTAGTGGCCCAGCCATCTGGGTCAGGTGCTTGGCCTGTTGAGGCTAGAGTGCAAACCTCCGAGGAAGATAAGATGGCACTCAACCAACCGCCTTGGAATTGTCTAAGGCTGCATCTCTACTTGCTTTAATGGTGACAGAGGAGCAAAAGCACCAAAAGAGGAAACGTTTCCTCTCATCCTCTCCATCAAATCCAATTAAACTTGCATTACTTAGTAATATATGAGAAGTACTAAGCTCGATGCAAGAACCCCAGCTTGAATTCAAACAATTTGACAAGAAAGGGAAACAAAATGGCACTAGTAAATTAACAGATAATAAACCAAATCTGTCAAGACCAGTCCTTTCCAAATCATCACTTGATAATGCTCATAAACAGAAGAGAGTAAATGAGAAGGCTTCATCCAAAAGGGCCTTCCACCAAGCCTAAAAAATAGTTTGCACGTCAATACTTCAATGTAGAGGTCTCAGGGCTCGAAGCAAAGAGCTGAAGGTACTGCTCCATGACCCAGGCATTGTGTGTCTTCAGGAAACTAAACTTGGAAGTTCATAATATAATCCTGGATTAAATTGCAACATATATAATTCCCATCACTAATAGGAGATAGAGCTAAAGGAGGTGCAGCAATTATTGCGCATAAGTCATTGCAACACTCCTTACTATCAATTAATACACATCTCTAAGCTGTTGCAGTAACTTTCATTTTAGACAAGCAAATTACAGTGTGCTCCATCTACCTTCCTCCTGATTTGGATTTCACTTATAATGATATTCATTTACTGATCAATCAGCTTCCTACTCCGTTCCTCCTCCTTGGAGTTTTTAATGCTCACAACCCCATTTGGGGTGGGAACATGGCAGATGCCAAAGGCAAGATGTTGGAGGGAATTATGGATGGTCATGATATCATTCTATTTAACAATGGAGCCATGGCGTATCATAATAACTACCCCAATACTTACTTGGCTATTGAACTGAGCATTTGTTCATCTTGTGTTTACATTGATTATGAATGGTCAGTTAATGAATATCCAAATGGGGGTGACCACTTCCCAATTCATACAAAATCGGTTAAGAATCAGCCATCTGAGTCACTTCCAAAGTGGAAAGTAGATTTAGCAGACTGGAAGAAATTTAGTGAGTCTGCTCTCATGGAGAAGAATGTAAAATCATTTCCCTCCATTTCAGAGGCATATAATTATTTTAATGACAATACCATCAACAGTGCAATTGCCTCTATTCCAACAACGAAAAGAAAACCCTCTAAACCAGCAGTTCCTTGGTTGAACAAAACCTGCAGTAGTATGAGAAAGATCACTAGAAAATGCTGTAAATAATATAAGAGGAGTGGAACCGCACACAAGCCAGTTATTTACCAACGTGCAGTGGCCAAGCAAAATAAATATTTTATAAAGCCAAAAAGAGAGTCGTGGATGTGCTACATAAATGACATTAGCTCAAAAACACCATCCAAAACGATCTGGAAGAAAATTAAAAAACTAAATGGCCAGTTTTTTCCTGAACCTCTGCCTACCCTTAAGATAAACAGTGGGCTAATTACCCAACCAGATAGGGTCACAGAAAAATTAGAACATTTTTCGAGAATATCGAGTAGTGAGAACTATTTTCGAGAGTTCCAAGGCATTGGAAATGCCCAGATTTCTCATGATATAAGTGAAAATAATCATGAACCATATAATGCAAAATTTACACTGCAGGAACTCAAAGATACCTTGCAGAGTACCAAAGCATCAGCCCCTGGTGAAGATAAAATACTTTATGAAATGCTGGAACATCTCCCAGAAAAGTAAAAGAAATTCTCTTCTACGTATAATAAATGAAATCTGGGAAACTGGTAGTATTCCTAAGAGCTGGAAATTATCATTAATCATCCCTATGAGGAAACCAAACAACGATCCTACTTTAAATAACAGCTACAGACAAATAGCTCAGTTGTATTTGTAAGCTGATGGAAAAGATGATTAACACCAGACTTCTCCATTCCAGTTTGGCTTTATGAAAACTAGATCTACCTCAGATCCCTTGCTCAGGCTCTCAAACCAAATACAACAAGGTTTTGCTAAACAGAGTCAAACAATAGTTTTCTTTGATTTGGAAAAGGCATATGACATCACATAACGCTTTGTTATCATAAAAAAGTTGTATAAGCTGGGCATTAAAGCAAAAATGATCAGATATGTAAATGTATTAAGGTAAGAGTTAGAAATCATGTATCACGACCTTTCGTGAAACGTCTCTTAAGTATCCTATCTAACATTTGGTAGCAGAGCGTCCGATCTGAATATTATACCTTGGATTTACCATTTTAACGGAGTTTTCTGTGGATTTATACAACGTAACATCATTATGAGGATGGAGTAGACTTTCCCCTTCACTGCTGGGGGTGTGGGGGATTTCCAGGTCATGTGGGCAAATGCTTTTACTTTCGGCATGTTCCTGACGTCAAGTTTTCGTAGCATGAAGCTTGATACCTCGAAGTCGAGCTGCTTGGATGTTTGCTGCTGGAGGAAAAGGAAGTATTGGACGCCTTGAAGAGTAAGCCGATAGTATCATGGTCTTCGTTTGGATGAATTCGTAATCTCTCACCTGCCAAAGCTTGGGACTGTGCACTGATACTGGAAACACATCGTGAAGTAATGCTTAAAGTGGAAGAAACTTACTGAAGTAATGCTTTCATGTAGAAACACACGATGATTGTAATGTCAGTCTTTGCTTGGATGTGATAGCTGAGGGCAACAAGTGGAGAAAATCTGAAGTATTTCCGAACGGTATTAACGGCGAATAACGTAAACTTGGAAGCTGTTCGTCTTCCCTGTAGTCAGTCCTTTATGTATAATAATTGATCTAATTTTGCCCAGTTTGGCCTGGAATGATCCTAGCCCTCCCGGTGGTGGTTTTTGCATAAAGAAGTGTTTTCATTTGACACTTCTGGATATAAAAGTGATGGTGATCTTCTGATGATATTAGTAAGCTTGAAAAATTTGGAATAATAAACAAGATTACAGGAGAATTTGATTTCTTAAAATGTAAGACTTGCAATGGTCCCCTGTTTGGTCATATAGGTACAGATGATGACTGTGTAAGAAAGACAAGAGCTAAGAAATTCAAGGATGAGGAAGCAAAGATTTTGATGGATCACTTCAGAAATATGACCTGTTTCAAGCTCAAGATGCTCACAATGGATACTAGAATATCTCAAACTTACTGTGATGCGTGTGATGTGAATATCGGAACCAGACTGGATTACATTATGCATATGGAGTCAACTCACAAGACAAAGGTTGGTGATTCTCGAGTCAATGGCTCAGTGGAAAATGTTGGCTATGGGTCCGATTTGACAAATATGTTGACACAACAAACAGAGATTTTGTCAAAGCTTTTAGATAGCACTTCGAAAACAAAATCTTTTCCCGATACAACGACTCAGATTACAAAAGCCAAACTACCACCGATTTGGGTTGGACAAACTTTTGAAAGATTTAAGGTTGAAATTGAAGATTGGAGCACTAATAACAAAGATAGTGAGTATAATAAATATAATGAATTAATTGAAAGCTTGAAGAAGAATGAGAGAGTTAAGGAATATGTGATTACAGTCGTAATAGATCGTACAGTTAACAGTTCTTTGAAGACCGTTCACAATGTCTTAGAGGTTCTGGCAGAGAAATATGCAAAAACTAAGGCTGAAAAGTGTAATGACATTATACAGAAAGTTCTTGCCTTTTCAACTGACAAATCAGAGAGTTGCGAGAAATTCCTAGATAAGTTCGAAAGTTTGATGGCTGAAATATCTAGGGAAAAAATAAATACTTGTCTTAATTATGTAATGAGTTTGTTAATGATAAAGGCAGCTTATGAAGGAGGAAAAATAACAACGGATGAAAAGACCCGCCTCAAAGAAGTGATTGAAGATGGGTTGGAAAGGAAACCTGTTGATGAAGAAAATGTTGTTCATAAATTGAAGATGGAATTTAGAAAGCTAAAAATAGAAAACAATAGAGATTCGATGGCTGTTAAATCTTTTGACAGCTCTTCTACGTTTTACACGGATAATAGAAGTCGTTACCAGAATTGGAAGGAGCTTAAAGAATCGCCAAACTTCTACAGGTATAGGAGGTCCACTTCGAATCCTGGATATTGGAGAACAGAATCCGGTAACTATAGAAGAGGACCTTCCAGAACGCAATCTAGATCGTCCTCAAGAACGCCTTTTAGATCATATTAAAAAACGCGTAATAATCCTGCAGGAAGGTTCGATAGATCACCTAACTTTAGATCGCAATCAAATAAGAAAGTTGATGAAAGATTAAAAAATCTTGAACAATGCTGTGAGAAGCTTATGAAAGAAATGAATGAATTAAAAGAATTGATAAAGAATGCAAATAATGTCAGATTTGTGTCCGAAGAAAACAAGGAGATATTAATTGGTCGTACTATGGAAGTGCACTTCACAAAAGAAGTTGAAGAAGTGGAAGCTATGATTGTTGACACTGGGTGTCCAAAAACACTCGTAGGAAGGGAATGGTTAAATAGATATCTCTTTTCAAATAACATAACGAAGGAGGATTTGCAAAGTAAGTCTTGTTCTCAGGATTTTAGATTTGGAGATGGACCAGTTATTCACAGTACAGAAATAATTAGTCTTCCAGTTTCATGGAAAGAAAAAGATACTGAAGATGGTTTTGTGAAAATGTTGGTGAATGCATATGTGATTAACGCCAAGAATATACCTTTTTTGTTTTGGGAAAAACACCCTAAAGGAATGGAACGTGGATATAATGCATAATAATGTTATGGTCATTAATTTACATAAGTCAAGAAAATTTCAATTATACGTCATTGATGGAGGACATCAAGCTTTACAATTATATAAATGTGGTAAAACAAGCAAATTACTAGGGTCAAAAGCCGGTACATGGTCCACTGCATAAAATGTTTTCTTAGCCTTTCTTAAAGCAACATCAACTAAAAATGCCGGATACTTCAATTTAAAAGCATAAATCTTGGTAATCTCGTCTTCTAAAAATTCAGGACAACAAATTCTTAAAGCTCTTAAAAACATGGAAGAGAATACAGAGTTTAACTTTCAAATGGTGATTGGAGTAAAAGTGAATGTAAGAACATACATTTGTAGGTTTCCTAAAAACCGAAAATTTAAATCTGTTACCCTGTCTATACACACTTACATCTAAAAATGGCAAAACTGAATCTATTTCCTCCTCAAGTGCTTTTGACCCTAGTAATTTGCTTGTTTTACCTTTTGACAACAGGTTTCTTTCTTTGCCAAAAATGTTTAAAGTTTTTAATGTTAACGTTGTTTTTAGTAACACTCAGTCTATAAGAACAATTTTAATAAGGAACTCTCCAAATTTACAAACGGGTTGCATTTACGAAATTCCATGCAGAGATTGTGATAAAAAATATATTGGTCAAAGTGGCAAACTACTGGCATCAAGATTAAATCAACATAAATATTGTGTACGTGTAGGAAGTACATCGAGTGCTCTCTTTTTACATATGAATAATTTTAATCATGCAATTAATTGGAACAATTCAAAGGAAATTTTATTTTGTAGAGACATTATTAAAAGAAATATTATAGAATCTAGTATAATAAAATATAAGTCAAGTAGTGTTTTTAATATTAGCAACGGACAATATAAAC
>NC_061087.1:40079543-40099543 GCF_015104395.2 Macrobrachium nipponense | reverse complement strand
CATAAAGCGCACTGACATCACTACGCCCTTACGGAATGGTATCAGGTACTGTTCTACTCACGCGTACAGAGATAGTTTCTCAGGCAGCCTCGTAAGTTTGTAACACACCTCAGGCCACCACTTCCCACTTTTAAGCTTACTCTTTGGGATTCTTTTAGTATTCCAGCCTTACAGCAGTAATTCCATCACTTCCCTCTGGTTTCAGCCCAGCTCTTTTTCATTTTTCTTTCCTTTGATTCCGATTGGTAGACTGACATAGATCATCTGCAACATACGTGAACGACTACGTAACTCGAGAATCTCATCTCGATATACATGCTGTCGTAATTGTACATTGCGTACGTCCTAATGTTGTCGCAGCCCTGGGACCGCGACTGACGCCAAACCAAGCGACGGTTGCGGGCTCGAATCGCCCATGTGTGATCTGGCTTTTACTCTTGAACGAAATCTGGTTTCTGTTCATCGTGATGCTGACAATTTATGGCACAAATGGCAAGACGTTAGCAATCGTTCAATATGAATACAAATTCGAAACGTATATGAAAGTTCGATGAACTTTCCATTGTTTGCCACTGTAATTAGAAAAAATGCAGTAATTTACAGTATGTACAATTTCTTGATATTATTTAGTGAAAATTAAAACAATAACTTCAATTACTGGAAGATAATATAAGAAAATAATGGCAATGAACAAAGCCTCTTCAGGATCGTCATAAAAAGTATTCCAGCACTAACTATGTTTTCTTCCTTTTATGTTCAAAAGTAAAAAATATATTAATCGATTTAGAGTAAAATAGACTTGAATCATTGCACATTAAGAGAGTTAAACGCTGTTGCAGTTACTTTTGTATCGAAACCCGTAAGAAAATTCCTTTTGGGTAGATTGATTAATTGATTGATTATGAAATTTAGGTCTTGAGGACTAAGCACCGGAACCCATCACGGTTATTCTGTGCCCTAATGAAGATGAAATATATAAATTAGTATGATTAATTATAAGTGAATGATAATAGTGTTCAAATATACAAGAAAAAAATATGGAATGATGATAGATAAAACAAATAAAAAAATACTTATCGAAATATTATATTTAAAAAATATGTTTTATATAATAAAAATTATTAAAATCTTTACTAATTACCATGGGCGTCCGCAGTGGTGGCATTTGGCCCCCCCTGGAATTTATAGAAAATAAAGAAAAATTGCATGGAAAATACAAAATGATGTAGTTGAGCTTCTCTGTTAGATACAAAAAAGGTATCCCCCTCCCTTTTTCGAAAAAACCCTCCCTCACACCGATCTCCTCATCATTGGCCCCAACTCCCTGCATTTTTTCTGCGGACGCCCATGCTAATAATTGAAATCATATCTCATTAAAATAATCAGATTCTTTCAGGTAATCCATCAGGTTATCTACCTCAACACCATCATTGGAAATTTCTAAAATAGTCTTCCCAGCTATTAAGTATTTTACCCCTAGGTGATTAAATCTAGGACAGAGTACCAGAATGTGCTCAACGGATAGCTGACCATCACAGTGAACACAAACTGCGGCACTGGCTCCCTCTAAATTAGAGCCATGGGTGAAGTGGGTATGGCTAATCCTAAGTGGTGTTAGGATGATCTCAAATCTTGTGATGCGATTAACAAACCCGAACTCCAAAAATCAGTACTTTTTCTAATATTTGTGCACTTCCTATTTGTGGATAAAATGGGGAAGTCCATCTTTACTGCCATTTCTCACGGATGTATCTTCTGATAACTGGATGCATATCCAAACATGGCACCTTATTAGTTCAGAAATCACATCTTGCCGCATTCTTTGCTTCACTTTCAGCCAGTTCGTTCCCTTCTATACCAGTGCCCAGGAACCCTACGAAATTAACTGATTTGTGGCGAACAGAAAGATAAAAAAGCCATTCCTGGATTTTATCAATTAAGGGATGGGTAGGGTTAAAGTTCTTTAGGGATTCTATTACTGTAGATTTAAATTTCTTATCAGATGCAAGATTTAAAGCATCATCTATGGCTGTTGCTTCAGTAGTGAATATGAATGACGAGTCTGGTAACTTTTTTTATAAATGACTCCCCCTCACACACCACTGCACAGCCCATTCCATCTTCGGATTTTGATCCATCAGAATAGATTTTCCTGTCATTTATATGCCTCTCATTATGCTCCAAAAACTTGTTTCTGACGTCTTCTTCCGGACGACCTTCCTTCTCTATCTCTTTAGTGCATACATCTATTGCTGGAATAAACCAAGGAGGGGTAGCAGGATATTTCACTTGTAGGATCTTCTGTGTTTTTATATTATCATCCTCCAGTTCACCCAGCTGTCTGAATTGAAATGGTGTTGAAGATCTACTAAATCTAAAAGGACTTGAATCACGCTGATTCAAGATCTCAAAAGAAGGATTTACCCTAGTGCTTTTCAGCTGCATGGTGTATCTCAGCCCTAGCTCATGTCTCCTTAGGTCCAGTGGTAGCCGATGGGAGTCTACATAGATACTTTCAATGGGTGAAGTTCTAAAAGCTCCAGTGCAGATCCTTAGCCCCATAGTATGCACAATGTCCAATTCCTCAAGTTTAGTCTTTGAAGCAGATGGGTATACTTGGCAGCCATAGTTTAACTTAGATAAACATACTTCATTGTAAAGCCTTAACAACGATTTCTTATTAGCACCCCAATTAAAATTAGATACTATATTTAGTGATCTCTTTACTTTCAGTTTTAAGTGGTCAATATGATTATTCCAAGTGAGCTTTTCATCAAAGACCATTCTTAAAAATTTTGCTTCAGTGGAGTAAGGTAAAATAGTTCCATTTAGGTAAGAGTTGGAATGGTTTCCTTAGTTTGGCACCTGCAGAACAAAACACTAAGGACACTACCCTGAGGAACTCCCTCTTCTTGTAAGAAAGGTCGTGATACATGATTTCTAACTCTGTGGGTTGTAATAATGCATATATATATTATATATAATTAAATATATATATATATATATATATATATATAGATATATATATATATATATATATATATATATATAAAGGTATACGCCATGAGGGAAAATAAACAACAGTTTCCGTGAGATCTTTTGACGTTCAATCGTCCTTTACTTAGCAGATGAACTGACTTACATGAGGAAATGACAATACAAGAAAGGTTGTATAACTGACAGATAAGGATTATAAAGAGATTAGTACCTAGATTCCGACACACCTGGAAGATGAGTAACCTTCCCAAACAAGCATAAACATGGGTACATTTAAAAGTTTAAGACAATCTACTCAGACACAAGGACAAGACCATTAAAGGCTGCATATATGGCGGTATGTAGACTGAAGCGTAGTGTCCACCATTCACACACGAACAAACATGAACAAAAATGGACAGGGGCTCCGCTGTGAATGTGTTTCTTCACAGACGAAAATACATGAATAATATTACATAGAGGGAATGGATTCCCGACGTATGTACATGAAAAGAAAGGGCGTAAAATGCTCTACATTTTATTTCCTGGAAGAAAAGAGAGGACATTTGGATATTCAGACTTTTACAATGGAAGGGCAAACATTCGCCCGAATGTCGTCTTTACATCCTCATATCCGCATTCTGAAACTGTGGATGGGGATGTTGCTTGCAATGCTAATGCGGATGTTAAGAAATTGTCAATACGCATGCGGATATATAAAAATTATGGATAATCCGCGGATGCAGATGTGGATATCCAATCATACATCTACCACACACACAGACACTAGTGTCATAAAATGACACAGTTAATTTATACTTCCATTAAAAGAAAAGTGTTAATTCCTTTATCATTAATTTTACTGTAGATTTATTGTGAGTTACTAGTTAATTAATAACTAGTGATTATTATTTTTCAATTGTAAATCATATTTTTCACCCATATTTCGCAAATGGGACAAGATCGATTTTCCCGCTTCTTGATTCCCGCATTAACGTTTGGGTTATTTCCGGCTTCGTAGCACACATGACGCTTTGAGGGGGCGTTCGTGAGGCATGATAATTGTGAGCAATGCCATTCTTTATTCGTTATATATTATGTAATCACTTCCTGTGCCTATCTTCATGAAGACATCGAACTATCTAAGTATCTTAAGTTAATTTGCATGTTTGGCCAAATGTGTCTGGGGGAGTTATGTAAGAACGCTATGTTAGTTCTTGTCTCTTTGCGTTAGACGAATACCAGCGAGATTTAAGGTAAACACAAATTGATTCCATATTTTGTCATCTAATTCCAGTGCCTAAAATTCCTACCTTCATAGAGAAAATTGTGTGCTGTGGACCATTTTGAGCTATCGGAGATTATAATTTCACCACAACTAGAGTATTTGCGGTGGCTATTATCGCAGTTTTTTGCCCATCTGTATTATTTCTTGGTGACCTTGAAGTCTTACCCGTAGCCTTATCGCACCAACTCGACAGATTTTGAGATAATTTCTTCGATAAGCACTTAATCAGCGACTTATCGGTTCACGACAAGATATAAAAGACAGAAAAGAAGTGAAACGCGAGTTCTCGTGTCTTTCACACACATTATATATATATATATATATATATATATATATATATATATATATATAATATATATATATATATATATATATCTATATCTGTGTGTATGTAGAATTCCAGACCTCAATGCATTTCTAAATCTTCAGTTTCCGCTCTTGCTATATGCCTATAAGAGCTTGAAATAAAACTGTATAATTTACCATTATTTATTTTGCATTCCTTTGCATTCACCGCCTTTGCTTAATGAACTCTGTGATAATAGTTGAAAGGATGAATAACAGTATATTACGCAGCATCTGGCGTTGAAAGGAATAAAAAAAACTACTTGAAATATAGGTAGCAAAGTTCTAAAAACATGACATACCTTAAAGAAAACTTATTGTCGATAAACATTATAGTTTTCTTAATAAGGTGCGATCAAGATTTTAGTACTACAATAGAAACAAATTGCGACAGCGGTCGAAGTATACACTCGTGGATGCGTGCGTGTTTGCGCAACCGTCCCAAGAAACGCAAGCAAAATATATTTTTTTACAAGTTCGGAAATATTTCGTATCGAAACACTAACTGATTTATAATACATGAACGTTTTCACAGCAGCAGCGTTCTTACGCAGAGTGTAAATCTTGCAACTGCAAGATTTACTCTCCGCTTATAGTAGAATAAAAAGCATGTTGATCTTCAGATGTGTTGTAGGCTACGGTGGCTGCCTTCAGATGAGGCCTTCCTTTGTACAACAGCAAAATGCTGCGTTATTCTACGCTAACTTACATCACCCTAAATATCTGCACGGTTATATACTTTAGATCCGAAAATGTACTATTTATTATAAAATATGATATGCATCCATACTGGGTTGCCTTTCTTTCATTTTCAACTTTATTCAATTCTCCTTTTGACTAAATTTAAGAAATGTTATTCATTAGAATCCGTTAATTTCTGTATACTCACAGAATATTAGTGATCCGTTGCCATAAAAATATAGAACTTCTTTTTGTTGTACGTAGGAGTCAGACTTAATCCACTACTCTTGTACCCAACTAGAATGGCTAGTAGCACGATTCTGACAACTATCTGTAACTAAAATGGGAGTAAATGACAACTATGCGATGTTGATGCCAGACGCCACCTATTTTTTAAGGAATTTTTTTCTACGATGATTTTCACTACATTTACCGGGTTTTATGCTCTTGCTATAGTATTGCATATATTACGGTTACAAAGTAATCATTGTTGATGTATAAAGAAACAAGTATTTTTAGCTTACGTTAACCACACGAAAATTTCATATCATCATTAGTCGATGAAAGTGCTTTGCCTTTTCTTTCAATCTACTGAATATTGAAATAAATTTAATGACTCAAAATTTAATCTGCTACTTTTTTTTCCTATAACTTAGTACGTATATATTTTAATCTTTGTACTTTCAGTAAACCATGTTTAGTTACAGCATCATTTGATACCCATATGTCGTACGGTTTGCAATCTCTCTCTCTCTCTCTCTCTCTCTCTCTCTCTCTCTCTCTCTCTCTCTCTCTCACTCTCTTCTCTCTCAATCTCTCTCTCTCTTTCTCTCTCTCTCCTACAAATATAACAGCAATTAAGGCCTTATTAACTTTAGCTACAGTGTCATTCATATAGGTAGGTATGATCAGTTAGAATAAACGAAAGTAATCACTGCCGTTGGAGGAATTATATCATGTTGTCAAGGTCGTATTTCAGAAAAGGGGGAAAGCATTTCCTCTGTGAACAGCAATGCGTGATGTTTACTGCGTCATCAGGTTATGCCAGAAACTGTTCCGACCATGGAACTATAAACGCATACAAGAGATATTAGATACTTGGATTCGATGCTAGAATGAATATTATGTCAAAATTATTGCTTCTCATGCAACAACAATTTGACATTTTCAAATCCCATGTGAGAACACCCCTAGTCATATTAGAGGTAGTACCTACAAGTAGGCTTTTGCAATTTCCTAAATTATCTAGTAGTTGCTTCAAATATTCCTCTGATACCGTGACCATATTTAGTGTATGGGTGAACGTCATTCGATGATACAAACATCATCGTTTCCGGTTGTTTTTTGAAAACTGGGTATCGATAAGATACATATTCCGCCATTTTGGAAGAGATGCCCTAGGGCCTTGAGGTGATATATTTTGTGACCGCCAAACCTTAAATATGCCAGTGTCAAATTTGGGGATTTACGAGATACCTACTGTCCCGTCAAAGTATACGATGATCTGATAAACGATGCAATTAAAATAATGGTACCATCACGGTGTACAAAAACAAGTGTATTTATTATCAGTTAGAAATTTGCATGTCCTTGCGTGGCATTTCAAATAGTAGTAAGCAATACATTTTTAATTCTGTTGCTTAAGGATTAAAACAAAGTTATATTGATATATAAAGCACCAGTATGATTAACTTTACCCAGAGAATAGCAGTTTTTTTGACAAATAATTTCTTTTGCAAATTTATAACATTACTGTCATTAATATAATTGTTTTGAAGCATGGATGAGAATTTACCATTTGCATGTGGTCTCCGACTAAATCCGTGGATACTGAAGTGGCGGTTTCTTCAAATCGATATGTAGTTTTGGAAAAGGCATTCTGACATTCATTATGTACACGCAAAATGCATAGCGATTCTTCCCAAAGCAGTGCTTCTCGTCATTGCATTACAATATTGCTGTTATTCGTATAAAGATAACGATCAATATTCTGCGTGTTCGTGTAAGATTTTTTTTTTTTCTGCAGACTGACCTAGAAAAAAAAACGGCACAGCGTGTCTGTAGGGGATTTACTCGCTCGAGTGATAATGACACGAAACCAGCATTAGACTTGCTAATTTCAGATTCCGTGGTTCTTGATAGGCGACAAAATAATTACGCAGACTGAAGAAGATTCCCAACTGAAGCTGAGGCTAAAGGCTTTCTGGCTAGGTAGTATAGAGCGTTAATAGCAACCAAATAATCGTCATACAGCATCAGCAAAAGGAGAAGACTTCACCGAGAGTCGATTACTGTAATTCAATCCGTAAGAGGGAATCAGAGAAGGAGTGAATCTTGGGAGCCCAAGTATGTTGCCAGTCTTCTGATAGATCAAGACTGTGAGAAACTTTAGAGCACAACAGTAATAGTTATAATAATATAAAAATAAATAACACATTATAATAACCTTCACTTCAAATATTTCTAATGCCGTAATGTGCAAAAGCCAAGAGAAAATAAATTCACGTCATGAATGAAAGTCGTCAATATTGTAATGATCATTATTGTGCTAGAAGTGATGGTCCAGTCTAAAAGCGTTTGTGTTTACAGAGGCTCAATCATAACCTCCGACAGCGCCCTTCTTGCATGTCGGTAAAAAATGAAGTACTTTGTTTTCCTTACGGTCATTGGGAAACTACCAAACCCTCAGCGCGCTCCCCAACCATCTCCCTTGGGACATAATCATTATCGCATTATTATTATTATTATCGCGAAAACCCTCACGACGAAGGTTTACCGGTAGACTGATGTCAATTGTTGTTTTTGATTAAGTTGGCTGAGGGTCAGCGAGGACTCTTGCTCATAGCTAGGGGACTGCATTCAGTCTGTCGCGAAGAACGAGTGAATAGGGCAGGATGGAATTTCACAAGGTTTTATTACAAAATTGAATATTTGCATCCCATAACCACTCTTACAATAATCCAAATACCCTTGTACTTCACAAATTACTGATTAGCTTCACGGACGGCCACGTGGCCCCTAAGAGATTCACAGATCAACTCTAGTACGTAAAACAAACAAAAGAAAAAAAGATGTATTTACTAATAGTCGACACGGGTCGGGGAATATAACATCACTACTTAGCCTACAGTTACGTTACACGGTAGGACACAATTCAATAAACACCGACTCAAATTAACTAATGAATACACATGGTGGCGAATGATCTAGCTGGCGACCAAGGAGAGAAAATTATGCTTTCTACCTCAATGAAGTCTAGTGGCAGAAGCAAGCTCATCATCACTAATTGCGTTGTGCATGATCAGGCATTATTCTAATGCCCATGATTCAATCCCTGGTCCCGGTAGGATAGTTCAGTATCAATTTATGCGATGAAAAGAAGCATGGATGTAGCTACTTCTACCGATCCGGACGAATACCCTTAAATACAGATAATACACGCATATGCACAGAGAATCATTGCCTTCTTGCTGCCAGCTACGTATTCCGTTGCTTCCGAATCGGGAGCGCGGCAAATTCAAGTCGAGGAAAGACTATGCACTCGTCTTTTCACGACACCCTCTACCCCCTCAGGAAAGGGAGGAACGTGAGGCGGAAGGGAATTAAGGTTTAGATTGGCGAGGCAGCGCGCGTGGACACGCTGCCCGTGGCATAGGCTCGCTCGCAGCTTTGACTCGAGTCCAGGTCACGACGACAACTTACGTTATTTTCAGAGTGATCACTCAGTTAACTCAGAGAATATAAATACAGATTCCACAAACAAGGAGAATCCCAATACATCACTACTCAATTGAGCAATATGCAAATAATCAATACATTACCAGGAAAATTGATAATGTGTATAGGTTTGCAATGAACAACATACGAATAGACGAAAAATTAAGGGGCAAATTAATCAGTAGTCCAATACATCTATAGGCAATATTTAATGCAATCACTAATGTGATAAATAAGCAATCAATAATGTTATAACCGATGTAATCAATAATGTAACACATCAATAGGCAATAAGCCTTGCAAGTAAAGGTGTATCATTACCAATCAGATATAATGCTGAAAACCATGTAAGAGTGCCACATCAATCATTTATTTATTTATTTTTATTTATTTATTTATTTATCTGTTTACATTTATTTACTTATTATTATTTATTTATTCATTTATCTATATTCATTTATTTATTTGTTTTTATTTGTTTTTATTTATTTTTATTTATTTCTCTAACTATTTATTTTTTATTTACATTTTTATTTTATTTATTTATTTATTTATACATTTTTATTTATTTTATTTTTTAATTTTATTCATTTATTTTTACTTATTTATTTATTTTATTTATTTATTTACTTAATTAATTTTACTTATGATTTATATTTTATTCATTTTTTATAATTTTTGTGTTTATTATTTATTCATTTATTTATTATTGTATTTATTTATTTATTTATTTATTTATTTTTTTATTTAGTTTTTTATTTCATTTTATTTATATATTTATTTATTTATTTATTTAATTTAATTTTATTTTATTATTTTTATTTATCTATTTATATATTTTTATTTATTTCTTTATTTTAATTTATTTATTATATATTTTTATTTGTTTATTTTAATTTATTTACTGTTATTCTTTATTTTTATTCATTTTTATTTATATAGTTTACCTTTTTTATTTATTTATTTACTTATTTTGATTTATTATTTATTTTTATTTATATGTTTATTTTTTATTGCAATTTTTTTCATTTATTTTTATCTATGTATGTATTCATTTATTTTTATTTACTCATTTATTTATTTTTATTTATTCATTTATTTATTTTTATTTATTTATTCTTATTTATTTATTTTGATTTATTTATTCATCTATTTATGTTTATTTATAGATTTATTTATTTTGATTTATTTATTTTGATTTATTTATTTATCTATTTATGTTTATTTATACATATTTTTATATATGTATTTATTTATTGCTTTTTCTTCATCTATTTATTTATTTTGATTTATTTAGTTATTTATTCATTTATTTATGTGTTTATTTATCGATTTTTATTTATTTATTTCGATTTATTTATTATTATTTATTCATTTTTATTTGTCTATTTTTTTACTTATTTTTATTTATTCATTTTTATTATTTATTTGTATTTATATATATATATATATATATTATAATATATATATATATATATATATATATATATATATATATAATATATAATATATTTATATATTCATTTTAATTGATCTATTTACTTATTTTGAATTTATTTAATTTAATTTATTTTTTATTTGTTTATTTATTTGTTGTATTGATTTATTGTTTTATTTTTATTTATTAACTTTCATTTATTTATTTATTTTTCTTTATTCATTTATTTCTGGGCTCAGCCGTGTCGCTCCGTGAAATGTGTCCTCTTTAGCACTATTTCTAGTAAAATATTGCTATGATACCAGAGAACTGCTAAATTGGACATGTCAGAAGTCTCTGACTCGCTCACCTAAATAAAAGGTGTCGGTATAGAACTGGGGCGAGTGTTAAACACTACCACAGCAACCCCTCCAATTAGCCTTTTCCTCATCAAAAGACCCTGAAAACGGGGAGCCGACCTATAGGTCACACCCAGCTACCCTGTTGAAGGGGACTGCGGCGTCATTCTTATCGATAGCCTCCCAGCGTTGCACGCTTTTTTATAGCTATCTGTTCTTTTTATTGGTTTCTTTATTCTTTTTCGTTATGGATCGTCAATCTGCCTCTTCACCCAAGTTAAGTACTGGTTCGCCCTTTTTACTGTATTTAGGGAGTGATTTTGCCTTTCGTTTTGCCTTTATTTAGGATTTTGTTAGGCGTCTCCTCCCGTAGCGAGTGGTAGCGAGCCGCCATTACGTCGTTCCCTTGTTTTGTACCAATTTCGAGCGGGCTTCTTTCAGTACCTATTATATTTATATTTATATACTCGTAACTTATGATATTTCAGTATATATTTTCAGTATATATTTTATTATGTCTTGGGTGGCAGTTGCTTTGTCGATCTTGTTTGATCTACGTTTATTATTTTCCTGATTTCCTGTTTTTCAAGGGGGTCGGCGTTCGTGCACGTTTCTTTGTTTCGTGCTTCGATGTTTATCTACCGTTCCCCCCTCCCCCCTTTTATTTTAGTTTGGTATTTTCCATTCAAGAATTCCCCCCTTTTTCTTTTCGTTAGCTTACCTTTTGTTTTCGTTTTGTCGGTAAGCAAGTAGTTTTTCCTTGTTGCGCCCACTCTCATCGAGTGGCCTCCATTGCGTTTTATATTTTTCGCCCCTTATTTTTCATTACCCTGTTAAAGCATGTTTTTCCCTTAGCTTTAAGTAATTGATTTTATTTTGTCTATGTATATTTGGGTGTTCGGTCGGCAGCTAGCCTTCATAGGCTTTGCCTGCGTTTTCCTCGTGATCCTTTATTCGCGGGGAATCGCTGGTCACGTGATCGTCCCCCCTTCAGCCCTCCCTCCCTCCCCCTCTCGTGGGTGGACCCCCGTAGTTGGGTGCCGCTCTCGTTGTTTGTCGCTGACGGCCGGTCCCACCAGCGGAGGGGGAGGTGTAGTGGGTCTCCCAGGACCTTGGGCTGGGAGTGTCGCTTCTAGCCGACCGCCTCCGGAGTTGTAGTCGCACTGCGTTTCAGCCTCAGTCTTCCGTGGATTGTTGCGCTCTGCTTCTTTCACTCCCGGAGCTTACATCCACCCGCCTAAAACATTCCCTCTCCGCATAAGGCGGGTTTAGATTCCGGCCTCTCCCGGAGTCATTGAGGGTTATGTTTACGGAAGTTACTCTTCCGTAGGCGGAGATAGTATATTTGTTATTTATTTTTGTTATTATATCATTATTTTTATCTTTATTTTTATTTTTATTTTTATTTTCTTGCCACGGAACTTGCGAGTTCATGTGGCCGTCCCGGTTACTTCGTGTACCCCCCTCTCTGGGTCATACAGCTCCGGGTATACAACTCCGGGTGTTTTTTTTTTTTTTTTTGTTCCTTACACAGTCCCCGGGACGTTCAACATATGAATATATACCCTTTCTTTTCTTTATAGCCCGGAATGCTCCGGCAAAAAAAAAAAAAAAACAAAAGAAAAAGAAATATATTCATTATCCTATTAATGTGTGCAATTGTTCTTATATATTATTGCACTTACAGGCCTCTCAGTGTCTGGTTGCCGGCTGTAGTGCTGCTCTGCAAGATCCGTGCGGCCATGACGTTTGTCGTGGGGCCACGCCCCCTGTGCATGCTGCTTCCTGATTCCGTGGTCTGGCATCATGAAAACTGTTTTGCCATGCTACGACTTGGTACATCAGGCTACCTCTTCGGTAAGTTTACCGCACTGCTGGTTCTATGTTTATTGTAAAAAAAAAAAAAAACATATTGAAATGAGATAAAATAAATGATCAATTAAAATTTCTTTAAATTAAATTACATTGTTTAATCAATAATTATAGAATAATGTTCAAGGAATTTACTTGGTATTGACACATTCCTTGCATTACAGGCTGAGCAGTCTATTAAGGATGCTGCACTCTCCGCCCTCAAGATCTGGGTTGGAGGGTTTGGACGGAACGTAGGGAAGGCTAAGCCGTATATAGTCGTCCCGAGATATGGCGACTTTGCTCTTTCCCAGCCGGAAAATCTGCCGGATACGTCGATCCAAAAGTAGCGGCACCGATTATCAAATCAATCCAAGACTCAGTTTTTGAACAGCAAGAGGCGGAATTGCCGGACCTTGGACTAGAGGAAGTCTCACTTGAAGTGGTTGAGGATTTGCCCGTTACACTAGGCACGGGTACAGGTAACAGTGTTAATGAGGCTAGCTTAGTTAGTCACCGGGATCTTTCTTTGAGTGACTCTGATTCTTCCTCTCCTTCTACTTCCAATTCCTTCATGGGTTTCACAGGAGGTTTGCCCCCTCCCAGGTTGCACTCCTTCTCTGTGATTCCTAAACTAAAGAAAAAACCTGCGGGTAAAACCTTGCTTAAAGGCAGATCAGAGACAATGCCAAGGCCTGGGCAGTCACCAGAGGTTCATACACATATTAAAACTAAAATAAAGTCGCTTTCCAAACCTTCAATCCCAAGGTCTCAAGGAGGGAATTCTTCCTATTGCCCTACCAGTTCCCATTCCATTAACTTCTAGGGACCGGATACCTCATAAGGTACCGCAAGAGGGACAGGATGATTCTCCTTCCGTTGACCAAGACCAGTTCAACACAAATATTCTAAATCAGGTCAGTAGCCTTGGTAGCTTACTCAGCTCAGTTGCAGCAAGGTTTGAAGAAGTGTTTAGCAGGTTAGGTGCTCAGGACTCTCTGATTGCAGGTCTCAGACAGGAGTCGGCAGTTTCGGCCCCTTCTAGTAGCTTGATGCAAGCTCAGAGCATGCCTGACGGGTCCACGCTCCCTCCTTTCCACCCCGGTAATCCCTGGAGGGTGGCTAACTTCGCTCCGTTTGTCAATGGGATGTTGACTATAGAAGGTTGCGGCACACGTAGGCTCGAGGATTTCGAGTTTTTCCCCGAAGGTTTACAGCCTCCATTTATAGGCTATGTTAGGCTTACGGAGGCAGCTCTGGTTAGAGAGGATAAGGTCCCCAAGGAGACTGTTATCCTTTCTAGAGATCAGGCTCAGCAAACATGGATACGGAGCCTAGAAGAGTGGGGACTGCTCAAATACTAGAATAACAGCTTTTAAAAGTCCTTTCACCATGTTTACAACTGATGTCGGGAACCCCTTACCTTTTACATCAAAGGTAGCAGAACTTACACTCCAGGCAGTGACTCGAGAAGAGCCCATGCCCCAGCTTAGGGAGACAGATCCCACATCTTTACTACTCCAGGTAGGGAGGATTTGTGGGAGGATTTGCCAGCTACGTTCTCGGTAGGCAAGCTGAAGCCAGATTGTGCAATCACCTTGTTTAGTGAACGCCTTCCTAGGCTGTCAGACGCATTGATCCAAGCAGAATTTGACGCTAAGACACGTCCGCAGGTCTCTTAACTCCCTAGTGATGACAGAGACGGCGGCTCGGGAGTACGCTCAGGAGCTGCTGTTTAAGGTCATTGCGAAAGTCGTTACTTTTAAGCTGCAATGTGACTTGTACGACTTTGCGATTGCTAGGAGAAATTGCAGGAAGCATGTTCTGTCTGAGGCTACGATCAGGCACGAACCCAACAAGCTTCTAGCTTCCTCAATCTGGGGTGCAGATCTCTTCCCAGCTTCAGCAGTAACCGAGGTTCAGAGCGAGGCCTCACGTCTTAACCAAAGACATCAGGTTGCGTTGGGGAAATCCCTTTCAAAAGGAAATCAGAGTCTTCTTCCTCCAGTTTTAGGGCTAGGAAGAGGCAAAGGAAGTTCCTACCTTTCCAAGTCCCGCAACAGCATCCTGTGCTACAAGCTGTTCCAATTCAACAGGTATCCCAGCCTTCGACTTCTAAGGCTCAGCCTCAGCAACAGCATCAATTTGTCTTCCTTTCGCCGCCGTCTAACCAACAGGCCTCCTCACAGTATTCAGTGTCGCCCGCTTTTAACCCGGTCTATGAGAGTCGGGCATTTCACCCCTTTACCAGAGTTGCTAGGGGTGGCAGGGCTAGAGGATCCTTTCGCCAGCGCGGAGGAGCCAGAGCCAAGGGCGAACTAGGTGCAAGGTCGGCAGAGGATCCCGGCCTTCATCATCTCAATGAAGTTTCTCAGGTAGGAGGCAGGCTGTACCTCTTTCGTCATCGTTGGGGGTTCAGCAGTTGGGCAAAAAGCATAGTATCCAGAGGCCTAGGCTGGAGTTGGGATCAAAGGTCCTCCCTCACCCCCATCACCTTCTATCAGGAACCAACGCAGGAATTGTTGGATTACTCCAAGGACCTTCTCCAGAAGGGAGCAATCGCCAGGACGAAGAACTTGAAATTTCAGGGTCGTCTATTCAGCGTCCCAAAGAAAGGGACCGACAAAAGAAGGGTGATCTTAGACTTGTCCCGTCTAAACTTGTACATTCGTTGCGACAAGTCAAAAATGCTGACCATCTCTCAGGTGCGGACCTTACTTCCCCGTGGGGCCGTCACCACCTCTATAGATCTTACAGACGCCTACTATCATGTCCCGATAGCTCGGCACTTCCGACCATTCCTCGGCTTCCAAACTAGGGAAAGAAGCCTACTCCTTCAAAGTAATGCCCTTCGGGCTAAATATAGCACCAAGGGTTTTCACGAAACTGGCAGAGGCAGTGGTGCAGGAGCTAAGATCCCAGGGTATATTGGTGGTGGCGTACCTAGACAATTGGCTAATCTGGGAGATGGACAAAGGCAATGTATGAAAGCCACGGACAAGGTCATGTCTTTCCTGGAATATTTAGGGTTCAAGATCAACAGGACCAAGTCCCGGTTGACTCCGGAGTCCAAGTTCCAGTGGCTAGGGATTCATTGGGACTGGATTCTCACACTCTTTCCCATTCCAGCAGGAAAGAGCAAGGAGATTGCCAAGGCAACAAGACAATTCTTAAAGTGCAAAGAGACTTCGAGAAGGAATCAGGAGAGGATCCTAGGCTCGCTCCAGTTTGCCTCATCACGGACGTTCTGTTGAAGCCAAGCTCAAGGACATCAATCGAGTTTGGCGTTCGAAGGCAAATGCCAAGTGTCGGGACAAGTTCACCCGGATACCTCTGATTCTCAGAAAACGCCTGCACCCATGGACAAAGGCCGCCAACCTAGCCAAGGAGTTACCGTTGCAGTTTCCTCCCCCGTCCCTAGTTGGTGCATACGGACGCATCGCTGACAGGTTGGGGAGGTTATTCACAGCACGAGAAGGTTCAGGGAACTTGGTCACCTCACTTCCAAACACTTCACATCAACATTCTGGAAGCTATGGCAGTGTTTCTGACTTTAAAAAAGCTCCGCCCTCCAAAAGACTCATATCAGGTTGGTCCTCGACAGTGCAGTAGTAGTACACTGTATAAACAGAGGTGGTTCAAAGTCAAGTCATGTGAACCACGTGATGATAGCAATCTTTTCTCTAGCAGCCAAGAACACCTGGCATCTGTCGACTACTCACCTGGCAGGAGTCCACAATGTAGTGGCAGACGCCCTGTCTCGGTCGGTCCCTCTGGAATCAGAATGGTCACTGTCCGAATCCTTCGAGAGGGGTTTGCCAAAGAGTACAGGTCTAGAAGTAGATCTGTTTGCCACAGAGGCAAACCACAAGCTGCCTTGTTACGTAGCCCCAATCTTGACCTCTGGCATACGCTACGGACGCCCTGAGCATAGATTGGAACCAGTGGACGAAGATCTATTTATTCCCTCCAGTGAACCTTCTCCTGAAGGTACTGCACAAGTTGAGATCCTTCGAAGGTCAGGTGGCTCTCATAGCCCCTCACTGGCCCAAGAGCAACTGTTTCCCCTTCTCCTGGAACTAGGTCTTCGCCCTCACCCTCTCCCGGACTTGAGACTATCGCAACAAGTTCAAACAGGACTGTGTTCGATTCCTCAGGTCTTCACAAAAACCCTAAACTTTATGGATTTCATGAGTTTGCAGGTAAGAGAGTAGGCGACATTGATCCACAGAACATGTTGTTCTTGAGTCAGACAAGAGAGAGTCTACGCTTCGCCAGTATGACTCAGCAGTTAAGAAATTGTCTTCATTCCTCAGGAGGAATCAAGTATCAAAGTAATGACATTGAACGTGGCCATAACCTTCTTCAGGTCTTTGTTTGAACAAGGCTTGGCAGCTGCAACAATACAACCACTAAGTCAGCTCTGAAAAAGATTTTTCTTCTCGGGTTTGGTATCAATCTAAACCGAGTCTTATTTCACCTCTATCCAAGGGCATGTGCACGTCTACGGCCCGTTCACAGACCGTCGTCAGTGTCATGGTTTCTTAATGATGTTCTTAGGTTAGCCTCGGAAACAGACAACTTCAAATGTGATTACCAAACCATTTTGCGTAAAACTCTGTTCTTATTGAGTCTAGCTTCAGGTGCCAGAATATCAGAGCTGTCATCTTTATCTAGAGATGAAGTGCATATTGAGTTCCTTTCCTCGGGGGACGTGTTGCTTTCGCCAAATAAGCAATTTCTAGCTAATGAATAAGACCCCTTGATGAGGTGGTCTCCATGGAAGATTGTCCCGCTTCCGCAGGATCCATCGTTATGTCCTGTTAAAACTCTTAAGGACTATTTATCTAGGACGTCTACCTATTTCCGAAGGCCCCCTTTTCATTAGCAAGATGGTGGTACACTATCTCTAAAAGGCATTAGGCAGCAGATTTTATATGTTTTATCAAGAAGCCAGCCCAGGGTCATTCCCCAAGGTGCATGACATTCGGGCAATAGCAACTTCTGTTAACTTCTTCAAATATATGGCTTTGATGATCTGAAGAAGTATACTGGTTGGAAGTCACCCTTGGTTTTCAAAAAGCACTACCTTAAGTCTTTAGAGGATCTTAAATATCATGCAATAGCTGCAGGAAGGCCAGTGTCTCCTACTGCTACATCATATAGTACCGTCCTTGTGTCATATGAATCTTTTCAATTATGCCAGCCTCATTAACATTTTACCTACCTCAGCAAATGCCTTAGCTATTAGAATAAGTGTATAATCGTATAGTTTTACGTACATACAAATTATCTGTAATTATTTTATTATGTATGTGACTTGTTGCAAATGTTGCCACATGTTTTGGGCTATATAGTATATTTTGTAAATAAATTGTATTTTTTCCAATTCTAAACTATTTTATTATTTCCTTTGATTTCATTAATATGATTTTTCCTTTCAGGATAGTATAGCTTGGTGTTTCTCTGGTACAATTTTCACGGAGCGACACGGCTGAGCCCAGAAAAGGGAGTTTTGACGTAGGAAAATCTATTTCTGGGCGAGGAAGCCGTGTCGCCCAGTGAAATCCCCCCCTCCCCCCCTTTTTTTTTCCTTTTTTTTTTCCCCCCCTTGCTGTGCATCCAAGCTTCTTTGGCTATCGATAAGTATGACGCCGCAGTCCCCTTCAACAGGGTAGCTGGGTGTGACCTATAGGTCGGCTCCCCGTTTTCAGGGTCTTTTGATGAGGAAAAGGCTAATTGGAGGGGTTGCTGTGGTAGTGTTTAACACTCGCCCCAGTTCTATACCGACACCTTTTATTTAGGTGAGCGAGTCAGAGACTTCTGACATGTCCCAATTTAGCAGTTCTCTGGTATCATAGCAATATTTTACTAGAAATAGTGCTAAAGAGGACACATTTCACTGGGCGACACGGCTTCCTCGCCCAGAAATAGATTTTTCCTACGTCAAAATCCCTTTTTTATACTTTTTAATTTATTTTTATTTATTCATTTATTTATTGTCATTTATTTATTTATTGAATTATTTTATTTATTTATTTTTATTTAATTATTTATTTATTTATGTTTATTTATATATTTATTTGTATATTTTCTTTATCTAATTTTTCCTATTTATGTATTTAATTATTTCTTTTTGTTTATTTATTTACTTATTTTGTTTATTTTTTATTTATTCTTATCTAATTATTTATTTATCTATTTATTTATTTTCATTTATTCATTTTATTTATTTAAATATGTATTTATTTTTATTTATTTATTTTTATTTATTTATTTACTTTTATATGTTTGTCTATTTATTTGTTTGTATTGATTTATTTATTGTTATTTATTTATTTTTATTTATTTATTCTTATTCATTTGTTTATTTACTTATTTTCATTTATTTCATTTATTTACTTTTATTTATTTCTTTATTTATTATTCATTTTATTCATTTATTTTTATCATTTATTTTCAATTATATATTTTTATCGATTTACTATTTAGTTTATTTATATATTTACGTTTATTTATGCATTTTTTTACTTATTTATATTTATTTATTAATGTTTATTTATTTCTTAATTTGTGTATTTTGATTTATTTATCTATTATTTATTTATTTATTTATTTATTTATGTATCTATTTTTTTTTATTTATCTATTTATTTATTTTTATTTATTCACTTATTTATTTTAATTTATTTTTTTGTTTTTATTTATTTATTTATTTATCTATTTATTTATTTATTTATTTTTATTGTTTATTTATTTATTTTATATATTTTCATTAATTTGTTTATTTATTTATTTTTATTTATTTATTTTTATTTTATATTTTTATTTATGTATTATTTATTTTTATCTATATTTTTTATTTATTTATTTTTATTTTCTTATTTCTGATTGTTTATTTATATTTATTTAATTCATTTATTTATTTATTTATTTATTTATTTATTTTATTTTGACTCATTTATATTATGCATTTACTTATTATTTGATTTATTTATTAATTTTGTTTATTTATTCTTTATTTATTTTATTTTTTATTTTTTATTTTTATTTATCTCTATTTTGATTTATATTATTTTTGTTATTTATTCATTTATATTTCTATTTATTTATTTTTATTCTTATTTATCTCTTTATATATTTTTATTTGCTTATATTTATTTATTTTTATTACTTAATAATTTCTATTTATTTTTTTTATTATTTCATTTATTTATTTATTTCATTTATTTTTATTTATTGTTATTTTCATTATTTTTATTCATTTATTTATTTTTTTCATTTTTTTTATTTATTGTTATTTTCATATATTTATTTTATTTATTTTTATTTATTTATTTATTTATTTATTTATTCACTTATTTAA
>NC_061087.1:40061480-40079043 GCF_015104395.2 Macrobrachium nipponense | reverse complement strand
TGAAAAATACAAAAGAAAAATAGATAAAAAAAAACCCAAAAAAAAAAACAAAAAATAAAAAATGAAATAAATAAATAGAAATAAATAAGAAATAAAATAAATAAATAAATAAAAAATAAAAAAAATAAATAAAAATAATATAATGAAAAAAAAATAAATAAATATAAAAAAGGAAATAATTGCAAATGAAGAAATAAATAAAATATATAAATGAAAAAATAAAAATATATACATAGATAATAAGTAAAAATAAATAAATAAAAATAAATAAAAAGTATAAAAGTAAATAAAAATAAGAAATTAATTAAAATAAATGAATAAGTAAAAATAATAGAAAAAATATACTAAAGAAAATAAAATAAATAAATAAATAAATAAATAAAATAAAAATAAATAAAAATAAATAATAAAAATAATAAGTAAAAATAAAAAATAAATAGATAAATAAATAAGATAAATAATAAATAAATAAACTAAAAATAATTAAATAAGTAAAGAATAAATAAATAAAAATAAATAAATAAAATAAAAAAAAATTATAAATAAATGAAAATGAATAATATAAGAAATAATAAAAAATCAATAAGAAAATAATAAAAATGAATAAATAATAAGAATATATAAAATAAATAAATAAATAAATAAATATATATACAAATAAATAAAGAAATAATAAATAAAGAAATAAAGTAAATAAACTAAAAAAGAAATAAATAGATAAAATAAATAAATAAAAAATAAATAAATCAAAAACAAATAATAGAATGAAAAAATAAAAAACCAAATAAAAATAGATAAATAAATGATTAAATATAAATAAATAAATAGATAAATAAAATAAAAATAAAAATAAGTTAAATAAATACATAAAGAAAAAAAGAAACAAATAAAATAAATAAATAAAATAAATAAAAACAAAAGAATTTAAATAATAAAGTAAATAAATAAATAAACTAAAATAATAAATAAACTCTAAATAAAATAAATAAATAAATCAAATAAATAAATAAATAAATAATAAATATATAAATGAAAATAAAAAGATTTAAAAAATCAATAAATAAAAATAAATAAATAAAAAATATACTAATGAATAAAAATAAATATATAAATAAATACAAATTAATAAATAAAAAAACAATATAAAAAATTAAATAAATATGAAAGACAAAATACTAAATAGTAAATAAATCAAAATATGAAAGAATAACAAAATAATAAATAAATAAATAAATAAGTAAACAAATAAATAAATAAGAATAGAAAATAAAATATATAAAAATAAAAGATATAAAAAAATAAAATGAATAAATAAAAATAAATTATTAAAAAATAAATAGATAAATAAAAAAAATAAAAAAAATAAATGAAAATAAAAATATAAGTTAAATAAATAAAAAAGGTAATATAAATAAATAAATTTGAAATAAAGTATATAAATAAGTAAAGATAAATAAATAAAAAAATATAAATATAAAATAAAAAAAATAAAAAAAATAAATAAATGATGAATAATTATATAAAAAAAAAGAAAATATACAATAAGAAATAAATAAAAATGAAAGAAATAAATAAAAAAGAATAAAATAAAAATAAATAAATAAATAATATATAATACAAAAAAATAAATAAATAAATAATAAATAAATAAAGAAATAAAAGAAATAAATAAAAAACTAAAAACGAATAAATAGAATAAAATAAATAAAAAAAAAATATAAATAAAAACAAATAAATAGAAATGAAAAAAATAAATAAATAATAAATAGAAATAAATAAATAAATAAAATAAATAAATAGAAATAGATAAATAAATATTAAAAATAATAAATAAATACATAAAGAAAAAAGAAATAAATAAATAAACATAAATAATAAAAACAAGAATTAAATAACTAAAGTAAATAAAATAAATAAACTAAAATAAATAAATAACTCAAAAATAAATAAATAATTAAATAAATAAATAAATAATAAATAAATAAATAAATATAAATGAAAATAAAAAGATTTAAAAAATACATAAAAATAATAAAAATTTAAAAAATAAATAAAAAATATACTAATGAAATAAAAATAAATATATAAATACAAATAATAAATAAAACAATATAAAAAATTAAATAAAAAATTAAAGAATAAATACTAAATAGATAAAATAAATAAAATATGAAAAAAAAAATAATCAAAATAAATAAATAAATAAGTAAACAAACAAATAAAATAAATAAGAATAGAAAAATAATATATAAAAATAAAGATATAAAAATAAATGAATAAATAAAAAAAATAAATTATAAAAAACAAATAGATAAATAAAAAAAATAAAAAAATAAATGAAATTATATAAAAGTTAATAAATAAAAAAGGTAATATATAAATAAATAATTTAGAAAAAAATAAAAAAAAATAATAAATAAAAGTAAATGGAATTTAATATTAATGAAGATAAATAAATAAAATAAATAAATAAAACATTAAATATAAAGAATAAATAAAAAAAAATAACTATAAATAATGAATAATAAATGAAAATAAATAAAATAGATAAAAATAAATAATAAAAATAATAAATAAAGAAAAGAAATAAAATAATAGATAAATAAATAAATAAAAATAGAAAAATAAATAAAAAAAAAATAAATAAAGAAAAAATAAAGAAATAAAAAATAAAGAAATAAAAATGATTAAATAAATGCAAAATAAATAAATAACTAAGCAAAAGTTAATAAATAAATAAATATAAATTTATAAATAAAATAAATATATAAATAAAATACTTAAAAGTAATAAAATAAAATGCATATATAAATATAAGAAATTAAATTAAATATATAATTAAAATAAATAATTAATAAAAAATATCCAATAAAATAAATAAGTTAAACAAATAAAAATAAATAAAATATAAAATAAGTAAATAAGTAAATAAATGTAAATGAATAGAAAATAAAAAATAAAAAATAAAATAAGTAAATAAAAAAAATAAAAAAAAATAGAAAATAAGCAAATAAGTAAATAAATGTAAATGAATAAAAAATTTAAAAAAGAATAAGTAAATAAAATAAATAAATAAAAGTAAATAAATAAATAAATGAAAATAAAATGAATAAATAAATAAAAATTAATAAATAATAATAAAAAAAAATTTAAAAAATAAATAAATATAAATGAATAACTAAAATTAACATATATAATAAATAAAATAAATAAATAGAAATAAATAAATAAACATGAAAAAATAAAATAAATAGATGTTGAAAAATAGATACATAATGTAATTAAAAAATAAATATAAATAAATATATTACTATATATAAAATAAAATAAATAAATAAATAATAATAAATAAATAAATAAATCGAATCACAAAAATAAATAAATTAATTAAAATATATAATAAATTTAAAATAAATGAATAAAAATATATAAATGAAAAATAAAAAATAAATAAGAAAAAATAAATAAATAAATAAAAATAAACACAGGAGTAAACATATAAAAAAAATACGTGAAAATAAAATAAACAAAAGAATAAATAAATAAATAAAAATGATTAAATAATACAAATAAATGAGTAAATTAAAAATAAATAAATAAATAAATAAAAAATAAATAAATAAAAATAAATAAAAAATAAAAATAAATAAATAAAAAAGATAAATGAAAAAATAAACAAATTAAATGAAAAATAAAAATAAAAAATATATAAAAATAAATAATCAAATAAATAAAAAATAAGTCAAGAAATAAATAAATAAAAAATTGTAAATAAATAAAAATAAACATAGATAAAGAAATAAATAAAATATAAAATAAATAAATAAAAATATTTTAAAAATAGATAATTAAAAATAAATAAAGGTAAAAAAATAATTAAAAAATAAATTAAATAAATGAATAAATAAATAAAACAATAATAAATATTATAAATAAAATTAATAAATAATAATAAATACATAATTAAAAGAAAATGAATAATAAAAATAAACAAATAAAAATTAATAAATCAATCAAAATAAATGATTAAATAAAAATTTAAGAATTAAAAAGAATAAATAAAGATAAATACATAAATAGGAATAAATAAAAATCAATTAATTGAAACAAATAAATCGATAAATAAATAAAATTAAATCAATAAATACAAATAAATATGTAAATAAAAATGAATAAATAATTATAAAAAATGTAAATAAAATTAAAAAAATAGATAAAATCAAAAAAAATAAAAATAGCTAAATAAATAAATAAAAAATAAATAAAAAATATATAAATAAAATAAATAAGTAAATGAATCAAAAATAAATATACAAATCAAATTAAATATGTAAATCAAAATAAACATAAAATGAAGGTGAAACTCCCAGAATTATTATAATCAAATTAAATTATTTATTGAATTTATTTTTGTTTTAAATTCAGTGTCCTATTTTATCCAATTTTTGACATGTTTTGTTAAAAAAACTAGTCATCAATAAGAGAGCCAATAATTGCAAAGATATTACATTTAAATGGACAATCATTTTAAACGCTTATTTCTACTTAATTTTTGAACTACTATTTTAGAGAATTTTTATAATAATTATTTGATACAAAGTAATGTACTAAAATTTATATATTTTTCAGGTATTTTCATTTAATAAATAAGAAAAATAAATAAAATAATATATATAAATAGAAATATATAAGATTAATGAAAATAAATAAATGAAAATTAATACATAAAATTAAATATATCAAAATAAATAAATAAATTAAAGTATATAAATAAAAAATAATAAAAATAGATAAATGAAAATAAGTAAAAGGAAATAAATATAATTAATAAAAAAATAATTCAAAAAATAAATTCAAAATAAATAAATATAAAATAAAAAAAATATCAAAATAAATAATAAATAAATAGAAATAAATAAATAAGAATATAGAAAATAGTAAATAAAGGAATCAAAATAAATAGTAAATAAATAAAATATACAAAAAGATAAATGAAATAAATAAATGAGTTAATAGAAATAAATGAATAAATAAATAAAAATAAATAAGTAATTAAAAATAAAAAATAAATACATAAAATAAAAAATAAATAAATTAAAAAAAATAAATAAATAAAATGAGAAATATATGAATAAATAAATAAAATAAATAAATAAAAAAATTAATTAATTCATATATAAATAAATAATAACTGAATAAATAAATAAAAATAAATAAATAGATTCAAACAAATTAAATAAATAAATTAAATTAAAACATAAATAAATACAAATGAATAAATAAAAATAAAAAATAAATAAATAAAATAAATAATTTTAAAAAATTAAATAAATAAATAAAAAAAATAAATAATAAATAAGAATAAAAAAAATAATATAATATAATATAAATAAATAAATAAATAAAAAATAAAGAAAAAAAATAAAACTATGTAAATAAAATAAAAATACTTAAATAAAAAATAAATAAATAAAATATGTAAATAAATAAATAAAAATAAATAATAAATAAATAAAAATAAATAAATAAAAATGTGTACAGAAATAAAAACTAATAATGAAAAAATAAACAAAAATGAATAAATAAATCAAAATCAATAAATAAATAAAATAATAAAATAAATTAAAAAATTAATTATTTAATTAATTAATTAAATAAATAAAAAAAGAATAAAAATTAATAAAAGTGAATATATGAATATAAATCAATAAATAAAAATAGATAATAAAGATAAATAAAGGCATAAATAAATAAATATAAATAAATGAATAAAATAAATTAATAGATAAAAATACAGAAAATAAATAAGTGAAAAATAACTAATAAATAAATAAATAAAGATAAATAAATACAAATAATTAAACAAATGGATATAAATAAAAAATAAATAAAAATAAATAGATAAATGAAAGAAAAATAAATAAATAAGTAAATAAAAATTATTAAATAGATTAATAAATAAAAATAAATAAAAAAATTAAAATAAAAGAAAATAAATAAATAAAAATAAATATATGTTAATTAAATAAATAAATAAATAAATAAATAAGAATAAATAAATTGATAAATAATAAAAATAAATAAATCAATCAATCAAAATAAATCAATCAATTAATCAATTAAAAATAAATAAATAAATGAAAAAAAAATAAACAAAACAAAAAATAAATAAATAAAAATAAAAATAAATAAATAATAAATAAATATAAATAGATAAATAAATAAATAAAAATAAATAAAGAAATAAAAAATAAATAATTTAAAATTAAGAAATTAAAATATAAATAAATGCATAAAAATGAATAGATAAATAAATAAATAAAAATAAATAAAAAAAGGAATACACAAATAAATATAAATCAATAAGTAAAATAAATATATGAACAAAGAAAAAATATATAAATAGATAAATAAATAAAAAAATGAAAACCAAATAAAAATAAATAAATAAATAAATAAGCAAGAATGAATAAATAAATCAAATTAAATATATAAAAAATTTAAATAAAAGTAAATAAAAGTAATTAAATGAAGAAATTAAAGTAAACAATTAAACAAATGAATAAAAATAAATAAACAAAAGTAAACAAATAAACACATAAAAATAAAAAAAAATAAATATATATAAATAACTAAAAAAACTAAATAAATATTAATGAAGAATTAATAAATAAATAAATAATGAATGAATAAATTAATAATAAATAAATAAATAAAAATAAAAATAATAAAATAAAAAATCAAAATAAACTAAATAAATAAATAATAAAAAAATATAAAATAATTAATAAATAAAAATAAATAAATATAAATAAATAAAACAAAATAAAAAATAAGTAAGAAATATAAAAAAAAAAAATAAATAAATAAATAAATAAAAATAAATAATAGATAAATAAATAATAATAAGTTAAATAAAAATAAACAAATAAATGAAAATAAATAAATAAAAATAAATAGATAAATAAGCAAATTAAAATAATTATATAAATAAATCGAATTAAATAAGTAAATAGATAAATAAAAAATGAATAAAAAATAAGTAAATAAATAAATAAATAATTTAGAATAAATAAAAAATTAATAAGTAAATAAATAAATATGGGTAAATAAAAAAAAAATAAAAAATAAATAAATAAAAACAAATAAATAAAAATAAATAAATAATTAATATAAAAAATAAATTTAATGAATGAAAAAACTGAATGAATAAATAAATAAATAAATAAATGAATAAATAAAAATATATAAATAAAATAAAATAAATTAAATAAATAAATAATAAAGAATCAAAAACAAATAAAATAAATAAATAAATGAATCAAAACAAATAAATAAAAAATAAATAAAACAATAGATACATACATCAAAATAAGTGAATAAATAAAAATAAATAAATAAATAAAAAATTAATAAAAATAAATAAATAAATATAGATAAATAAAAAGAGATAAAAGAAGAAATAGATAAATGAATAAATAAGCAAATATATAAATAAATATATAAATAAAAATACATAAATAAAATAAAATAAATCAAATCAATCAATATAAATAAACATAAATAGATAGATAGATAAATAGAAATAAACAGATAAAAATGAATTAATAAAAAATAAATAAAGATAAATAAATAAATTAATTAAAATAGGTAAATGAATAAATGAAAATAAAATAAAATAAATAAATAAAATAAATCAATCAATCAAAATAAGCAAATAAACAAATAAATAAAGAAAATAAATAATCAAAATATTTAAAAAATAAATAAAAATAAATAAATATATAAAGAAAAATAAATAAATATAAATAAATATAATAAAATCAATAAAAATAAATAAAAGATAAAAAATAAAAATATATAAAAATAAATAAATAAATAATAATAAATAAATAAATAGACAAATAAAAGTATATAAATAAACAAAAAAATAAATAAATTTAATTTAATTTAAAAAATAAAAAATACAAAATTTATAAACAAATATGTAAATGAACATAAATAGATGAATATATATAAATAAAGGTAAATACTTGAATAAATATATATAAACAAATAAATAAATAAATGAAAATAATTAGATAAATAAAAATAAATAGATAAATAAATAAATTACAATGAATTAAAAATAAATAAATAAAAAATTAAATAAAAATAAAAAATAAATAAAAAAAAATAAATGTAGAAAAGGGTCATCCTGAAAAGAATAAATTAGAAGCGTATTCGGTATCTCAGTGGATAGCAGACACCGAAAGTCGGATTTCATCTAGTGGAATTACCGATGAACGCAAGAAAATAGATGAAGCGTTACTCTATGTTAGTTCAGAGAAAGGAGACGCTCATCGAACTCTAAATTCATTCAAGTTTCAGGAAATTAAAACCTTTGCTGAATTCAAGAATGTGTGTTTTGAAATTTGGGAACCTATCAATCAACAAGATCGATGGTACAATCTCAGTAAGTTTTTACACCAGAAATATGATGGTAACAGTATAGCAAACCTCCATACTGATGTAGAAAATGCCATCCATAACTTAACTATTGATTTAAAGAGAACAGGAGTAATTATTGGCGATCGCGATGCTTTTAATGGTAATGTAAGAGATTTAGTAAGCTTGAGAGAGGTTTTAACTACATAGTCCATGGTATAGTATATGACGCTATCGGGGAGGAAGATAAACGGGTTTTTAATAAAGAGGAACCTGATAAGTAAATAAAAATAAATGAAATAAATAAATATAAATAAATAAGTAAACATAAATAAACAAAAATTAATAAAAATAAAAAATATATATAACTAAAGATAAATAAATAAATATATATAAAAATAAACAAATAAATCACAATAACTTAATAAAAAAAATCATAATAAAATAAAGAAATAAAAATAGAAATAAATAATATTAAATAAATAAAAATAAATAAATGATAAAATAAAAATAAAATAAATATAAAAATAAATAAATAAATAAATAAACAAATGATTTTATAAAAATAAGGAATAAATAAAAATAAACATATAAAATAATATCTAAATAAATAAATAAATAAATAAAATACATAAAAAAATAAAAAATATATACAAATAAATAAAAATAAATTAAATAAATAAATAAATAAACATAAACAAACAAATAAATAAAAATAACAAATAAATGAGTAAAGGGAAATAAATAAAATAAATAGATAAATAAAAATAAAAATATAAATGAAAATTAATATATAAATCAATCAATATAAATAAATAAATAGATAAATAAAAGAAATAAATAAATCAAAATAAATGAAGGATTGAATAAATAAATAAATAAATAAATGAATAAATAAATAAATAAATAAATAAAACAAAATATGAAAATAAAAAATAAAAAATAATAACAAAATAAATAAATAAAAATAAAGAAATAAATGATACTAAATAAAATAAGTAATAATAAAAAATAAATCATAATAAATAAATAAATGAATATATAAATAAATAAATAAATAATAAACAAACATAAATAAATAAATAAAAAACAAATAAAATAAATGAATAAAAATAATGAATAGATAAAGAAAAGTAAATAAAAATAAATAAAAATAAAATGAAAAAAATAAATAAAACAAAAATGAATAAATAAAAAAAAATCAATCAATCAAAATAAATAAATAATTTAATTAATAAATCATTAATAAGAATGAAAAAATAGATAAATAATAATAAATAAATAAGAATAAATTACAAATACATAAAAAATTAATTCATTAATAAATAAATGAATAAACTTTAAATGAACAAATAAAAAATATTAAATAAATAAAAAACAAAAATAAATAAATAAAGATAAATAAAAATAAATAAAATATAATTAACAGAAAAATAAATAAAAAATTGAATAAACAAAAGAATGAATAAATAAATAACAAAAATAAGTAGAAATAAATAAATAAATAAATAAATCGAAATAAAATAAAAAATAGATAAATCAAAATAAATAAATATATAAATAAATCAAAATTAAAAATAATTAAAGAAACTGGTAAATGAAATTAATAATAAATAAATAAATATATAAATAAATAAAATATATGAAAATTAATCAATGAAAAAATAAAAAAATTAATAAAAGTAACTAAAAAATAAATTAATATAAAAAACAAAATTCAAGAAATCATTAATAAAATAAAAAATTAAATCAATCAAAATAAATAAATGAATAAAAAATAATTATATAAATAAAAATAAATAAATAAAAATAAATAACTAAATAAAAATAAATAATAAAATACATCAAATCGAAATGAGTAAGTAAATAATTGAATAATTAAATGGATAAATTGATAAAAAAAAATAAATCATTAACTATAAATAAATAAATAAATAAATAAATAAATAAATAAATAAATAAATAAATAGAAAATAAATAAATAAATAGAAAATAAATAAATAAATGAAATAAATAAATATATAAATAAACTGAATATATACTAAAAATAATACATAAATAAATAAAAATGAATAAAAAATAATTAAAATAAATAAATTAAAGTTATAAATAAAAATAAATAAAATAACAAAATAAATAGATATAAAATTGAATAAATTAATCAATCAATCAATTATTAAACAAATAAAAATAAATAAATAAGAAATAAATAAATTAACGAATGAAATAATTAACTAAATAAGAGAAAAAATAAGATAAATAAATAAATAGAAATAAATAAATAAATAAATAAAGATAAAATAAATGAATAAACAAGTAAATAAAAATAAATAAGTAAATAAATAAAATAAAATAAATAGAAATAAATAAATAAATAAATAAAAGATATAAATAAATAACAATAAATAAATAAAAATAAAAAATAAATAATATTATATATAAATAAATAAATAAATAAGTATAAGTAAATAAATGAGATAATTAAAAATAATAATTAAAAATATATATATAGATAAAAATAAATAAATAATAATGAATAAAAAAAATAAAAGTAAATAAATAAAGATAAATAAAATAAATCAAAATAAATGAATAAAATAAAATAATAATTAAAAATAAATAAATGAATGAAAAATATATAAGTAGAAATAAATAAATAAAAAGAATATATAAATGAATAAAAATAAGTAATAAATAAAATTAAAAAATAATAATAATAAATGAATAAGTAATCTAAATAAATAAATTAAAAACATGAAAAATAAAAAATAAATAAAAAGTAAATGTATAAAAAATCAATTAAAATAAAAATAAATAAATAAACAAAAATGAATAAATAAAGATATAAAATAAATCAAAATAAAATAAATAAAGTAAAAGTAAATATTTAAAAATAAATAAATAAATAATTAAAGATAAATAAATAAAAATAAATAAATAAAAAATAAATTGAAAATAAATAAAAATAACTGAATATATAAAAAAGATAAATAAATGAAAAAATATATAATAAAAAATAAAAAATGAATCAATCAATAGGAGAAAAAAAACAATAAATAAAAATATATAAAATAAAATAAATAAAATAAATAATAAAAATAAATTAATAAACGAAAAAAAACTAAAGATAGATACATAAAAATTACTAAATAAATAGATAAATAAATATATAAATAAAAAAATAAAAAAATAAATTAAATAAATAAAAAAAATAATTTAATAAATAGATTGATATGAAAAAAACTAGATATATATATATAAAGATAAATAAAAAATAAATAAGGAAAAAGGAAATAAATAAATAAATGTGAATAAATATGAAAAAAATTAATAAAAATTAATAAGAAAATAAAAATATGTAAAAAAATCAAATAAAATAAGTAAATAAATAAATAAAGAAATAAAAATAGATAAATGAATAAATATTAATAAATATAAATAAATAAAAATAAATTAAAAAAATAAATTAAAAATAAACATAGATTATTAAATAAATTAAAATGAATAAATAGATATAAATAAATGAATGCATAAATGAATAAGAGTAAATAAATTAAAAAAATAAAAATAAATAAATAAATAAAATTAAAATAGATAAATAAATAAAAATAGATAAATGAATAAAAATAAATTAATTAATAAATAAAAATTAATAAAAATAAATAAATGAATAAAAATTAACAATTAAATCAAATAAACAAATAAATAAATTAAACAATAAATAAAAATATAAAAGAAAAATAAATAAATAAATGAAAAAAAATTATTTTAGATAAATAAAATTAAATTAATAAATAAAAATAAATTAATAAAAATAAATAAAATAAAAATAAATAAATAAATAAAAGTAAAAACATAAATATAAACAAATAAAAAAAAATAAATGATCAGATATAGAAAAAAAATTCATAATAAATTATTAAATAAAAATAAACAAATTAATTAATTAAATAAAGAAAATAAATAAATAAATAAAATAAAATAATTAAAACAAGTAAATAAATAAAAATAATAAAAAAAATAATAAATGAACAAGAATAAATAAATAAAAATAAATAAAAATAAAGAAAGAAATAAATAAATAAATAAAATGAAAATGAATAAATAAATAAAAATAAATTAATTAATAAATAAAATGAATAAAAATAAATAAATGGATAAAAATAATAATTAAATCAAATAAACAAATAAATGAATTAAACAATAAATAAAAATAAACATAGAAAGAAAAATAAATAAATAAATATGAAAAAAAATAAATTTTAGATAAATAGAATTAATTAAAAAATAAATTAAAAATAAATTGAATAAAAATAAATAAATAAAAACAAAAAATAAAAAGTAAATTCATAAATATAAACAAACAAATAAAAATAAATGATCAGATATAGATAAATAAATCATAATATTATAAATAAAATAAATAAATTAAGTAATTGATTAATCTATCAAAGAAATAAATAAATAAATAAATATAAATAATTAGAAATAAATAAATAAACAAAAGTAAGGTTAAAAAATAAATAATAAACATAGATACATAAATATAAAAAAAATAAATAAAAAATAAATAAATAAATATATTAATGAAAAAACAATTTATAAAACTAAAAGTAGTAAAAAAATGAAAAACAAATAAAAAATAAATAAATACAAACGAATAAATAAATCAAAATAAATAATAAATAAATAAAACTTAAGATACATAAATAAATAAATAAAAAATATAAACGAGATGGACGCCGCTCCAAGATCAGTCACCCTCAGCTTCCAGCCCGAGGATGTCTGGCAGCTCCAGACGAAAGCTCGCTTGCTTCAAGAAAGAGAGAGAGAGAGAGAGAGAGAGAGAGAGAGAGACATATATATATAGTTAATGACTTTGATAACTATGGTATCATAGTTTATCTGTAAAATTCAAATATATACACCAATTTTGACTCTGTATTTGATCATGACCTCCATAGGCGCTCTACTAGCCTGTCTAAGTAGCCATTAATTTTAATAAAGTATCCTTGAGAGAGGGTCTGCTTCCCAAATACAATAAATTAATAAATAATAATAAGTAAATAAATTATTAAATAATAAATAAATAAATAAATATATAAACAAACATAAATAAATAAATAAAAATAAATAAATAAATAAATAAATAAAAATAAATTAATAGATAAAGAAAAATACATAAATGAAAATAAATAAATAAAATAAATAAATAAAAAGATAAATCAATCAAAATAAATAAATAAATAATTAATTTAATTAATTATTCAAAAAATAAAAATAAATAATAAAACTAAATGAATAAGTTTTAAAAATTAATCAATTAATTAAATAATTAATTAATTTGAAAAAATAATTTAAAAACATTAAATAAATAAAAAAAAAATAAATAAATAAATAAATAAATAATTATAAATAAATAAATAGATCAATCAAAATAAATAAACAAATAAATAAATAAAAATAAATAAATCATTGAAAATAAATAAATAATAAAGATGAATAAATAAATAAAAATATATGAACAGAGATAGAGAAATAAATAAATAAATAAATAAATAAATAAAGATAAATAAAAAATAAATAAATAAAAATAATAATAAATAAAAAAGTAAACAAACAAAATAAATCAAGAAATAAATAAGAAAAATAAATAAAAAATGAATAAACAAATAAATCGAAATAAATAAAAAAACAAATAAATCAAAATAAATGAACATAAAAATAAATCAAAATGAAAATAATTAAAGAAATTGATGAATGAAATTAATAATAAATATATAAAAATTAAATTTATAAAAAATTAAATAAAATTGAATAAAAATAAGTCAAAAAATAAATTAGAAAAAAACAATAAATAAACAAATAAATGAATAAATAAGAAATCTAAATAAATAAATACGGAAAATAAATAAATAAAAATAAATTAATAAAACAATAAATAAATAAGAAATAAATAAACAAAAGTGAAAAAATAAAGATAAATAAATCAAACAAAATAAATAAATGAATAAAATAATAATTAAAATAAATAAATCAATTTATAAAGATAAATAAAAAATAAAATAAAACAATAATAAATACTTAAATTAAAATATAAAATAAATAAAAAAATATATTATTACAAAATGAAAAATAAATAAATCAATAGGAGTTAAAAAACTAAAAATAAATCAATAAATAAATATATATAAATAAAGAATAAAAATAATAATTTAAAAAAAATAAATAAATAAATAAATAATAAATAAATAGAGATAATTTCATAAAAAATAATAAATAAATAAAGATAAATAAATTAATGAATAAATAAACAAATAAAATATATGAATAAATAAATAATTAGATTAATAAATAAATAAAAAATAATTAAAATAAATAGATTGATGTGAAAAAACTAGATATATATAGAGATAAATAAAAAATAAATGAATAAATATAAAAATAATTAAAAATAAATAAAAAAGTATGTAAAAAAAATAAATTAAATAAACGAATAATTAATAAAAAATAAATAAATTAATACATAAATAAATAAATAAAAATAAATAAAAAATAATAAAATAAAATAAACATAAATATTAAATAAATTAGAATGATTAAATAAATAAAAATAAATGAACTGCATAAATAAATAAGATTAAATAAATATGAACAAATGAAAATAAAAATAAATAAATAAATAAATAAATAGAATAAAAAATAAATAAATAAATAAATAACAAAGAAGAATAAATAAATCAATAAATAAAAAAGGAAATAAATAAATAAAAACAAATAAATAAAAATAAATTATTAAAAATAGATAAATAAATCATAAATAAATGATTAAATAAAAATAAATTAATAAATAAATAGATAGATAAATAAATAAATTAATTAAATAATAAATAGATAAATTCAAAAAAATAAATAAATAAATAAGCAAATAAATGAAATAAATAAATAAAAAATTAAATAAATATGTAAAGAAATAAATAAATAAAAATAAATAAAAATAAATTAATTAAATAAACAAATAAATAAAAATAAATAAGTAATAAATAAAATAAATAAATTAATTAATAAATAAATAAATAAATATATATAAATAATTAACTAAGAATTAATTAATAAAATAATTTTAAAAAATAATAAAAATAAAAAAGTAAAATAAATAAATAAAAACAAATAAAAAATAAACATAAATGAAAAAAAAAATTATAAATCAAAGAAAAAAAATGAAAATTAAATAAAAAATAAATACAAACGTAAATGAATCAAAATAAATAATAAAATAAAATACATATAAATAAATAAAACGATAAATAAAGAAATAAAAAAAAACAAAAAATAAAAAAAAAGAAAGAATTAAATAAATAAAAAAAAAAAACCAGATAAAAAATAGAAAAAAATAAAATAAACTAAAGAATAAAAAATAAAAAAATAAATAAAAATAAATGAAGAAAAAATAAATAAGAAAATAAACAAATTAAAAAAATTAAAAAAAATAAATGAATAAAAAAAAAAAAATAGATAAAAAATAATTGAAATAAATTCAATAATCAATCAATTATTAAACAAATAAAAAAAATAAATAAATAAAAACATGAACGAAAAATAAATAAATAGATAAATGAATAAAGATAAACAAATAAAACAATAATTAAACCAAAATAAATAGATAAATAAAAGAATAAAAAAATAAGATAAATAATTAAAGAAAATAAATAAAAAACAATAAACTAATAAACAATCAATTGGAATTAACAAATAAAAATAAATAAAAATAAAAAATCAAGAAACGAAAAATAAATAAATAAAGAAATAAATTAGATTAATAAAAGAAAAATAAACAAATAAAAATAAATATATAGAATCAAAGATAAATAAAGAAAAATAAATAAAAAAAAAATAAAAAAGTAAATAAATAAAGATCAATAAATAAAATCAAAATAAGTTAAATAAATATTAGTAATGGACATAAATAAATAAAAATAAATAAACAATAAAACATAAGTTAAATTAAATTAAATATATAAATAAAAAATAATTAGATAATAAATCAAACATTAAAAAATCAAACAAATTAAAAAGTAAATAAAAATAAAAATAAATAAATATGAATAAAGATAGAAATAAATGATAAATAATGAAAATGAAAATAAATAAATAAAGATCAATAAATAAATAAAAAAAAAACAAAATAAGTTAAAATATAAATTAGCTATAAAAAATAAAAACTAATTAAATAATTAGGAAATGAAAAATAATTAATTAAAAAATAAATAAAGAAAATAGCAAGAAATAAAAAAACAATTAAATAAAAAAAATGAATAAATAAAAATAAAAATTTAAACAAAAATTAAACAAATAAAATATGAATTAAAAAGGAAATTTTTTTTTTTTTTTTTTTTTTTCTAATAAATAAAATAAATATAAATAAAAATAAATAATCAAAATAAAACATATAAATCAAACATATAAAAATTAAATATTAAATCAAAATAAATGCAATTGAAATAATTAAAATAAATAAATAAATAAATAAATAAATAAATAAAGATACAAAAAATTAAATCAGTAAAATAATACCAATGAATAAAAAGAAAATAAATAAAAAAAATAAATAAATAAACATAAATAAATAAATAAAAAAAAATAAAATAAATAAATAAATAAATAAAAATAAATAAGAGATAAAGAAAAATAAAAAAAATGAAAATAAACTAAATAAATAAAGACCTAAAAAATAAATCAAATAAAAATAAATAAATAAATGAAACTAAATTAATAAAAAATATAAGAAAAATATGCAAGAAATAAAACAATTAAATAAATGAATAAATAAAAAATAAACAAATAATTAAACAAATAAATAAATGAATAAAAGGAATAATAAATAAAATAAATAAAATAAATAAAAATAAATAAAAATAAAATCAAAATAAACATAAATCAACATAAAAATAATAAATAAAAATCAAAATAAATGAAGAATAAATACAAATAAATAAATAAACAAATAAATAAATAATAAATAAATAAATCAGTAAATATATACATAAACAAATAAATAAATAAATAAAAAAATAAAAAAATAAATAAACATAAATAAATAAAAAAAAATAAAAATAAATAAATAAATAAATAAAAA
>NC_061087.1:40036480-40056480 GCF_015104395.2 Macrobrachium nipponense | reverse complement strand
TGAATACATAAATAAATAACAATAAAAAAATAATCAAAATAAATAATAAAGCAAAGTAAAGTAAAATAAGCAAATAAAATAAATAGATACAAAAGTAAATAGATAAATAATTGAATAAATAATCAATCAGTCAATTATAAACAAAATAAAAATAAATAAATAAATATTATAAATGAACGATAAATAAATAAATAAATAAATAGATAAAAAAATAAAGAAATAAATAAATAATAAAAAAAATAAATAAATAAATAATGAAAATAAATAAATAAATAGAAATAAATAAATAAATAAATAAATGAATAATAAAAATAAATGAATAGAAAAACAAATAAATAATAAAGATAATAATATTAAATAAATAAATCAAATAATATAAGTAAATAAAATAAATGAAAGAATAAATAAATAAATAATAAATATAAATGAAAATAAATAAATATAAAATAATAGAAAGGTAAATAAATAAAGATAAATAAATAATAAATCAAAATAAATGAATAATAATAATAATAATTATTCAAATAAATAAAGAAAATGTAAAAGTAGAAATAAGTAAATAAAAAAGAATATAAAATGAATGATAAGTAATAATAAATAAAAAATAATACGTATAAATGGATAAATAATCTAAATAAATAAATAAACTGAAAAAATAAGTAAATAAAAATAAAATGTATAGAAAAAATAAATAAGTAAAAGTATAAATGCAAACAAACAAGAAAAATAAATAAAGATAATTAAATATCAAATAAATAAATAAAATAAAATAAATAATAAAAATGAATAAATAAATAAATAAAGATATAAAACAATACAAATCAATAAACAAAAAAATTAAAGTAAATAAATAAATTACTTAATATATAAGTAAATAACAAAAAAATGAAAATAAATAATTATAAAGAAATAAATAAAAGAATAAATAAATAAAATAAATTAAATAACATAAATTAAATTAAAACAAATAAATAATAAAAATAAAACTAAATAAATGAAGACAAATAATAAATAACGAAATAAAATATAGATTAATAAGGAAAAAAAAAGAGAATAAATAATAAAGAATGAATTTAAATAATAAAAAATATAAATAAATAACAATAATTAAATAAAAATAACAAAGAAATAAATAAATAAATTAAAATAAATAAATAAATGAATAAAGAAAAAAATAAAAAATAATAAATATAAATAAATAAATAAATAAATAAATAAATAAATAAATAAATAAATAAATAATAAATAAATAAATAAATAAATAAATAAATAAATAATAAATAATAAACAAACATAAATAAATAAATAAATAAAACAAAGGAAATAATAATAAAAATGAAATGAAAAGGTAAAGAAAAATAAATAAGAAAATAAATAGAAAATAGAAAATAGTAAATAAAAAAATAAATCAATCAAAATACAAAAATATTAATAATATAACTAAGGAATAAATAAAGATAAATATCAATAAATAAATAAAAATAAATAAATACATTTAAAATAATAATAATATTAAATGCAATGAAAATAAATAAATGAAATGAATAATAAATAAATAAATAAATAAATAAAAATCAAATAAAAATACAAAAATAAATAGTAAATAAAAATAAATAAATAATAAATAAATCAAAATAAATCAACAAATAAGCAAATAAACTAATAATACATAAATAATGAAAATAAATAAATAAATAAAGATAAAGTAAATAATTAAAAATATAAAAAATGAATAGCGAAAAGAGAAAAGTAAAAAAAATATAAATAAAAAGAAATATAATAAAAAATAAAAGTAAAATATAATTAACAGATAAATAAAAAATAAATAAACAAAAATCAATAAATAAATCAAAAACAACATAAATAAATAAATAAATAAACTAATAAAAAATTATATATATCGACAAATAAATGAAAAATCTATAAATCAAATAAATATATATATAGATATAATAAATATGATGTATATATATAAATATATATTATATATATAAGATATATATAAATATAAATAAATAAATAAATTCAAAAGGAAAATAATTGTGAAAATTGTTAAATGAAAATTAAGAAAAAAAATAAATAAATAAATAAATAAATATAATATAAAAATGGAGTCAATGAAAATAAAGTAAATAAAATTAAATAAATAAATGTAATATATAAATAAAATTCAATCAATCATAAATAAAATAAAAAAAGAAAATCAATCAAAAATAAATAAAATAGTAAAAAATAATTAAATAAACAAACAAATAAATAAATAAAATAAATAACTAAATAACAAAAATACATAAATAAAATACATCCCCCCCTAAATCGAAATAAGGAAGTAAATATGAAAATAAAAATGGAAATATAAATAATAAAAGAAAAAAACCAATCAATTCAAAATATAGATAAATAAATTAATAATAAATAACAAATAGACAAATAAATGATTAAATAAGTATCTAAATAAATGAATAAAAATATATGAAAATGAATACATAAATGAAAATAAAAATAATGAAAAATAATCATAAATAAATTAAAAATAAATAAAAAAAATAAAATCAAATAGATCAAAAGTAAATAGATAAATAATTGAATAAAATAATTCAATCAGTCAATTATTAAACAAATAAAAATAAAAATAAATAAATAAATAAATGAACGAATAAATAAATAAATAAATAAATAGATAAAAAATAAATAAATAAAATACAAATAAATAAGAAATAAAAATAAATAATGATAAATAAAAATAAATAAATAGAAATAAATAAATAAATAATAAATAAATGAATAAAAAATATAAATGAAATAGCAATAAATAAATAAAGATAAAAAAAAAATAAATAAAAAATAAATAAAGAAATAAATAAATAAATAAATAAAGTAAATAATGAAGATAAATATAAATATATAAATGAAAATAAATAAATAAAAATAAATATAAAAGGTAAATAAATAAAGATAAATAAAAATAAATCAAAATAAATGAATAATAAAAATAATAATAAAGTAACAAATAAGAATAAAAGAACAAAATGTAAAAGTAGAAATAAAACTTAATAAAAAGAATATAAAATGAAGACAAATAAGTAAATAAAAATAAATTAAAAAAATAAAAAAAATAGTAGATAAATGGATAAATAAATCTAAATAAATAAATAAAAACATAAAAAAAGAAAAAAAAAGTAAAAAAATAAAAATAAATGTATAGAAAAATAAATAAGTAAAAGTAAATAAATAAACAAAAATGAAATAAATAAAGATAATAAATAAATTCAATTAAATAAATAAAATAAAATAAACTAAAAATAATTAAAATGAAATAAATAAATAAAGATAAACAAATAATCAATAACAAAAAAATTAATAAATAAATAAATACTAATATAAATAAAGATATAAATAACAGAATATATCAATAAAAAATAAAAAATCAATCTACGATGTAAGACAAATAAAAAACAAATCAATAAAAAAAATATGAAATAAAATAAATAAATAAACCAAATAATATATAATAAATAAAAAACTAAGATAGTAAACATAAATAAAAATTACTAATAAATAATAGAATAAAAATAAAAATACATAAATAAAATATAAACAAATAAAATAAAAATTAAATTGATAAATAAATAAAAATAATCAAATAAATAGAAATTATATGAAAAACTAGAAAATATATGATAAAGTAAATTAAAGAAAATAAATATGAATACAAAAATAAATTGTCAAACTAAATGTAAAATAAATAATAAAAAATGAATAAAAAAATAAAAATATGTAAAAAAAAAACAAGAAAGACATATAAATAAATAAATAAAAATAAAATAAATGAATGTAAATGATTAAATAAATCAAATAAATATAAATATAAACATAGATATAAATAAAATTGAACTGAATAAATAATATAAATAAATAAATACATAAATGATAGGAAAAATAAATAAATAAATAAATAAACAATAAATAAATAAATAAATAAAATAAATAATAAAACAAAGTAAATAAATACAAATAGATAAATAAATAATGAATAAATATAAAAAAATAAATAAAATAAAAAACAAATAAAAAATAATAAAAAAAAACAAATAAAAACAATAAATAAAACAATAAATAAAAAAAATATAAAAAGAAAAATAGATAAAATAAATGAAATAAAATAAAAATTAAATTGATAAATAAATAAATAAATAAAAATAAATAAAGATAAATAAACTAGATATAAATAAATAAAGTAAATAGTAAATAAATAAATAAAAACAAACGTAAATAAAAATAAATATAAGAAAAAGATAAATAAATCATAGTAAATGATTAAATAAATAAATAAATAAATAAATACATAAATAAATAAAATAAATAAATAATAAATAAATAAAAATAAATAAATAAATAATGAAATAAAATAAAAATAAATCAAATCTTTTAAATAAATATGTAAATAAATAATAAGTAAAAAACAAATAAATAAATAAAAATAAAAAATAAATAAATAAATCAAATAAATGAATAAATAAAAAGAATAAATAAATAAAGTAAAAATAAATAAATAAAAATAAATTATAAATAAATAAATAAAAAATAAATAAATAAATAAATAACAATAAATAAAAATAAACAAAAATAAATATATAAATGAAAAGAAAGAAATAAAAAAATAAAGTATGAAAATATAAAATAAATAAAAAAAAAAAAATACAAACGAATAAATAAATAAAAATAAATTAACAATTAAATAAAAACTTATAAATAAATAAATGAATAAATAAGATCAATAAAAAATAAAAATAAATAGATAAAATATAGAAAAATAAGTATTAAATTAATATAAATAAGAAAAAAGTAAATATAAATAAATTAATAGAAAAATATATAAATAAATAAAAAATAATGAAAATAAATAAATAAATAAAAATAAATAAATATAAATAAATAAAAATAAATAAATAAATAGATAAATAATTGAATAAATCAATCAATCAATCAATTATTAAACAAATAAAAATAAATAAATAAATAAATGAATAAATAGATAAATAAATAGATAAATAAATAAAGATAAACAAAACAAATAAAAATAACAAAATAAATAGAGATAAATAAATAGATAAATAAATAAGGAAACAGAAAATAAATTAATAAAAAAATTAATAAAAAGAAAATAAAAGGAAAATAAATCAAAATAAATAAATAAAATATAAATGAATAGAAATACATAAATAAATAAATAAATAAAAAATTAACAACTGTTTTAAATAAAGAAAATAAATAAATATATAAATAAAATAAAATAAATCAAATAAACAAACGAAAATTAATAAATAAAGAAATAAATATATAAATAAAAATAAATAAATAAAAAGTAAAATAAAAAATAAAAGTGAATGAATACAAAGATAAATAAATAAATCAAAATAAATCAAATAAATAAAATTAATAATTGAAAATAAATGAATAAATAAAACAAATAAAATAAAATAAATGCAGATAAACAATGAACTGAAATAAATACAAATAAAAAAACATAAAAAATAAAAAAATAAAAAAAATAAATCAAAAATAAATTGATAAAAATTAAATCAGGAATTAAATTAAATAAAGCCAAAAATAGATAAATAAATAAAATTAAAAATAAAGAAAGAAATAAATAAACTGATAAAAATTAACAACAAAAATAAATAAAAAATAAATAAAATAGAAGTAAACAATAAAACAAATAAATATATAAAAATAAAAAAAAAAACCCCCCAACCCCCTGAATAAATATAAAATAAATACATAAAAAAATGGATTTAAATGAATAAATAAATAAAAAATGAATAATTAAAAAAAATAAAAAAAATGAAACTATTAACAAAATAAACAAAAAATAAAGTAAATAAAAAATAAATAAAAAAATAAACAAATAAATAAAATAAATGAATAAAAGGAAATAAAAAAACAAAAATAAATAAAATAAATAAAAAATGAAAAACATTACATATAGTATATATAATATATAATGTTATACTATTAGATATATAGATACTATTATATATTTATATAGTATAGATTAGATATTATATTATATAATATATTATATATAATGTATGTATATCAAAATAAATACATAAAAACTCAACAAATATAAATACAAAACAAATAAATAAAAAACAAATAAATAAATCAACACAAAAATAAATGAATGGATAAATAAACTAAATAAATAAATATATAAATTAAATAAATAAAATAAAAATTAAATAAATGAAATAAATAAATAAATTAAATAAATAAATTACAAATAAAATAAAATGAAATAAATGAATAAATGAATTGAATGAAATAAAAATGAATAAATAGAAATAAATACAAATAAAAATAAAAGAAAATGAAATGGATACTAAATAAATTAAAAATAATTACATTAACTAAGTAAGAATAAATGAAATAAAGTTATTAAATAATAAATTAAATAAATAAATAAACATAAAAAATAAAAAAAATAAAAAAAAATAAATATAAATCAAATCAATGACAAAATAAAATAATTAGATCAAGAAAAATAAAATAAATGAAAATAAATAAATAAAATAGATAAACTAAAAAAATAAATATATCAAAATCAAATGGATTATTATTAAGTTAATTAATTAATTAATTAAATTAGTTAAAAGGAAAATAAATTTAAATAAATTAAAAATAAAAAATATAAATAAATGTTTAAAAATTAATTAATTCAATTAATTAATTAAATTAATTAATTATTAATTAATTACTTAATTAATTTAAAACAATTAAAAAAATTTAAATAAAATAAAAAGTAGATAAATAAACTAAACAAAGAAATTTATAAAGAAAATAAAAAAAAATAAAAAATAAAAATAAAATAAAATCAATCAAAATAAATTAAAGAAAATAAATAAATAATAATAAAATAAATCATTGAAAAAGAAATAAATTAAAATAAAAATAAAAGTAAAAGTAAAAAATAAATGAAAATATATGTACATGGATAGTAGAAGAAATAAAATAAATAAATAAATAAATAAATCAAAGATAAATGAAAAAAATACAGAAAATTAATTAATAAAAAGAAAAAAATAAAAAAGTAAATTAAACAAAAATTAATCAATAAATAACAAAATTAAATAAAATCGAAAAGAAACAAAAAATCAAATTAAATCAAAATTAAAAAAAATGAATATATAAAATAAATCAAAATGAAAAATAATTAAGAAATTGATGAATGAAATTAATTAATAAATAAATAAAAAAAATAAAAATTAAAAATATAAAAAATTGAATCAATAAAAAAGAAAGAAATAAAAGTAAATAAAAAATAAATAAATAAAAAGTCAATAAATCAATTAAAATAAAATTAAAAAAAAAATCAAATCAATCAAAATAAAAGAAATTATTTAAAAAACAATTAAATAAATAAAATAAAAATAAATAAAAAAGATAAATTAACTAAATAAAAAAAATAAATAAAATACAGAATCAAAAAAAAAAAAAAAACAGGTAAATAAATAATTGAAAATAAACATAAACAAACAATTTTAAAAAATTTTTAAAAAATAAAAAATTATTAAATATGAATAAATAAATAAATAAAATAAATGAATAAGAACAAAAATAAATGAATAACAATATATAAAGTAAATAAACTTAATATATATAAACTTAATACATTAATAAATAAATAAAAAAGAAAATAAAAAAACTGATTAAAACAAATAAAAAAAAGGAAATAAATAAAAAAAATAAATAAAATAAAAAATAAATAGAGAAATAAACTTAATAAATCAAATCAATCAATCAATTTTAAAAACAAATAAAAATAAATAAATGGAAACGAATAAATGAATAAAATAAGATAGAAATAAACAAATATAGATAAATTTAATAAATAAACAAAATAACGTAAAATAAAAAACAAAAAAAGATAAAAACTAAAGGATAAGTAGGAAATAAAAAATAAATAAATAAAAATAAAAATAGATAGACAAAATAAAAAAATAAATAAAAAAAATATAAATGAATAACAATCAATACAAAATAAAAAAAGTAGAAAAATAAATAAATCAAATAAATCAAATAAACAAAATAAAAAATAAGTATAAAAAAAAACTAAATAAACATAAATAAAAATAAAAATAAATAAAAATAAAAAAATATATAAATAAAAATAAAGAAATATGAACAAATAAGAAAATTAAAACGTTAAATTAAACTAAAGATTATATCAAATAAATCCAAAAGAAATTAAAAATAAAATTAAAATTAATAATTCAAAAATAAAAAAGAAAATGGATAAATGAAAATAAATACAAAGTAGAAAAATTAAATAAAAATAAAAAAGAATAAAATCAAACGGAATAAAAATAAGCAAAATAAAAAAAATTAAAAATAATAATAAATCAATCAAATAAAATTAAAAAGTAACAAATTTAAATAAAAAATAAAAAACATGGGAAAATTTAAATTAAAAATAAAAATAAAATGTATAAAAAAATTAATTAAGAAAATTAAAATAAATCAAATAAAAATTAAAAACAACAAATGAAACAATAAAGAAATAATAAATCAAAAATTGATAAATGAAATAAAATAAAAATAATTAAAAAGAAAAACAAAAAATCAATAATAATAAGATTAAATAAAAATAAAGTAAATAAAAAGAAGAAAATAAAATAAAGAAATTAAAATAAAATAAATAAAGTTACTTAATATATAAAAAATAAAATAAATATAAAAATCACATATAAAAACAAAAGAAAAAAATAAATAAATCAATAGGAGTAAAAAAATAAAAAAATACAAATCAATAAATAAAAAAATATAAAATTAAATTAAATAAAAATAAAAATTAATTAAAAATAAAAATAAATAAATCAAAAATAAAAAAGTCAAATGAAATGAAAATAAAAATTAATAATTAAAAGATTAATAAATAATTAAAGATGATATAAATATATAATAAAATACAAAATAAACAAATAAAAAAATAAAATATAAAATAAATAAATAATTTAATTAATAAATAAAATAAAAATAATTGAATAAATACATTATTATGTAAAACTAAGAATTAGAGTAAAGATAAATAGAACCATAAAATGAATTAATAAAAAAAATGTAAATAAACTTATAAAAAAATTTAATTGAAATAAATAAAAAAATATAAATATGTAAAAACAAAATAAATAAATAAATTAATAAAAAATAAATAAATGAATGAAATAAATAAAATAAAATAAATAAAAAGAAAAATAAATAAATAAAATCAAATGAAAAAATAAAACATTAAATTAATTACTTAAATAAATTAAAAATTAATAAATAAATAAAAAATAAAATGAATACATTAAAATATATAACGAATAAAATATTTAAAATAAAATAAAAATAAAAAATACATAAAGAAAATAAAATCAAATAAAATGAAAATAAAAGAAATAAAAAATAAATAAAAATTAAACAAATTCAATAAATAAAAATAAATAGAATAATTGAATAAATAAAAAAAAATAAACAAATAAACAAAAAATTAATAAAAAAAAAAAACAAATACACAAATAAATAAATTAAACAAAAAAAAAAAATAAAAAGAAATAATAAAAGATAAATAAAATAAAATAAATAAAATTATGTTAATTGCAAATAAAAATTACATTAATAAATAAAAAATAAATGAATAAAAACGAAATAAATAAAAACAGATAACAAAAATATAAAAAGAAAAAATAAATAAAGTAAAGAAATAAATAAATTAAAAGTAAATTAATTATGAAATAAAAATAAAATCAAAAATAAAATAAAAATAAAAATAAATAAATAAATAAAATAAAATAAAGATTAATTAAATAAAGAATAAAAAATATATATATAAAATAAACAAAAATTTAATAAATAATTAAATGGAAAATAAACAAATACATAAATACATAAAGAAATAAGAATAAATAAATCAATCAATCAATCAAAAATCAAGATAAAATGAATAAAATAAATCAAAAATAGATAAAAAAGAATAAAATAGAAAGAAATAAAAATAACGTAAACTAAAAATTAAAATAAATAAAATGAATAAAAAATAAATTAATCTTAATTAAATTAATTAGAAGTAAATTAAAAATAATTTAATAGATAAATGGAAATTAAATTCAAATAAGATAAAAAAAATAAATAAATGAAAATAAAAAAAAATAAAATGAATAAAACAATAAATGAATAAATAAATAAATAAAAAGATATTACAAAAAAATAAATAAATGAAAATAAAAAAATAAAAAAGAAAATAATTAATAAAAAAAAAAACAAAAATAACTAAGCAAATAAAAATAAATAAAATTAAACAAAATAAAATAAAATAAAAAATCAAAGTAAAAAAATAAATGAAAAGAAAAAATAAAAAAAATAAAAATATATAAATAAATAGAAGTTAAATAAATAAACAAAATAAATGAGAAAAAAATAGGTAAAAAATAGATAAGGTAAAAATAAATAAATAAAAAATAAAACAAAAACTAGCATAAAAAATAATTAAATAAATGGAAAATGAAAAAAACGAAATTCCCCCCCAAAATAAATAAATCAACAAAAAATTAAATTAAAATAAAATAAATAAATAAATTTAAAAAAATTAATTTTTCAACTAACAAAAAAATAAGGGAAATAAAAAATAAAAATCCAATAAATGAATTACAATAAAAATAAATCATAATACAGATATATAAAAACAAATAAATTAAATAACAATAAAATTAAAAAATAAAAAAATAAAATAAATAAGTAACGTAAATAAATAAGAAATAAATAAAATAGAAACAGATAAATAATAAATAAATAAAAAATAAAAATAAGAAGAAAAATAAAAAATAAATAAACTTAATAAGATAAATAAATAAATTAAAAAATAAATTAATAAACATCCAAATAAATTAAATGAACAAAATAAATGGAATTAAAGAAATAAAACCAAATGAAAAATAAATAAAAAGGAAATAAAACAAAAATAAAAATTAAATTCAAAAAAACCTAAATAATTAAATAAAATAAATAAACTAAAATGAATAGATAAAACGTAAATAAATAAATTAAAAAAATAAATTAGATAAATTAGATAAAAAAATTAAGAATAAATAAAATACATAAAAAAACTAAATTAATTAACTAAAAAAATAAAAAAACAAAAAAAAGATAAAGAAATAAATAAATAGAGTATAAATAAATAAATCAAATCAAACTAAATAAATAAAAAATGAAAATAAAATAAGAAATAAATAAAAAAATAAATAAGTAAATTAAATAAAAATAATAAAATGAAAGAAATAAAATAATAAGTAAAAATAAATAAATTAAAAATAAATTTAAATAAATAAAAATAAAAATAAATAAGAAATAAATGAATAAGTAAACAAAAAAAGGAAAGTAAATAAATAAAGGACAAATTAATAAAAATTAATTTAAATTAAAAAGGTAATTAAAGAATAAATCCATAAAAATAAAAATAAATAAAAAGATTTAAAATAAATAAAAAAATAAATAAAATGAAAATAGGTAAATTAACGTTAAATTGATTAATTAAAATACAATACATAAAATAAATAAAGAAATAAATAAAAGAAAATAAAAATAAATAAAATATAAATTAAAAAAACTAATAAATAAAATAAATAAAATAAAAATTGATTAAAAAAGAAACAAATAATTAAACTAAAATCTAAACGTAAATAAAAACTAATAAAAAAATGTAATAAAAATGAAATAAATTAAAAATAATTAAATATATAGGAATTATATAGAAATAATAAATGAGGACAAATAAATTAAAAAAATACAAAATAAATAAATAATAACGAAATTTTTGAAAACAAAAGGTAAATTAAATTAATCCATTTAATTAAAAATAAATAAAATAAATGAAAATAAAAAATAAAAAAATAAAAAAAAACTAAAAATAAAAACTTTAATTTATTTTTCATTTAAAAAAACAAAAAAAATTAATAAATAAATGAAAATTAAATAAGTTAATTTTAAATAAACAAATAACAATGAAAATAAAAAATAAAATAAATGAAAAAAAATAAATATAAATAGATAAAAAAATAACGTAAATGAATGAAATAAAATAAATATTAAATATATAAATGAAAACAAATTAAAAAAATTAAAAAATAAAAAAATAAAATAAATAAATAAATATATAAGATAAGTAACAAAAAAATAAACAAATAAGAAATAAACCAAAATAAATTATGGTTAAAAATTAATAGATAATAATAAATAAAATAGATAAAGAAGAGAAATAAATAAAGTATTTTTTTACATAAATGAAATTTAATTTATGAATGAATAAATAATAATTAAAAAATATATAACAAATGGAATAAATATAAATACTACAAATAAAAATAAATAAAGATTTATGGAATAAATAAAGAAAAATGAATAAAGAAAAATACAAGAATGAAAATAAAGTTAATAAATAAGATAAATAAAAATATATAAAATAAATCAATAAAAAACCCCCCTGTCCAAAAAAAAATTCGGATAAACTAGATCATAAATGATAAACAAAATAAATAAACTAAATGATAAATAAAATAAATAACAATAAATATATAAATTAAATGAAAGGAAATAAAAGAAAAAAAGAAAAATGAACTAAATAAATCAATCAATCAAAAGAATAAAAAACAAAAAACAAAAAATAAATAAAAAAAAAATAAATAAATAAACAACTTAAAATTAAAATAATAAGTAAAATAAAACAAAAATGAATATTAAAAGAAATAAATAAAATAAAATAAATAAAATAAATAAAAATTAAATAAAAAACTAAAATAAAAATAAAAATATTAAATGAAAATAAAAGAAAAGAACTAAAATATAAAATTCAAATAAAATAGAAAAATAAAATAAATAAAAATGAAAATAAAATAAATAAATTAATTAAACAAAAACTAAATAAAAAAAAAGATAAAATAAAAAATAAAAATAAATAAAAATAAAAAAATGAAAATAAAAAAAATAAAAAAAATAGTTAGAAAAAAAAGTAAAATTAAGTAATGAAAATAAATAAATAAAATTGAATCAAATCAAATAAATGAAATAATTAAATAAAAAATTCAAGAAATAAATAAAATAAATAATTAAATTAAATTAAATTAATTAATTAACTAACTAATTAAGGATCAAATAAACAAATAAATTAAAATTAATTTTAAAAAACTAAACAAAAGAAATATTAAGAAATAAATAAAATATATTAAATAAAAATTAAAAAAGAAAAATTAATAAATAGATAAATAAAAAATAAATAAACAAATAAACAAAATAAAAAAAATATATGAATAAATAAAATTTGAAATAAGGATAAATGAATAAAATAAATTAAATAAATAAATAAAACAAAAATAAAATAAAATAAAAGAAATAAAATAAAAAAATAAATAAATGAAAAAAGATAAACAAACCAAAACAATACATTAATAAATAAAAAATAAAATAAAATAAAAATAAACAAAGATTAAATAAGGAAAATATAAAATAAATAGATAAAAAAAAACAAACAGGTGAATAAAAAAGCAATTTGATATAAATAGATTATAAACTAAAAAATTAAAAAGTTAAAATTAAATTTAAATTAAATTAAAAAAAATAAATTTAAACAAAAAAATAAATTAAAACAAAAAAATAAAATAAATAAATAAAAATAAATAAATAAATAAATAAATAAATAAATGAATAAATAAATACAAATAAATAGATAGATAAAAAAAATTAAACAAATAAAATGAAATTATTAAATAAATAGATACATAAATTAAAATAGAAAAATAAATAAAAAATAAAAATAAATAAATAAAAAAAAAAAGGCAGTATATAATTTAAAAACTTTTAAAAGTATAAAAAAAACTATATACATAAAAAAGAATAAATGAATAATAAAGAAATTAAAAAAAAATATAACAAATTAAAACAAAAAAATAAATGAAAATACAGATATAAAAATAAGTAAATAAGGAATAAGAATAAAAAACAACAAATATAGGGGAAAAAGGAAAAACTAACATACAAACTAAATAAAAAAAATGGTAAACTAAATAAAATAAAGTAAAACTAAATGAACTATAAATAAAATGAATAAATAGAAAGAACCTTAATACAAATAAAATAAAACTAAATAAATAAAAATAAATAAATGAAATAGAAATACAATTAACAAAAAATAAATAAATATAAAAAATTTTTAAAAATTTTTAAAAATAAAATAAAAAATAAATAGAAATAGAAAAGAAATGAAAAAAACAAATTAAAGTTAAGGAAATAAAAATAAATGAATAAAAAATAAATTTAAAAAAAAATAAATAAACAAATAAATTAAAAAAAATTAAAATAAAAATCCAAAGAAAAAATAAACAGTGGGACTAAAAAACTAAATGAATAAATAAAAAATAAATAAATGAAATTAAATAAATAAATAAATAAAAATAAACTTTAAAAATTGAATAGGGAAAAAAACTAAAAAATAAATAAAACCGAAAAGAAAATAAAAAACAGAAATAAAAAATAAATTAAATAAATCAAATCAAAATAAAATAGAAAAATTAAAATTTTTTAAAAAAATAAAAATAAAAATTAAATAAAGAAAAGTAAACAAAAGTAAATAAAATAAAATAAAATTAAAGAAAATTAAATTAAGAAATGAAAATAAACAAAAACAATAAAAATAAATAGATAAATAAAAAATAAGAAAGAAAATAACAAATAAAAATAAAGAAATGAAACGATAAGTCCGATATATATATCACCTAAGAATAAAAAATAAATAAAAATAAATGAATAAAAAATAACAATAAATAAAAGACATAAAATAAAAATAAATAGGAATAAATGGAAAATTGAATAAATAAGTAAATAAAAATTAATAAATTAAAAATCTAATAAATGAACAAAATAAATTAAAATACAAAATAATAAAAAGTTAAATCAAATAAATAAAAAATAAAAAAATAAAAAAGAACAAAACAATAAAAATAAAGAAATTGAAAGAAATAAATAAAAAATAAAAATAAAAAATAAGTAAGTAAAAGTAAATAAATAAATATATTAAATAAAAATGGAATAAATAAAAAATAGAGGAAAATAAAGAAAAATAAAAAAATTAAATTAATAAATAGAAACAAATAAATTAAAAATGTTAACTAAATCAATCAAAATAGAGAAAAATAAAAACTAAATAAAAAAAAAAAGCCAAGTCAATCAAAATAAAATTGAAATAAAAATTATTAAAAAATAAATCAAAATAAAAAATAAAGAAAAATAAACAAACAAATAAATAAAAAAATAATAAAAATAAATAAAAAAAAATAAATAAAAATGAAAAAATAAAAAATAAATGAATAAAAATAAATAAACAATAAATAATGAAAAAATAAACAAATGAAAAATAAATGAAATAAAATGAAATAAAAAAATAAACAAAACAAAAATAAACAAAAAGTAAAAAAGTAATAAAATCAATCAATCAATTCAATCCAAAATAAATAAAAAATGAATAAATAAATTTAAATAAATATAATCATAAATAGATAAATAAAAATAAATAAAGAAATAAATAGAAATAAATAACTTACCCGAATAACAAAATAAATAAAAAAAACAAATCAATAAGAAATAAAGGTTAAATAAAAAACTAGAAAAATAAATAAATAAATAAAAACAAAAAAAAATAACAAATGGAATTAAATTAAAAGATATATTAAATGTTAATTAAAAAACAAATAACTTAATTAATTTAAAAATAATGAAATAAATAGAAATAAATGAATAGGAAATTTAAAATTGCTAAATAATAAAAAACAAATATGAATAAATAAAAAAAATAAATACCGTAAATCCAAAAAAAGTAAATAAAATAATTGAAAAATAAAGGAGATAAAGTAAATAAATAATGTAATAAACAAAAAAACAATTAAATAAATAAACAAATAGATAAATAAATACAAATAAATAAAAAATAAATAAACAAAAAATAAAAAAATAAATAGATAAATAAAAATAAAAAAAATAAATAAAGGACAAATAAATAATTAAAAAAATAAATAAAATAAAAAGAAATAAATAAAAAAGGAAAAATCAAAATAAAAAGAAAATAAATAAAATAATTAAATAAAAATAATAGATTAAAATAAATAAATGAATGAAAATAATTAAGAAATAAATAAAAAAAAAACAAAATAAAAAACTAAAATAAAAAATAAAAAAAATAAAAATAAAAAATAAAATGAAATAAAATACATAAATAAAAAATAAAGTAAAAATAAAAGTAAATTAATTATAAGTAAACAAAAAATTGAAAAAAAAGAAAAAAAGAAAAATTAAGAATAAATAAAAAATAAACAAAAAACAAAATATCTAAATAAGTCTATAAATAAAGAAATAGAGTAAGTAAATAAATAAGTAAATAATGAATAAAAAAAGAATTTTAAAAAAATAAAACAAAATAAATGATAAGAAAAAATAACTAAAAACATATAAAAAGCTGAATAAATAAAAAATTAAAATTTAATAAATAAATAAAAAGTAAATAAAATAAACTTAAATAAAAAATAAATCAGTCAATCAATCAGTCAATCAATCAATCAATCAATCAATCAATCAATTACTTAATAAATAAACAAATAAATATATAATAAATAATAAATAAATAGAAATAGTTGATAATAAATAAATGAATAACAGTTATAAATAAATAAATATACATAATTAAAACAAATAAATAAATCAATCAATCAATCAATCAATAATAAAAAAGAATAGAATAAAAAAATAATAAATAGATAAATAAAAATAAATGAATAAATTATAAATAAAAATAAAAAATGATTAAACAAATAAAAATTAATAAAAAAAAAACAGATAAATAAATAAAATAAATAAATCAAAAGAAATAAATATAAAAAAATGAATAGATAAAAATAAAATGATAAAATAAAAAATAAGTAAATAAAAACGAATAAATAATAATAAAATAGTAAAAATTGAAAATATATTTAAAACGAATAAAAAATAAATAAAATAAATAAAATATATAAGTAAATAAAAAATAAATACGTGTATAAATAAATAAAATTATATAAATAAATAAATAAAAATTTAAAAATAAAAATGAATAAATGAAAATAATTAAAAATATGAATAAATAAATTAATAAAAATGAATAATAAGTATATATGAATAGAAATAAGTAAATAAGAATAAAATAATAAAAAATAAATAAAAATAGATGATAAAGTAATAAAAGATGAATAAAAATAAATAAAAAAATAAAATAAATATGATTGAAAATAAAAAAATAAATGAATAAATAAAAAATAAATAAATGAATGAAGATAAAAAAATAAATAAAAATGAATAAATATAAAGATATAAAAATGAAATGAATATATAAATAAATAAATAAGAAATAAATAAATATAAAAATATATGATTGAAATATATATATATATATATATATATATATATATATATATATATATATATATATATATATATATATGTGTGTGTGTGTGTGTGTGTGTGTGTGTGTGTGTAAAAATAAATGAATAAATAAAAATACATGGATCAAATAAAATAAAAAGAAATAAAAATAAATAAATGAAATTAAATAAGTAAATAAATAATAATAGAAAAATAAATAAATAAAATAAAAAAATTAAAAAATTAATAAATAAGTAAATAAATAAAAATAAACAAATAAATAGATAAGAAATTGAAGTAAAGAAATAAACAAATAATAATAATAATTAAATAAGAGTAAAGAAATAAAAATATATAAATAAAAGTAAATGAATAAAAATAAATAAGTAAATGAAAATAAATAAATAACAGAAATCAATATATATAAAAATCAATACAAAAATTAATAATTAAAATTAAATAACCAAATAAATAAACAAAAATAAATAAATGAATAAAAATAGATAAAAAAAATTAATATAAATAAATAAAAATAAATAAATAAAATTTAATAAATCAATAAAAAATATATAAATAGATAAATAAATAAATAAATAAATATAAATAAATAAATAAAAACATATAAATAATCAATCAAAATAATAAAAAAAATAACTCAAATAAATCAATCTATCACAAAATAAATAATTAAATAGAAATAAATAAATACATAAATAAATAAATAAATAAAAATAAATCAATCAATCAATCAAAAAAATAAGTAAATGAATAAATAAATCAAAATAAATAAAAAATAAATCAAAATAAAAAATAAAAGATAATTAAAAAAATAAATAAAAATGAAAAATTAATCAATTAATAAAAGTTAAACAAATTCATAAAAAATAAAGATAAATAAATAATAAGATAAAAAAATAATAAAAAAAAATAAATAAATAAATGAATAAATACGTAAATGAATAAATAAATAAATAAATAAATGAATATATATATAATAATAATAAATAAAAATAAAAAATATAAAATTATAAATAAATAAATAAATAAATAAATGAATAAAATATATAATAATAAATAAAAATAAAAATAAATAAAAAAATTTATAAAAAATAAATAAATAAAAAAATTAATTAATTAAAATAACTGAAAATAAATAAATAAAGAATAAACAAAAATAAATAAAAATGTATAAATAAATAGAAGTATATACGTATATGAAATTAATAAAAATAAATAAATAAAAAGACATAAATAACAATAAATACATAAATAAAATAAATATATAAATAAAATAAAGGATAAATCCAATTAAATAAATCAAAATAGACAAATAAAAAAATAACTCAAAACAAAAAATTAATAAATAAACAAAAAAATCTAAAAATTAATTAATTATTAATGAAAAATTCAAAAATAAATAAAAATAAATAGATAAATAAATAAATGAATAAAAACTAAATAAATAAAAATTGATAAATAAATAAAAATGAATAAATAAATAAATAAAAACAAAAATAAGTAAAAAATAAATAATGAAAATAAATAAAAGATAAAACTAAATAAATAAATAAACAAAATTGAATAAATAAACGAGAATAAATAAATAAATTAATATAAAATATAATATAAATAAATAAAAACAAATAAATAATTAAAAGTAAATTTAGAAAAAAATAAATAAAAAAATAAATAAAAAAATAAAAAATAAATAAATAAATAGAAATAGAAAACAAATAAATAAATAAAAATAAATAAATGAAAATAAATAGAAAATAAATAAATTAATGAAAATAAATAAATAAATAAAAATATATAAATAAATAAAAACAGATAAAAATGAATAAATAAATAAATAAAAATAAATAAAAAACCAAATAAAATTCAAGAAATAATTAAAGTAAATAAATAAAATAAGTAAATAAAAATAAATAATTAAATGAAATAAATATATAAATGAATAAATAAATATATATATTATTGAGAAATAAATGAATAAAAATAAATAAATATATAAAAATAAAAATAATTATATAAATAAATCAAAATAAATAAAATAAATGAATATTAAAATAAAAATAAATAAATAACTTAAGATAAAAAATAATAAAAAAATAGATAAATAAATAAACATAAATAATTGAACAAATCAAAATAAATAAATCAATAAATAATAAAAAATAAGTAACTCAATAAAAATAAATAAATAAATAAACAAAAATAAATAAATAAATAAATAAATGAAAATAATAAACAAATAAATAAGTAAACAAAAATAGGTAAATAAATAAATAAATAAATAAAAATTAATGATAAATAAATAAATAAGAATAAATCTATAAAATAAATAAATATAAATAATAAATAAATATAAATAAATAAATAATAATAAACAACTAAATAAAATTAAATAAATAAATAAAAACACAAATAGAAATAAGAAAAGAAAAAAAAAGAAAAATAAATATATAAGTAAAAAAAATAACAATTAAAAATAAATATAATAATATAAATAAAAATAAATAAAA
>NC_061087.1:40026480-40033980 GCF_015104395.2 Macrobrachium nipponense | reverse complement strand
ATAAATAAATAAATATAAATAAATTAACAATGAAAATAAATAAATAAATAACGAATATATAATAAATGAAAATTAATAAATAAAAATAACAAATAAAATATAATTGAATAAAAATAAATAAATAAATGAATAAATAAATAAACAAATATAAATAAATATATCAAATTACTTTTTGAACTAAATTTTATTTTAAATTCATTGTTATATGTTTAGCCGTTTTTTGATGATTTTTTTAGTTTTAGCTTAAATTCATAGTCCTTTTTTAAAGCAATATTGAAATGATTTTTTAAACAAAATTCATCAATAAAAAATTTGTTTTAGATTATTATTTTTTCTAGAGGATTTTCATAATGATTGAAAAAGAAAACAGCTAAGATGAAGAGAAGAACATCTTCAAAACATTTTGCTAAAATTTATATATTTCAAAAACTTTTTATTATTCATTGCCCTATTTTTAGTCGATTTTTAAAATGATTTTTGAAACAAAAATCACTCATTGAAAACAGGCCAAAACAGTTCATTGTCTTATTTTTAGCCAATTTTCAAAATTATTTTTGAAACAAAAATCATCCATCAAAAACAGTAATGAATTTCAAATAAACATGTTTAAATAATTATTTTATTTTAGGATTTTCAACTCTTTTTGATGACTGATTTTTATTTCAAACAAAAATGATAAAAAAAAATCGCCTAAAAAGTTTTAAAAAACATTCTAGTTTTTGCACAATATTTTGAGGTTTTTCTCTTTTTGTTGGTCTGCCTTTGTTTCAAAAATCATTATAAAAAAGAAAAAAAACAAAATGGAGCTAAAAAAAAGCTCAAAATATATAGCAATTTGAATAAAATATTTAGCGCGTTTTAGTCCTCTTTTAGATGTATGATTTTCTTTTAAATCTTTTAAATAACCACATACATTTAGGTCAGAAAATGTGATATAAAAAACTTTTAAAAAATGTTTCAATTTTGGTACACAATTTCTGAGAGATTCTTTTCATCTTTTGATGCCAAATTTTGTGTCAAAAATCGTTATAAAAATCACCTAAAAAAGAGACAAAAAAAGAAAATACATTTATGATAGTTTTGCACTCGTTTTAATACTGAATTCTGTTTCCATAATCATTTCGAAAATTACCTAAATCAGGACTATGAATATAACATAAAAAAGATCTAAATATAAATAATTATGAACTAAATATTTTTGGGAGTTTTTTCCCCTTTTCGATAACTATTAATAGAAATCACATAAAAAAAAGACAAAAAAATGAAATTAAAACGCTTAAAAATTAAAAATATTTGAATTTAAATACAATATTTTTGTTTTTTGTCATCTTTTTGATGAATGATTTTTGCTTCTATCTAAAAGTTTTAGGTTATATTAATTTTCATATTTTTATTAAATTATTTTCTAAATAAAAATTAGTTATTAAAATAAGGGGGAAAATTCTTAAAATACTGTATTTTTCCATTTCTTTCCCCCCCATTTTTTAGGGTATTTTCATATTTATTTATGAAAGAAAAAATAGCGAAAATAAAAAGGAAAATAAACTCAAAAATATTATGTAAAAATTTATATATATATATTTTAAAAACATTTTACGTTCTATTTCCCTGCGATTTTTAAAATTAAATTTGAAATATAAAATCAGTCATTAAAAAGAGGGCAAAGCTATCAAAAATACTGTATTCGAATTAGAATTTTTTAACTTATTTTAATTTTAAATACATTGTCTTATTTTAGCCAATTTTCTGAATGATTTTTTAAACAAAAATCATCCATCAAAAATAGGAACAAACTCACAAAAATATTGTTCCAAAATTAAAATACTTTTAAAAATATTTTTGAAATAAAAATCTGTCATCAAAAGAGTGCAAAACCTTTCAATTATTTCATTCATATATGATACTTATATACTGTAGCTTGAAATTCATTTTTAATCAATTTTTAAGTGATTTTTTAAACAAAAATCAGTCATAAAAAAAGATGAGAAATCTTCAAAAAAAAAATTATATACTAAAATTAAAATATATTCAAATGATTTTTTAAACAAAAATCTGTCATTGTTTTTCTGTTTTATTTTATTTTTAAGCGATTTTTATGATTTTTTGAACAAGAAAACCGCCAACAACCATTGAATAAGACTCTCAAACCTTCTTAGCAATAATTGATATATTGTCATAGTTTTAGTCGATTTTCCAAATTATTTTTGATATATAAATCAGTCATGAAAAAGACGGAAAAAAGTCCTCAAAATATCATATTGAAAATTATTAATTCTTTAGCTGTTTTTTCTTTGTTATATTCTTTGTCCAATATTAATGCCATTTTTAGAGATTTTTGAAACAGAAATTAGGCCTCAAACTAACATGAATATTGCATCATAACTGAAATATTTTTTTAGCTTTATTCTGTTTGAATTTGGTCTTTTTTGGGCGATTTTTCTAATAATATTTTCTACAAAAACCAGCCAACAAAAACAGTAAAATAAACTGTCAAAAATATTGTGACAAAATTTAAATATTTGTTTAAACTCTGTTATATACTTTTTAAGCGATAGTTTAAATAGTTTTTTTTTAATTCACTCATAAAAAGGAAGGTGACACTCATAAAATTACTGTATTCAAATTAAATTATTTATTAAATTTATCTTTATTTCAAATTCAGTGTCCTATTTTTAGCCAATTATTGAAATGTTTTGTTAAACAAAAACTACTCATCAAGAAGGGAGCCAGTAAGCCAGAAGATATTGCATTTGAAATTTAATTTTTTAAAGCTTTTTTCTCTTTCATTTTTTGAACAATTTTTTATAGAATTTTTACAGTGATTAATTGAAACAAAAAACAGCCACTAAAGTAATTTGCCAAAATTAAATATTTTTCAGGACTTTTCATGTTACATTGATTGATTATTTTTAGGCGATTTTCTAATTGATTTTTGAGATAAAAATCGGTCACCAAAAAAGGGCAAAACTCCCAAAAATGGAGCTAATAAGCCCAAAGATATTGCATTTAAAATGAAATATTTTTAAAGCTTTTCTCTGTTTCCTTTTTTGAACTATTTTTTAGAGAATTTTTATAATGATTAATTGAAACAGAAAACAGCCACCAAAGTAATGTGCTAAAATTTAAATATTTTGCAGGACTTTTCATGTACATTAATCAATTAGAAAATCGCCTAAAAATTTAGATTTTCTAATTGATTTTTAAAATAAAAATTAGTCCCAAAAAGAGGGCAAAACTTTCAAAAATATTGTATTCAAATAAGTTCAAAAAATTTTTAAACAAAAATCTTTCATAAAAAGATAAAAAAAAAATAAGATTTTATACTAAAATTTAAATATTGTTTTAAACTTTTTATGTTGCATTTATTTTCATATTTTTATGCGATTTTTAAAGCCTTTTGAGACAAAAAATCACTCATCAGATAGAGGTCAAAATCTAAAAAAAATATTGTATTTGATTTGGAATATGTTTAAAAGTTTTTGTCTTTCACTTTCCTTTTTTAGTTGTTTTTTAAATTAATTTTTAACAAACTGCCTAAAGAAAAGAGAAAAAACTCAAAAATTTATTTATGTTTTAATTTGTTATATTACATTCATTGCCCTATTTTAGACCAATTTTTAAATAATTTTTGAAATAAAAGTTAGTCATCAAAAGCAGGGTAAATTTATTAAGATATTGTATTTATATTAAATTCTTTTTTAAACTGCTTTTAAATCATTTAAAACTCGCATAAATTATGACAATTAAATGTACTGCAAACATTTTGAACAAATATATTTTAATCTAAATAAACTATTTATGGTAAATTATTGTACCTAGATTCAAATATTTTCAAGGCTTTTTTAGGTTTCCTTTTTATCATTTTGTAATATTATATCATATCTAAATATAAATATTTTTAAAGCTTTGTTAGGTTTCTTTTTTAAGCAATTTTTGAATTAGTTTTTTAAACAAAAATCAGCGAACAAAAAAAGGAAAAACTAACAAATACTCAGCAAAAATTGAAATGATTTTAAAACTTTCATTGTCCTATTATTAGGCGATTTTTTAATGATTTCCGAAATCAAAATCAGTCATAAAAAAGATGGCAAAACTCCCAAAATATTGTATCCAAATTGAATGATTTTAAAATTCCTTTCCTTTTAAATTCATTGTGGTATTTTTAGAAGATATTTTGAATGATTTATAAAAAACATCAGTCATCAAAAAATTGAAAAAACCTTCCAAAATTTTGTTATATTCATTTATATAATCAAAATCAGCCATCAAACAAGAGGGCGAAAATCCTTAAAATATTGTATTCAAATTAAAGTATTTTTTGAACTTGATTTTATTATTCTATCTTTAGCCGCTTTTTAAAATTATCTTTTTAACAAAAATAAAAAATAAAAAAAGTATGAAAAATTTGGTACTAGAATTGTAATTTTTTTTAACTTTATGTTACATTCATGGTACTTTTTTTATAGTAATTTTTTAAATAAAAATTAATTAAAAATGAAAATAAATGAATAAAAACAAATAAATAAAATAAATAAAAATACATAAATAGATAAAAAAAGATAAAAAATAGATAAATAAAGAAATAAATAAATAAATGAATAAAAAATAAATAAAAATAAACAAATAAATATATAAATAAAAATAAATAAATAAAGAAATATAAATAACTAAATAGAAATAGATAAAAAATAAATGAATAAATAAGGATAAAAAATATATAAATAACAATAAATAAATAAATAAATAAATAAATAAATTAATAAATAAATTTTGAAAAATAAAAATAAATAATTAATAATAAATAAATAAAATAAATAAATAAATAAATAAAATAAATAACTATAAAGAAATAGGTAAATGAAATAAACAAATAAAAATAAAGAAATAAAAATATATAAAAATAAAGAAAATAAAAAAATCTGAATAAAAATAAAAATAAAATGAATAAATAATAAAATAAATAATAATAAAAATAAAAATAAAAATAAATATAATATAAATAAATTAAATTAAAATTAAAAATTAAAAAATTAAAAAATAAATAAAAATAAATAAATAAAACTAATAAACAAATAAGTATAAATAAATGAAAATCAGTAAATAAATAAATAAGAAATAAATAAATAAATAAATAGATAATAAACAAATAATAAAAAAAATAAAATAATAAAGATAAATAAATAGATAAATAAAAATCAATAAATAATATCTTCATTTATTTTTTTTACTTATTTATTTTTAGTATTATTTTTATCTTTTAATTTTATTTTTATTTTTTTATTTTGTATTGTTTTTTATCTATTTTATTTATTAATTTTTTTTATTTTTCTTTTTGTTATTTTGTTATTTATTCATTATATTTTAAATTATTTATTTGTTTGCTTTATATTTATTTATTATATTTATGTTTATTTATAAATTATTTATATTTATTTATTTATTTATTTCTATTTATTTATTTTTTTCATTAATTTTGATTGATTGATTGATTGATATATTCACTTATTTTCATTTATTTATTTTATTTTCTATTTTTTTATCATTTATTTATTTATTTTTATTTATAATAAATTTTATTAATTTATGTACTTTTATTAAATAAATAAATAAATGAATAAATAAATAGTAAATAAAAATAAAGTATTGAATAAAAATAAAGTATTGAATAAAAATAAATAGATAAAAATAAAATAAATAAATAAAATAAATGGATAAAAATAAATAAACAAATAAATAAATAAAAAAATATAAGAAAATAAATAGAAATAATTAAATAAAAATATATGAATAAAAATAAATCAAAAATAAAAATAAACAAATGAAAATAATAAAATCATATAAATATATAAAAATGAATACATAAAGATGAATAAATAAAAAATGAGGAAATAAATAAAAAAGGAAAAAACAATTAATAAACATACATTAAAAAAATTAAATAAATTAAAATAAATAAATAAAAATCAATCAATCAATCAATCAAAATGAATAAATAAATAAATAAAAAAAAATAAATAAATATATGAAAATAATAAATAAAAGTAAATAGATAAATAATGAGAATAAATAAATAAATAAATAAATAAATGAAAATAAATGATAGATAACTGAATAAAGATAAATATAAATAAATATAAATAGATTCATTATTAGGTAATAAATAGTTAAAAATTTATTATAAATAAAAATAAATAAACAAATGATAAACAAAAAATAAAAAATAAAAAATAAAATAAATAAAAGAAAATAAATGAATAAACAAATAAATCAATCAATCAAAATTAAAGAAAAAATAAATAAATAGAAATAAATAAATAAATAAATAAATATAAATATATTTATATAGATAAGTAAATGAATAAATAAACAACAATTAAATTAATAAAAAAAATTAAAATACATAGAAGTAAAACAAATAGATAAATAAGTAAATAAATAAAAATAAAAAGGAATAAATAGAAATAGAAGAATAAAATAAATAATAAATTGATTAATAAATAAAATAAAAATAAATAATATAAAAAATATATAAATAAAAAATGAAAATATGAAAAATTTTAAAAATAATGTAAAATAAAAACAAACGAATAAATAAAAATACCAAATATATAAAAAATCTTTGTAAAATAATGAATACAAAAGAAATAAAAATAAATAAAATAAATAAAATAAATAAGTAAGTAAATAAAAATAATCAATCTTAATAAAATAGAATGAATCAATAAATAAATCCAATCAAAATTAAATCAAATAGTACTCAAAAGATAATAAAATAAAAAATAAAAAAAATAAATATATAAAAAAAAAAAAAAAAAAAAAAAAAAAACAAAAAACAACCAACAATAAATAATTAAAAATATATAAATGAAATAAAATATAAATAATACTGAATACAAATAAATAGATAATAAAGATGATCAATAGATAAATAAAATAAATTAAAGATAAATACATAAAAATTAAATAAATAAAAATAATGAATAAATACAAATGAATAAAATAAATAAAATAAATAAAGCTAAATAAATAAAAAAATAAATAACTAAAATTTATAAATAATAAAAAATAATAATAAAGCTAATAATAAAGATAAAAAATAAATAAATAATAATATAAATAAATTAAATAAAAGGAATATATACAAATTAAAATAGTTAAACCAAAAATGATAGGAATAGAATAAACAAAGAAAAATAGAATAAAAAATAATAAATAAATAAAATAAAATAAAAAAAATAAATCAATAAAATTAATAAATATAATATTAATTATTAAAGATAAATAAATAAATGCATAATAATCAATAAATAAATAAAATAAATAATAAATATATAAATAAATAAATAAATAATATAAAATTAATATACAACAAATATATAATGAAAAAAAAATATATATAAAAAAAAATAAAGAAATAAATAAAGTACATAAATTAACACAAATTTATTACTAAATACCAATATAAATAAGAATAAATTAATAAATTTATAAAAGAAATAA